>NC_062572.1:60749711-61068878 GCF_022837055.1 Prionailurus viverrinus
CTTCTTTCATTTTTTCCAGGAAGGATGTAAGTTTCCTATGTAAAGAAAAGGTTTCCATGCTGCCTTTGGAATACCTCTCTTTCATGGAGACATCTATTCCCAGGAGTGATGTCATACACACTATTGTCAAGTATGCAGAAATAAAGGAAAGAAGAGGGAGGGAAGGGGAGGAGAAGAAATAAAGTAGAAAGGAAAGGATGGAGGGGGAGGGAAGAAGGAAAGAAGAATAAGGAAGGAAGGAAGGAAGGAAGGAAGGAAAGAAAGGAGGGAGGGAAAAAGGGAAGGAGGGAGAAAGGAAGAGAGGAACAACATTGGCCTAACTGATCGCCACATGCCACATTCTAACTATGGTGCTAGTTTTATTCTTGGCAGTTTTACATAGACTCTTACCTCATCCCCAGATCATCCCTAAGCAGAGGACTGCAGAGGGAGTTACATAAACCCATCCATGGGAGAGGTTCCATGCCGTTCTGTTCATCATTTCTTTCTCTCTGGTCTTTTCCAGCTCCCAGACCAGGAGGCACACAGCCAGACTCATCTGCTCCCCAGGAGTTGGGTCCTTCACCTCCTCCTCCAGCTGAGCACGGGGCCCTTAGAGCAGGATGCAGAGACCACATTATCTCTTTCTTTTGTAACTTCATGAGTAGTGTGATGAAGGCTTGAGAACATACCAGGTTTTCAGTACACATCTGTGGAGTGACTATTTCCTCTAATACAGATTTTTAAAAAGATAACACCATGTAATATCTAAGTTTTAGCTCCATCATAAAAAGTGGTGCCCCATTGCATAATCTTTGTAATGACTGAAAACTGTTCAGCGGCATTGCCTCCTTTCACAGTAACCCCCCTGTTGTGTCAGATAACATCAAAGTCATTTGATATCAGAGAAACAGAGCTGGGAGACAGGCCCACAATGCTGCAGGTGAGAAGAGCCACCAATCACCCTTTTTACACTCTTGAAAATCCAAGTACATTTCCTGTGAGTTCACATAACCATTTTGCTGTATTTATGATTCCAAACTCCATTTAAACAATCACTTGGATCATCTTCCATGAGACAGGGACCATAGGAAAGTGGAATATGAAGCAGTGAGACTTATTGGAAAGAGCTCTGAGACATAAGTTCTGCTATTAGTTTGGCTATGTGATAGTGAATAAGTGTTACCCCTTACCTGTGCCTCAGTTTCTATCTGCAAAACAAAAAAGACACACTAGGTAAAATCTAATAACTTTCAGCTTTCACACCCTAGGTTTAATCATCCAGCCCACAGCAGGAATTGGGGAGAAACTTCAAACCCTGGACACCTCCAGGGGTTTTATGCATTAGCACCCAAGGTTTCTCTGACTCTCTTAAAGCTACCTTGTTTTACAGAAGATTTTAATCCTAATGTCCAACAAGGTCAAAGAGAGTCAGCTTCTGAAATGAAAAGATTAATGTTGCCATGGATGGGAGAGAAACCAGAGGGAGATTTCTGCCGGAGCATGAGAATTCTATCTTGTAGGATTTTTTTTTTCTTCACAGCAAATAAGGTTTATGGATTGCAATGAGGAGTCTGTCGCATTAAAATAAGTCTTTTTACAGTATTTTCCCATTTAAGCCTCACATGGGCAGCATGCCGGATTGGGCCCGGAAAGGCAGACTCACTAGTTTTTCAATTTAGTTTGTTAATAGCCTGCCTTTCATAAAAGCATCAGGCACAATCACACCAATCCCTAAATCAATAGGATGATGCAGCAATGCCTCACAGAAATGATATTTTTGAAATAAATATATACCATTCAGCCAGGCCCGTTTGACATCAAATTTATATACTCAATAAGAAAGCACAATTAATGGTCCCGAACTGTATTTTCCTTCACCTATTTCACATTTCAAGAAGCACAGGATTTCTTAAGGAAAAAAAAAAATAAAAGAAGAAAGAAAAAGATCAAAAAAGCATTCCATTCATAAATGGAATGAAGGTATTAAAAAACAATGCTGGCTTGTTGGTGCCTCCCCACAACCCGTTTATCTTGCCACCAACCCCATTTCTCTCTTTATTCTGGCCCTTGCACAGAGACTCTGTTACTTCTTTAGAGAAAATTTCCCTGACACCTGTGTAAAACAGCAGCCCCTTCTCTCTGCGTCCATTTACCCTGCTTTTCACAGCATTTCATTACATTTTATCTGTTTATTGTCACACTTTCTCCCAACAAATGTAGGCTTCTTGGGGGCAGGATCTTTGTTCTTTTGTCCAGCACTATATCCCAGCGCCTAGAAAGTTTCTGGCTTCTGGTAAATGTCTAATGGAATTTCCTAAAGGATGAATGAATGAGTAAAAATAAATTGATGAATGAATAAATACCTCATTTACCCTCTTAGGTGTATTGATCATGCTGTGTGATCACATGCATACAGTAAAACAACCATAGAGGACTCGCCTTCCACTTGCTCCCTAAACCAATCAATCAGTAATGACTTACTAGTTTGGATGACATTCTCCTCTGGAGTGTGTGCAGCATTTGTACATGTTGGGGGAGTATTCTGTGAGTAATGCAAAGTAAAATGATAATGCTATGCTAATTGGGGAATGTGACCAATATTATCAGGTTTACCTCTAACCCTCCTCTGTGTCCCCACACAACAGGGAAAATTTTATATCTGCCTTTATAGGTTTTCTACCCCTCTAACTAACATTTATATCTATTTATGCCACTTTATCTTATAGCAAAATTAGAGCTGAAGGAGTTTTATGAAATATTGCTATGGATTGTTATTGGGAACCTCTTTTATGGTCTTTGAAAATTGTAATCAAAGACAGAAATCACATTATAATTACTCTTGGTTGTTGAGTTGTATTTCATTGAATCCAACACATGCTAAGACTGAACTTCATGGGATCACAGATTATACTTGGGTTTTGTTCGGTAACCTCTGTAAGAAACTCATTACAGTGCCATCTCCACCTATCCCTCAAATAGAATCATCTTCCCATGCTAGCACCAAGAATACATTTTTTAACCATGGGTGCATAGATCTATGGTACTTGAATTCTGAAGAAGTTTGAGTTTATCCAACAAAAACCATCACTGTTGGACTGCAGCAACTGGAGAAATTACAAAGACTTTCAGACTACAGTGATGACAGAATTCCAAATTTGGGGGGAAAACACATACGGTGCAGGAATAAATGTTTCAAGCAAGAACTAGCCTTAAGAGATTTCAGTAAATTGAAGAAGTCAAAATATTCCCTTAGCAATATTTGAACTGGTTATTAGACATTTTGTTCTAACTTTTACAGACATCCATTTTCTGAAGAAATCAGTCATTTTGAGGCAGAGAGAAGAAATAAGTGTCAAGACTGATCAGATCCATGGAGAATTTCACTGGCAAAAGCACAGACCCTGGGGACTGAGCTCTGTCCTGGGACTTAAGCCAGCTTTTGAACTTCAGGTTCAGGCTACCTGATTAAAAAAAAAAAAAGAAAAAAGATTGAGGTATCTAAAGGAGCCTACCTTTCTTTCCCATGTGCCTTTTCCATGCCCCACTAAGAACTTACTGTGCCCGTAACTAAAGGGAAAGACTGTTAATCATGTTTAGAGCATGCCACTGAAACAGTAGCAGAATAAACAGCTATGGAAGAAGCAAATTGATGACATCCAAGGGAGAATTTAAAGGGCTAATATCTACCTACTTTGTTACGGATATTCTGCCAAATTGTGGAGGTGGGTGGGGAGTGTGTATGATGGTCACTTCCTTCCAGGAGAGATAAACTATATGCAAACAAGTGCACCAGAAATTGGTGTGGAATATTCACAACCAGAATGAAGGGAAACCAGGGATGTTTGGTCAAGCAGGCTACAGAAAAGGATGCATTTGAGCTGGACTGAATGTGTCATTGCCACAGGTCTTTATGAGAATAACCACGTAAGTGGAAGACACCTTGCTGACTGCCCTAAGGACAAGAACTAGGTTCACTGTGCGACATCAGTCTAGATGTGACTACTCTTATTGTGCGTATATTCTGTGCTAGACACTGCACTAAGCAATGTAGAGTAATTATATCATTTAATCATCACAAATTCTCTGTAGAGGTGGTGAATATCATTATTACTGCTTTTTTTTTACAGATGAGGAAACTGAGGCATAGGAAGGATAATAACTTGTTCAGGGTACCATAGATGACAGAGTCAAGGCTCATGCCATAGTGTATCTGATGCCAAAACCACTGGACTTCAGTCTTTATTGATTAAAAAAAGCTAAGTCGAAGTATTTATCATCAGTTGGGTCACTGTTCTGAGCACTGGGCAAGTACAACTCATGTAACACAACGCTGTCAGAAAAGAGCCATTATTTCCTATTTTGCATAAGAAGAAACAGAAACAAAAAGAGATAAAAGCCTGCACAAGATCATATAGCTAGGAAGTTACAGAGCTGAGATTACAACCCTGGTAGCTGGTGTGAAGAGCCAAGCTCATAAGCTTTACATTCTAACGCATCTCTAGTTTTACATTATGCAAAGTGCTCTCCACACATCTACTGCCCATTCTATCCCACAGTCTAGTTTTAAGATGTGGAGATGACACTGATGTTTAAACCCAGATTAATTTTTCACCACTCACTTGACTAGTTATATTCATTTAGGGACAGAATTGGCTTTTTTGACTATGAGAGAACATATAGAGAATGATCAGAGAGTCATAAAAGGTTCCATTGGCTCAAGAACTTCTCTATGGACTCCAGTCAAGGTTCTGAATATCCAATCTTTGGATTCAAACCTTTCTAACAAGTCAGAATTAAAGAATAAATGTGTTGGTGGTGAACAGAGAGAACTTTATCCGAGACAAATCACCTGGTTGTGGTTAGCTTGAAGGACTTTCTTTGAAAGAATTTACAAGGGCATTGATCAGTTAGGATGGAGAAAGGAGAATAAAAAAAAACACAAAAGGGAAAATATGAGGTGGGTAGCTAGGTACTTAGCAGGCAATAACCTGGGCCCTGGACACTGAGAAGAGAAAATGAATCTACTAAAAGAGAAGAGAGAATCTCTGATGGGGAAATACATGGAGAACAAAAATGCTCCCTGGCCTCTATACCATTTCCTCTTAGTCTGAGCTTGGTGTCAGGAACCATGGCCTCGACCCAGAGAGGAAAAGGGGACTATCATCCCTGATGCAGCCATATCTGTAGCAGGTAAAGACATAGAGAGAGGTTGGCATTATGTAAAGCATTATTTCTTTTCAAAGGTTTATTTCAAGCATTTCAATACAGACCTAGGTATTAAACGGTCCCTGGCATCTGCCAATTAAACAGATGAGAACAATTTCTAGTTCATGGTCCCATATGCCTGACTCTTCTCAAGACCTGAAACTTTGATTGCGTCTCCAATTTTATTTGCTGCTATTTCAAGTGTGGCTGCTTTCTGGACTGTAGACATGAGTGTGCGATGGTGGAGTGGGGGTAGGGAGGAATGTAATTTAATTTAAATTGAATTTTTGAGCAACACAGACACTTGGATATCATTCTTTATGTACTAGAATATGCCACTCAGCATATTCATCTGGGCATACTTAAACCTAAAATCCCCCACCTCCTGAGGCTGCACTTGCAGTAAATAGCATTAAAATTTGGCTGGAGAATGCAAATCTGAGATTTCTGAGTCCTGGGTGTTTATTAGAAGACAACGGAGGCCGTAGATCAGCCCAACATGAATGGCATATCCTTTGCCCAGTGATGCCTGTGAGTCAGGGAAAATAGTCAAGAGGTCAGCTCATCTACTGACCACACAAGTCAACCTGCCAATACATTGCAGTAGACCCAAGAAATGGGGAAGAATCTATAACAACAACAACAAAAAAGATGTAAAGTGATGCTGCTTTAATACTGAAAACGAATTCAAAAGCATGAATTAAAGTTGGCCATCATTTAATCATATAAGACATTTGTTTTGAGTCTATTTAGTGGACAAGATGCTGCATATTCAGAATAATGGTTAATTTTCAGCTGGATTTCTTGCCTCTATGGATACAATATCTACCACTAGCACAGGTCCTGACTCAAAATCAGCATCTGGAATGTCTTAAAACTAGGTTTCCTACCTCTTCACCCAATACAGTCACATTATGGAAGGAAAAGAGGAATCTTTTCAGTGACTATGGTTCCCTAATCATTTTTTTCAAGTCATGTATTCCAAACAGCAGTCACCTTGAAGCTGGAGTTTAGTGAAATCACCTTAAAGATTAGAATTGTAATTTATAAACACTAGTACACAGGCAATGGGTGCCCAATCCTTCCAGGGGTTGAATATCATACTTCTGTTGCCCTGTACTGCTTTTCTGGGGGCTACCAATATGTGATTTGTGTGAGTTCATACCAGTATGGAAAATTTAATCCATAAACTGTCCAGCATCATTTCTCAAGTTACCTGCTGCTTCTCTCCCTAAGACTAAGACTATGTTAAAGTCTCGCAGCTTTGTCACCATATGAACACTCTCACTGGTCCTCATCATTCAATGACACCTTCAAATATCCATAGAGTACTTCACTGTCCTCAAATGACTTCCCCACCCAGTATCTGATCTCATCCACACAATAATCTCCCCTCCCTCCAAATCATTACCTACCTCTTTCTCCCTTTAGAATTGAAGAAACAGAGCTTAAACCTAGCTTAAACCTAGGTTTCACGGCAGTGGGCTCTGTGCTCTGTCCTCCTTTACCCTTGCCTATGACCTATCAGTTTAGGTCTAAACATCTGGAACCTCCTTCATCTACATCACTCTTTACTGTGCCATCGTTTCCATGATTCATCATGCAGGCCACTGTAGTTCTATAAGCCTTCCCTCTGAGGACTTGTTTAAAGATCTCAGTCAACTACATTTTTGTTGCTGCTTTTTACGCCTTGGTGGAGAAGTCTTTCAACTAACTTTCAGAACCAATAAACAATAAGCTCATTCACACCATAGCATAATTGATAATATCTAACATTTAGAATATTTGGATTTTGAGATACAATTAATTGGGGAGTCCAAGAACTTAATTTACAATAGTGAAATTTTAGACATTATGATAACTGTATTTGGGCAATTGGAGTCTATCAAACCAAACAAGTTCTTTTCAAGAATTTGTATCTACCAAACCTCTTCTTTACCAAAACCTCTGCTTTTGACTTGAAGTCACTGCAGCTAAAATTGGGCATCAAAAACCAACCCCATGATTTGGTAGAATATGGAAGAAAAAAATGATTTGTAAAAGCATCTTTGAGGTAAAAAGTTTTCTTGTATTAACTTTTACAAACCCTAAAATTCCACAGTTAGTCATTCATTCCTTTAGGTTACACATTTCTTCCCCCATATATCTCTTTTAAAGTGGAAAGAGGTCTGAGAGCAAGACTTCATGAAGCTATTTTCAATGGCTAATACTTCATGATAAATGAGATAATCAGATACTTTCCACCATCACAAGAAAAGCCGTAGCACATGCCTGACAAATGATAAGTACTCAGTGACTGTACCTACTGTCATTTTATTATCATGAGAATAGGGATCAAGTATCACATCTGCATTTTGGGCCACTATTAAGGTAGAAGCATTGGCATATGTTTCCTCAATTTTTCCTTTATTTTTGTGCAGTCTGGGACAAAACATTTAAAAACACTGAGCCTCAATTTCCCCATTTAAAAATGGTATTAATAATTTCTACCTCGATGATATTAAAGTATAATAAAGTCAATGCATATAATGAAATATATATTTATCTAAAATATAAGGTACTCACTAACAATAAAGCCATCCTCTATGGGCCCAAATGTACACCCAAGTGCCAGGAAAACCACACATCCAGCTACCCTGGCCAGTGCTGCTCCCTGAGTTTCCTGCTCTGGCTGAGCCCAAAGGCTCACCATGCCCACCAACCTGGCTTGGATGGAGACAGGGGACCAAATTATACCACAAGTTCTGTCAGGGACAGCTCACTTGTAGGGTCCTAGCTCTTTGATGTTTGAGATTCAATAAACACAACTCTTTGGAAACATTTTTGGGAAGACCTCTGAGAGTTCTCTGTACATTGAAGCGACTGAGATTTTGGAGTTCTACAGAATTTACGTATTCTGCCTCACATTCATAGAATTGCTCAGAGTGGTTCTGTCTCCAGACTGGTGGATCAAAGACAATATGCACCATATTTTGTATTTGTCTACATCTCGGGCAAGTAGTTACCACTCCCAAACCAAGCCATGTGAGTCTGATAGATAGATCTATGCCTGCATCCCGGGTAACTTCACCTGGAGTCCCTGGATGAGCTCTCCACAAACATGCAAGTTCTACCAGGGAGAGCAGTCCTTCAGAATCTCTACCTTCTTCATGACTTTCTTCTTAGTACAAAAGTCATTCATTTAATGATTACCTGCTTGGACTCAATACCGTTTCTTTTTTGTTGTTGTTATTGATATTTTATATTCTTCAATAAAAACATATATATTTAAAGTATAAAACATGACGATTTGACATAAACATATATAGTGAAATGATAACTACAGCCAAGCTACTTAACATATCCATCTCTTCTCATAATTACCATTTTTTATGTATGTGGCAAGAATACCAGAAATCTACTCTTAGCAAACTCCAGAATTCAATACATTATTATTAACTGTAGTCAGCATGCTGTATATTAGCTCTCTAGACTTCTTTGTCCAATAAAACTGCAACTTGGTACCCCTTTCCCAACTCCCCCCCCCCCATTTCTCCCACCTCTCTGCTCTTTTCTACTCTTTGCTTCTGTGTATTCTTCTCTTTGGCACTGTATCCCTCAAGTGGGAGTGTTTGGATGATTCTAAGGCAAACATATAAGTCCATCTCAAAATGTCAACCTACCATATTATTAAATATATTTTATGCTCCCATGGCCTTGCATGAAGATTCTGACTGCTTTTAAAATATAGACACTCCTGGGGTGCATGGGTGGCTCAATGGGTTGAGCATCCAACTTCAGCTCAGGTCGTGATCTCACGGCTTGTGAGTTCAAGCCCCGCATTGGGCTCTGTGCTGACAGCTCAGAGCCTGGAGCCTGCTTCAGATTCTGTGTCTCCCTCTCTCTCTCTGCCCCTCCTCTGCTTGCTCTGTCTGTCTGTCTCTCTCAAAAATAAATAAAAACCTCAAAAAATGTTAAAATATGCACACTCCTTGAAAAGGTAAGTTTTACAAATAATCAAATATGTGCACCACTATAGAAGTAAAATTGTAATATTTAAAAAGATATATATGGTAGGAGTATTGAGGTAAGGTAAAAGAATGAAAATCTCAACCTCTAGGTTTCAACTGAGATTAAAAAAAGAAAGAAAAAAAAGTGCCTCGGAGCAGGAAATGAAGCCTTAGCTCCCGAAGATGAAAAAGCCACCCTGCCGATACTGTGAAGAGCTGGCCCTGTGTAGCACTTTCCTTCGTGAACTACAACTGCCTGTCACAGAAGTTTTTGATAGGCACCCACCTCTATTTGGATCTGGGCTGTAAATAGTTGCCCAGACCCTAAAACTGATGCCCTAACTTTACAATGCACATATTGCATAAATATATGTTGATAAATAAACTTGCAAGCTGGTATATGCATTGCATGTAAACACTCTTTTTTTAAGCAAAGATTTGAATTTTATAGACTGTAAAATATGGATATTGCTCTATTTATCTTGATGTACCTCTATGAAAAGGTGACTGCTGTGATTGGAAAGTCATGCCATATAACTAAAATAAGGTACTTTATTTAGAATTTTAAGGTATCCTCTGCCCAATATGTATAACCATAACTATCTTGAAAAATTAGTTGTTTATTGCATAAATATTTTCAAGTGCTCTGGCTATAACACTGAAGCAGTTTATAAGCACTGTGAGATGGGAGATGCTGGTCCTATAAACACAGGGTTCAAGGATTCAAGGATTCTAGCTGGCCAATGTAGGTGAAGAAAGCTAGTAATGAGCCTAGGTGGGATGGAGGAATAATGCCATCAAATATCAACAACAACTGGATAAAATGTTAGAAAATTATTTTTATTTTTTAAGCACTTATGCTAGGAAAACTTACTCTTCAAATTACCAGATTGTAAGTGTTTAAGTTTTCCTGGTCCAGGCGTGGACTTTGTTGCATATAGTTCTTTTATTTTTCATTTACTGTTTTTGAAACTGTACTTTAAAAAAGATAAAAGCCATTCTTAGCTAATGGGCCAGTTTGCTTATGCTACTCTAGAGCAAAGGTTTTAAGACACTTTTAAACTGCAGAAAACTTTTTTTTTTTTAAAAAGGATCTAATGATAACTACAGTAATCAAAATCAATCCAAGTGGAGTGACTAGGAAGCCTGTTGGTAGTCCTAGGACTCTGCCTACTCGGCTTTCTCTTATTGGTCCTAGATAGCTCAGAGGTAACTACACAGAGCAGGAGCACTCTTGGGGACAACAGCTTAGATATCAGATATCTGTACTGCAGATAATCCCAAGAACTTTCAGCAAAGTAACAAAAGTGTGCAATTATATCAACAAGGAAGGAAGCACTAAACATGTTGACAGGTATAGTCTGTACATTTTGTCTATGGAATTACCATGTTCAATCCCCAAGTAAAACCTCTTTCTTTGTCTCTTACAACACCCCATGACACACCATGTCTTGCATAGAAATGCCTTTACAATTTACTCATTTCCTTTCTGTCCCAGTTCTACCAGAAAGAGTATACTTTTATCTCCTTACATCCAGAATATCTGTCTGAGTCTCTTAACTAGTTCCCCTGCAGGCTCTTTTTAGACTCTCCACTTTCTGCCCTACTCAGCCTACCTCAGAAAGGCTAAGTTTTGTAATTACATTGCTTTGATTTGGTCTCCTTATTCTTTCAATGACCTAAATTCAATTCAATTCATTTGGTCATTGATCAGATATTAATGATGCTTCCCATTTAATGTGCTAGAAACTGCAGGATATCCAGATAGATATTAGAATCTCTAATGCCTTCTATTAGAAGACATAAGACAGCAACAAAATACCTGTAATAGAAGGTGGGATGCAATGAGATCCATTTGAGAAGTACAAGCAAAGTTCAATAAAATTGCTACAGAAAAATTTTTGGCCATTGAGATTGGGAAAGACTTGATAAAGCACTGAAGATTTACTAGGAAGTCACTACACAAAGATGGAAGTGATAGGATATTGTGGTGAAGAGGAAGCCATGAGCAAAGGCATGGAATTAGGAAAGCATAGAGATTTCTCTAGAAATTATGGCCAAATAATTATAGTAGTTGAACGATGGAACAAACTTGGGAAGGAATGAAGCCAAATTTGTAGAAAGCCCAGGATGCCAGGTCATGTTGTCTGAGCTGTATTCAGTAGAATTTGGAGAACGGCCATGTTGTTTGAAGTCCATGTACCTTATGATTAGGTGCATGCTATGGTTGATTTGCACAGACATGACGTAGTGAAAGGGCTCCAAACTGAGAGTTAGGGAACCCATGGATTTGAATTTCTGTGATAGCTGCCTCTGCTTCATCTTTCTAGATTATTGATAAATCAAAGGCAAGTAAATGAAATAATCATTGACACATATTTTGAAATGCATATATGAACTGTGAAGTGACAATGATAGATGAAAATTGAGGAAAGGGTTTTAGAAAATGGCAAGAAGGATGGGCTGTGAAGTTTCCAAGAACAGAAAAGATACAGCGGGGTTGTATTTGGTGAAACTGGAAACTAGGAAAACATTTGTCTCTAACCTTTTCAGCCTAATATTGTAGATCAAAGTTTCCTGCCAACCTCCCATTAGATCATGAAATCCTTAGGGAAGAAAGCATATTTGCTTTGATTCTTGTTTATATTCCCAGCACACAGCAGAGAGCCAGGCTCATAACAACCACTCAGTAAATGTTGCTTGAATGAATGATCTCTCCAAACTCCATCAAAACCTCTGCTCTAGAGGAAAATCTGTAACCAAATGCATGTTAACAAATGGATGATTATCCATATGTTAAAAGGAAATTTCTCTTGTAAGAAACGAATATGGAATAGCCCATTGCTAAATAAGTCCAATTTTAATGGCAGCACATCTACAAGAGGAGGAATATTTAGAAGAGCAACAGTGGTCCACACACCTGGGCTCCCAATTGACTACTTCCCATCTGGGGCCCCTTGATTCCCATCTAAAAACCTAGATATTTCAAGTACAACTGTCTTTAACTACACTTACTCTGTCTTACCCTGTCATATGGCAAGAAAAGAACCCCTGAGTCAGACCCTGTAGATAACACCAATTTTTTCTAGATTGTGAAGAAAGCCCTATGTTACCTCCTATGGATGTCACCAGGCTCTAAGTAAAGTCTCCTGATTATTTTGTCTCCTATCTGCAAAAAACAAAATAAAACAAAAAACCAAAAAACAAACAAAAAGCAAACAAAAAATAAACAAAAAACCCCATCAAAACCCAAAAACTAAAAACTGAAAAAAGAAAAAAAACTCTACCCTTTCATATGGAAATCCTTCCACACTTAAAACACTCACCCTCCTATATTTGTGATAAATTCCCTTTCTTCAGCATTTAGGAGACTTGAATGTCTTGTGTTCATGTTTTCCAACCTGGCTTCTCTGATAAATGCCTACTGCATGCAGCTTAGACAAAATAATGCTGTTGGTCAAAGTGGCTACATATCTAGTCAGAGTAGGAAAAGGCTATAATGGTGCAATTTCAGGTATCTAAAATATCTGTGCCTAAATATATCTCCTGCCTTGATGTTAAATGTGGCATCATTACTTCCACTTGAGCATAGTACCCAGTCTGCACCCTATATTCTGAAACATTCTGAGCACTTTTGAAGAGAAAACAAAAATATAAAAATTGCAATAAATACAAATACTGATTGCTGATTTAATCCAACTGTATCAACTGTGTATAGAGACAAAATTTTACCACAACACTGTGAACTAATAGAAAGACCTGCTTAGGTTTCATTTTTCACTTGCTACAAAAATATTAAGGAGGTATACTAACCCAGGTTTTCAGTTTCTAGAGAACAGAAATACAACTCAAACTAGCATAAGCCAGAATTTTGCGAAGAACGTGTTGCCTCACGTAATTGGCAAGTACAATTGGGTGTTGTTTCAGGACAAGCTGGCCAAGCAGCTTTTTTTTTAATTTTTTTATTTTTTATTTTAAAAAAAAAATTTTTTTTCAACGTTTATTTATTTTTGGGACAGAGAGAGACAGAGCATGAACGGGGGAGGGGCAGAGAGAGAGGGAGACACAGAATCGGAAACAGGCTTCAGGCTCTGAGCCATCAGCCCAGAGCCTGACGAGGGGCTCGAACTCCCGGACCGCGAGATCGTGACCTGGCTGAAGTCGGACGCTTAACCGACTGCGCCACCCAGGCGCCCCCAAGCAGCTTTAATAGTATCATCAGGGATCCATGTCTTTTTCTCCAGTATTTTTCATAGTGTCTTTCCATGTCACAGACATGATGGTTTTCAGAACATCAAGATCCTAGCTGAGACAGAGAACCTTCCTGGACATATGTATATTTGCTATTGTTGCTATAACAAATTACAATGAACCTGATGACTTAAAACAACACAAATTTATTACCTTGTGTAGTTCTGGAGGTCAGACATGTGAAATAGATCTTGTGGGGCTAAAATCAAGGTGTTGACAGAGCTGTATTCCTTTCTGAAGATTCTTGGGATTTTCTTGCTTTTCCTGCTTCTAGAGGCTGCCTACATTTATTGGCTTGCAATTGTGTCACTCTGTGCTGTTCCTGTCACATCTCCTCTAACTCTTCTGCCATTCTCTTTCACTTATATGAATGCCTGTAATTACATTAGACCCATCCACCCCCCATAATCTTCCCATTTCAAGACTTTCAGCTTAATTCCAACTGCAAAGTTCCTTTTGTCATGTAAAGTAACATATTAACAGGTTGTGGAGATTGGATTATGGATCTATTTGGGGGCTGTTATTCTGCCCACCACAACAGGTTTAGAAAAAAAAAAAATTCCTAGGAAGAACTTTGCATGGTCTGTCTTATTTGATGTGCTTACCTCCAACCAACTTTTGTGCCTACGAAGACTATATGCTCTGATTGGCTAGCTTGGGTCACATGAGGCCACATCGGATGGTAAGGGGGCAGGGTTGATGGCTTTTGATGATCTTCAATCATACCACATGGAATGGTTTCTCTGCAGGAAAAAAAAAATAAAGGAATGTCTTATTAGAGTAAGGCAGAGGGATGATGGAAAATGAAAACAGCCACCAACATCCATGGCACACGATAGGTAGATAAATGGGAATGTTTGTGTAGTTCCCCAACCTTGTAAGAAGGGAAGTGTGAGTTAAGAACTGGCCATTTAAAAATCCCCTTTTAAAATATAAATATTGGGACGTCTGGATGGCTCAGTTGGTTAAGTGTTTGACTTTGGCTCAGGTCATGATTTCGCAGTCTGTGAGTTTGAGCCATGCATCGGGCTCTGTGCTGACACCATGGAGCCTGGAGCCTGCTTCAGATTCTTGTCTCTCTTTCTCTCTGCCCCTCCCCCACTCATACTCTGTCTCTGTCTCTCTCAAAAATACATAAACAGTAAACAAATTTTTTAATAAATAAAATATAAATATTGAAGTTTGGACAGGAATAAATATTCACGTTAAATCACATATGAGCAGTGAAGTGTGTATTATTCACATTTTGTTCTTTATGCTGGAATTGGCAAAGGTTACTTTGGGGGAGAAAGTTAGAGGGGCTCAAAATGAGACAGTTCCAAAGAAGACCCAAGAAGAAGGTAAAAACATGAGGAGTGTAACTAGCCCCTCACAACCTCATCATGGGCTAGCTCTGACTCTTCTCATGTCAGCATGTATAGAGACCCTTGGTAAATAGATCTATTTCATAAATGGGGCCTTTCCTTCCCCATCCATCCACTCCTTCCCAGAGTGGGAAGTAGCTCTTGCCTTTTCTTCAGAACCCCCATCCCCTATGCGTGCAAGGTGGCAAGATGTGTTCTGTCCCAGAGGGGAGGCAATTGTTCATGGGCAGAGCTGTCCCTCCAAGGGCAGCAGCTCCTCTGCATTTGGGCATTAATTCATAATCAAACATTGATGAATCATGCTATTTTACTGAAAAGCACAGTCCTTAAGTCAACCACCTAATCTAAGGGAAGAAATTAAACTCTAAACCAACATAAACACATTACAAGTCATTAGTGTAATTAAAAAGGAATGTATAATTAAAACATTTGTGTATTTTAGCTCAAATTCATCTGCGGTCGGAAATTTTAATGAACTGTTCATCAAAGAAGTCTCTGGAGTCTGGGGATAAGTTTAGCATAACAAGAAACTGAATGTTTTCTTCCCTCTGCTTCAGGAGCCCCATTCCCTCTGGTTTCTAAAAAGCAACCTGTCATTGGTTCCACCAAACTAATAATGATTCTAAGTGGTTATGATTGCTTCTGTGTTTTAAACTGATGTTATCTTTTTATCCCTTAAGAATCATGTTTTTCATAATTACTTCTCTTTTGTCCTTTCCTTAAGACAAATGATTTTGTAATTAGCGATGAAGGAAGGAGTCGTCACTCCAAGACATCTGTCAAGTTGTCAGGAAGTATGTCTCCCTGTAGCTATATTTAAACTTTCTGTTTAATAGCCTCTTGCTTTATTTCACAAGAACATCTCTGCGGAATCATGCCTAGGATCCCCTAATGATCAGGTTCTATAAAACATAGAGCAATTAGACTGTAAGAAATATCGCTCCCCAGAATGTCCTTCTTATCCATAATGTGTACCTCTCCTTCCCAATGCTCCCTTTCTCGGGCCTCCCCACCCACATGAATGTTTCCCTCCCACACTCTGGTGGGCCCCAGTTTTAGGCTCTAGCAGATGATACGGCGGAGTGTATCAACAATTAAGCTAACATTTTCCCCAACTTCAGCATTCAGTTGTAACCATCCCTGTCTGTCTCCAAATGAATGGCAAGCTATTGTAAGAAACAAAATACTTCCCCCCTGGAGGGAGCAAAGCCTTAACAGTGCCATGTATTTCCCATGCACCCTACAGAGAAATGACATGCTTGCTCACATGTTTGCTGTTCTATGTCATCTGCAGCAAGAAAGAGCCTCCCAGTGACTCCTACAGCTTCCTTCCTTAGGAACAGAATCCAGACTGACAGAAACATCCTGCAGAGTGCTGAGAAAGTCCCTCTTCAAGATTCAAGATTGCTGCTGATCTACAATACCCCCGCCATCTTGTCAATAGCTAACACCCTAAATCTCACAGAAATCTCAAGCTGCTCTAATCACTCACTCTCTTTATTCTTCAATAGCGCATTTAACCCGTGACTCTTGTTATTCATAACAGAAAGCTAGGTATAGGAAGTGGAGTGATTTTCTGAGTCACACACAAGTATCAGACATATCCAGACACAGCAAAACTTAGTGAAGTTCAGATGGATTGTGACTTTTTCACCTGGCCTTGGCAGAGACAGACAGGACTGACTCATGTTGAATAAATGAACACATTAACTTCCTTCCGTTTCTTTTTCTTTTTCTTTTTTTTCTTTTTTGTTACAGAAGCTTTCATTATTTTATTTAGTAAGGCTAAACAAAAAAATCATTTGAACATAGAATTTGGTATAGATATGGAAACACTGGAATGAATACTTATCATATGCCATTTATCCTTTTATGTATATATACCTATATATAGCATTCATATATATTTTATATTTGTGTATATACACAAATACAAACATGTTTGTGTGTGTGTGTGTGTATATATATATATATATATATATATATATATATTTGCAAGTGTCTCTAGAACTATTAAACCATGTGCTACAGTTCATTGACAATGGATTGTAAATTCATGCATCACACTTATTTATTTATTTTTTATTTTTTTAGTTTTTTGATGACTATACTTTATTTATCTATTTTTATTATTATTATTTTTTAATTTACATTCAAGTTAGCATACAGTGCAACAATGATTTCAGGAATAGATTCCTTAATGTCCCTTACCCACTTAGACCATCCCCTCTCCCAAAACCCCTCCAGTAACCCTCTGTTTGTTCTCCATATTTTATTAACCCTAACCCTAACCCACTTTTCCACTTTCTCTACAGCTCCTTTTGGGGGCGTGCTTTTCCCATACTCTCCCCCATCTCCATCCTCTCTCCACGAGCAAAAACAGCTCCTTGTCCCTGATTTCTCTCTTCCCCAGTTCACCTCTCTGCACCATGTGCCTGCTGAATTCTGTAGTTCAGGTTGTGCAGATTGTTGTGTTAGTCCTCAAATCAGTTTTCTAGTTGTGCAGGATGGTTTAGTGTTGATCTGGCTGTATTTCATGGATGGAAGACACAAAAAAACTTCCATGCTGTTCCGCCATCTTGGCTTCTCCAAAGTTCCTTCCATTTCTTAGGAGAAACTTGAAGTTGGTAAATTTCCCCTCCTTTCAAGTACTCTACCAAGTTTTCCCTCTTTCAAAACACCCATACCTTTGGCCTGGATTCCAGGGACCTGCTAAGCCTTGAGTTTACCTGGAAATTATCAGGATTAAGTGGGAAAGCTATTGCTTAAGCTATTTTCCCTCACAAGGGTATTTTCATTTAATACTAGACTCTTAAAGATCAAAAAGGCTCTATGAGAACAACAACAACAACAAAAGCCACTATAAATTAGAAACATCGGAGGGATTAGGGCATTAAAATTTTGCTTTTCATGGGAGCTGGAAGACTGATCCTAGATCCTCTCTCATTGCATCATGTGGTGCTACTTATTCTTCCAGACTGAGTGTAGTCATGAGCTTAATGCAAGTTGTGGGCAGAGGTATGACAAACTCAGTAGCTTTAATGTTAAGGAAAATAATTAAATCAGAGTGTTTACTCTTCTGGTTAGTTTCCCTAGTTATTCCTTCATGGAGCTCATGGATCATGATTATATTGAAAATGAAATAAAATCACAAGATGCCTCTAAGCTTGCAGTTCTCTTTTTCTATTCCAAATGCCACTTTTTCCTTATGGTTATTTCAGTCTTCCTTACATTCTTTTCACTCTTACTTCATCTTTTAAAAACGTTTCTTCACATCAATGTCAAATCTAAAATACTAGTTGCAACACTACCTTGTCTTTCTGCTGTCAAGAGGATGAAAAGCCTCCCCAACACCTGTGGGTTAATGCATGGCTTCATATCAACTGTCCTCACCTCATCCATCCTTGTTGCTTATCATTTCTCAGCAGTGGATTTCCTGAGCTCATTAAATTGAGTCCTTCCCTTTGCTCTACCCACTTCATCTGAATTCCTATTGGCTCAAGCTTATTGGCAATATTGTAGAAAATAGAAATATTAAGAAGGTCTGAAAATACCATGTAGCAACAATGTCAGCCCTAGTCTCTCCACCTCTAGATTTTCACAAAAGAGAAATAAATGTCACCTATATAACCAGTTAGTTACTCATATTAAAGGATAGGTGATTCCTCTCCTTTGTTTGTTCTTTGGTTTGTTTATGCTTTTGTTTGAACTGATGTAGTGAATGCTCTGAAATTCTGAAACTCTTTAATTTAAATGAAAAAGCCCCTCTTCAAGCTCTTACTTGAAAAGCACTACCTACCCATCATCTCTAATATTCATCCCTGGGCTCTCTTTCCTTTCCTTTGGCAGTGCTTTGCTTGACAAATGCCTAAAGGGGGAAAATATATAAACATATAATCATATCTCCTTCCCATTATATCACTTACCTTTAGTCAGTAATTGATATGGTCCTGGGTGGTGGTTTCCAACCTTTATATGAACTTGTAAACAAACAGAGGCACAGCTTGAATGCACAGAGGGAATCCAAAAAACTTTTTCTTAAATGTTTTTCAGACTATAACAGTTCAAAAGTTGTGGGTGGAATAAATTAATAAATAAATGCATCATAAAGAGATAGTGAAAATCCTATGTTTAAAAAAGAGAACAAGGACAGATATGACGCTGTATGAGAGTGAGCAAGCGTAAAGGCTTTACATAAGGAAGCTCCAAAACTTCACATATGGTTACATCATGTGAGCTGAGGAATATTTTTTAAATGTTATGAGATTTTAAAAAAATATTCTAGTGTCATCTTTGATACTTACCACTCCCATTCCTTGAAGGAATACTTATTAATGAATGGGGGTGGGAGGGGCTGCTAGTGTTAATATTTGAAAAGCCAATGTCTTTATGGGAAAAGTAAAGAAAATGAACACAGGTAGAATTTGGGGGAGCAAAATTCTCCAAAATAGAGCAAGGAGCTTGGCCTCCAAGAGAGACAAATGATGAGAGTGGAGACATCATGGTTTCAGGAAGAGGAAAGTGGAAACTGCACCCTAGGGAGAAACCTGGAGAGTTAGAAAAATACCAATATAAGCAAATGAAATTTATAAGAAGTAAAGATTTATGCCCTGCTCTCTTGGTAGATTCTCAGACTGTGCCTAAGTAGAGAAGACTAGAGAGGAATAGCCATAGTCTGTTCACTGAGACATAGTAGTCAAGGAAAAGTCTTCATGACCCAAAAGTGTGATGTGAGTATTGCTTATATGTAGTGTGTCTGAAGAGAGAAATCACTGAACATAACAAGAGAGAGACAGGCCAATACAGAACACGGTCATCTCAGTGGCAACCCATCTGAACCAATGATCAATGACTAGATGTACTGTCACCTCTAACACCTTGGCATCACCTAATCCCTCTTGAACTGCAAACATGGGGAAATGGGAAACTTTATCATCTCCATCTTACAAAGAGACAAAGAGGTCTAAATAACTTTCAAAATAAGGCCAGTCTCCTGTGTAGAAAAAGGAAGAGCATCAAGTAAAAGGATATGGAGGTCATGTGATGCATGCCAAAAAAAGATGTTTTCAAGTATTGCCTTTACCATTGATGTGCAAAAGCCTGTCCTGATTGATCTTTTAGGTTGGATATGATTCATTTATGGCTTTTCTTCAAAGTATGAACCCCTCTGGGAGAAGTGATACATTAAGTGCCCAATATTTTAACATGAAGATGTCTATGAGGTCACCTTTCTGAGAGGCTGGGAGGAGTTTAGAAAAATTAGAATTTGAAAGGGTCAAAAAAACTGAAATAGGTAAAGAGTCTGGGTCCTTGCTATAAGATGACAATGGAGTCCATCACAAGAGATGCTCCTTGTTTATAAGTTCAGAATCAATGTTAAAACTGCTTTTGCATATATTTTAATATCAATGTACACAGATCATATTTATGCCTTAGTTTTTCACAATTTTTTCTTTAACAAAATGAAAACAATGCATGGCATACTCCTCTCTCTCTCTCTCTCTCTCTCTCTCTCTCTCTCACACACACACACACACACACACACACACACATTCATTGACACACACACTTATTCCCGTTCACACATGTACACATAAACTAAACTTTGTGGTCTTAACTGGGATGACCGAATGTTGAATAAAACCTCAATGAAATAAGTATCCTATAATTTAGATGCTAGGTCCATAGGACTTTCCTGATAATCTTGATATCTTTGATTTCTCTGAAAATGCCATCACAGATCTATTTGTGATACCTGTTTGTTCATAGCCAGATCAATGACTTTTTTTAAATGTCAGCATAAAAGGGAAAAGGGGAAGAGAAATAAAACAAGAAAAGAAAAGAAATGCAAAAGTAATCAATAAGATCAGATTAAATACAAGAAATATATTTCTAACAATTATAGCTGTTCAGAAAAGGAAGATTTACCTCTCAAATGGATGGATGTCCTATCATTTTAAGAACACTGTCACCAGGAATGCTATGGAAAATGGGTCCTCTTAAAGTTTCTCAGTTGGGTATAAGGACCATGGACTTTTTAGGCCTAATTCCATGGATTGTACTATTCTATCATCCCATGTGAAGGATATTCCTGATGAAAAATTCTTGTACATATTGCCAGCTCTGTGGTCTCCATAGAATTCATGACTTTTCTGGATAGGCATGCTCCCAGGTGTGCACACACATTCAAACGGAGGTTTTCAAAATTGTTGATGTCAGCAAGGTGGGTATTTAGGTGAACTGGATCTTTCAGAGAAAATATTTTCAAGATGTCTCTGGTGACTATGTTTTTCATTAAGGTTTCTAGTTACACTTGATATAATTAATGCTAAGATTGTAATCTTATTCAGAAAAATAGAGTATCAGAGGATGCTGATAAACAAATTTCCTGGCTATAAAGATACTACTCTAGAGACTAGGAAGCAAACATGATGGCTACTTTGTCTTTGCAATGACTCTTGAAATATGCTAATAAATATTGGGTTTCACAATCCCCAGGCAAATAAATATTTAATTGTAACAATGGGTATTTATCTAAAACTCCTGGGTGCAATCTCATGTATTATGATTTGGAATGCCATATATATAAGGATTTAACCCTTACATATATCCCACAATACATTGTCTTGGGGCCCTGAATGCAACCATTAAAATCCTATCCTAATTTCCAGTTAGACATGGTCAATTAAACAGACACATCTATCTCCTATTGTCTCTTGAAACTCCTCTACATTGGGACATCAGAAGAGGGAAATAGAGAAAGAGAGAGAGGGATAAAGAAAGAAAGAAAGAAAGAAAGAAAGAAAGAAAGAAAGGAAGGAAGAAAGAAAGACAAGAATCAACGAAAAATGCCAACAAAGGAGGAATTGGAATGAGATAAGCAGGGGGTTACTGGCTGAACATCTCAGAGGAAGCTGAAATCTGTGTGTGTGCTAGAAAATGGACAAATATTAGCAAACCTATCCATGACAGAAGCCTGGAAATGTTTAGAACTTAGATATGCTGACATCTTGGATGATGAAGTGCCAGTTAAGTTTAAAACTGGAGGATAAGTTGAAAGTCTCTATAGGAGCAATTAAAAGCCTAGATGTTAGTCTTCATCTTGTGTAGCCAAGAGACTCAATATGCCAATGGGGTCAGAAGGCTGCAGGTTTGTTTTGTGGAACAATGAGACCATAGAAGCTCTGATTTTAGAAACAATGGCCTTAGCTAAAGGTTGAGGCAAAATGCTGCATCAAACCAGATTATTAATGAAAATCGACATAACAAACTAATCTGAACCTGGCCTACTCTTCACCATTTTCAAAAATGCTGGAAAATTGAGATTTTTATCTCTCAGATCAGTATCTGACACTCTGGCCTAGGTGAAAAAGCTGTCACTCCCTGATAAAACTAGAGTGACATCCACCATTTGACAGTCCCTGCTCTTGAACACGTAAATCAAGATCAGTGTTCAGTGCCTCACTTTTAATTATGAGTGTATCAAAAGTAATCACCAGGTGTTTGTGGAAGTCCTTAAAAATAAGAATGAAAGACAGATCAAAGCAAAGGGATAAAATAAGATCAGAAGAAACAGACAATGTAAGGAGTCCAAGAAAACTTCCAATAGTCTAATGTGGATTTCTCCAGAGAGAAGATTGAAGACATTACATCTATGAAATGAAAATGGTTGCTTCACAAAAGGAGCATCCAGAGTAAAAGAAAGGGCTGTTGGAAATTAAAAATTTGGAGCAGAGATGTAAAATTTCAACACAAGGAATAGAAATTAAAAAAAAAAACTTCTAAAAAGCAGAAGAATAAGACAAAGAGAAGAGAAAAGAGAAAAGAAAACTAGAACATCTGTCCAGGGTTACAGCAGAAGTGTAATAGGAGTTATGAAAATATACAAGATACAAAACTAAATCAATGTTATTATCTAAGAAACAATGCAAGGTATCTTCCCATATCCAAAGCACATGTTTCCAGATTTTAAAAAATGGGACCACCAAATATCACATAAAATGAGCGAGAACAGAACCCTCAACAAAAAATATCATTGTGAAATTCCAGGACTGGGGGGGGGGGGGGCGCTAAAGAGAAGATCCTCAATTTCTATAGACAAAAAAGGAGAGGGTTTGGAAGCAGACTCAGATTTAATCTCTAAAAAGGAGATATTTGAAGCTTAAAGAGAATGGAGAAAAGCTCTCAAATTTATGAAGAAGATAATCCACTGCTTAGAATTTAATATCCAGCCAAACAATCAAACATGAAGGGAAAATAAAGACATGTTCAGACATGTTGAGTTTCAAACTCAAAAAATGTATATCCCATTCATCCTTTCTCAGAAAACTGCTATAAAATATAGATTTCTGTCTAAGCAAGAAAGATGGAAACACATCACTCAGGACATGGAGCTTCAGCAGAGGAAGAAGCAATGGAATTTTCCAGATGATGATGAAGGGAGAGTGTAACTTTATAGATATGTCTAGAGTATATCCAGCCTAGAATAAAGCAAGGGAAAGAGGCCTGCAGAATAGATGTCTCAGAATAGATGTGGAAAAAAGTTCAACTGGTGTTTATTATATGACACTTGTAACTATATTTAGAGATTATTTACTCTCTTTGGGGTGAATTAGAAAACTAAACAACAACAAAAACACCAGAGACAATTATTAACTTCAGAGAAAAGAAAAAGTTGAACAAAAATGACAGTGTAATCATAGTTCATGATTACATAGCCCATTATAACGTTAACAGACTAGCAGCATATAGTGTGCCTGTAGGACCACATAGGACTGAAAACACTCTATTCAATCAGTTTGCATTTACTGTACTCTGTCATTACACATTGTAAGAGTGTGTGTGTGTGTGTGTGTGTGTGTGTGTGTGTGTGTGTGTGTCTGTGTGTCTGTGTGTCTGTGTGTCTGTGTGTGTGTGTGTTTCTTGTCTTTCCACTTAAACCAGAAGCTCTTTGGGGAAAAAAAAACAGCACCTTCTGTTTCTCTAAATGCCCACAGCAGTGAGCCAATGTGTCAGCAAAAAAAGGCAAGGCAGTGAGCAAACTTTTAAATCAATAACATGTAGGTCTGAGGAAAAAACTAGACTAGAGTCAGTATATAACAAGACCAAATAATAATCACCACAAACAAGATACTTGCAGTAATAATGTCAATATAATAATTGGCTCTTTCCTGGGTACTGAAAAGTGTGGGTTGCTGTTCTAAGTGCTTTATATGCCTTAACTCATTAAAACCTCAAGAGAAAATTGCAGGTAGAATACCGTTATGATTTCCATTTTACAGGAGAGAATATTGAGTTACAATGAGTTTAAATGTGACAGGACCAAATGGGACAGCATATAAGCTCATCCCTGCTGCCCTAGACTGTGTGTCTTGAAATTTGCTGGTGATGCTGTCCAGAATATTCTTATCTAGCTCCAAGTGTGATCCCCCTCCAGAATCTATACTCAGAGGACAGGCACCTTGTCTCATACATGCCTTTAACTCAACACATTTCTAAGCAGAACATCGTGCACAGAGTGAGCTCTCGGCACTTATGTATGAGCTGAACAAATGAGAAAGCTGTGATGGATGAGGAGGCCTGCTGCGTAATCTTCGACATAACACAGACAGACGGAGTCGTGGGAGACTGGGGCAGACGTGGCTCCATATACCATTTACCATTAAATGATCCTAAATAACCATTCCAAAATGCAAATTCTAGTCACAATGTTTTATGTGATGTAGATGAAGGCATATTTAGGACAATTTTAAAACTTTTTCCAAAAATGAAATCGAAACAGTATTTACAGATATCTTTTTGTGTTAATTCATATTGCTAATGGCTTATCTTTTGGGGATTTGAATCAGTGCAGGATGATTTTAATATGTACTTTCATATTAGGCACAACAAATCAAATGGTTTGGGCTCAGTCAAAAGACAAAGAAAACATTGAGGACAATATTGCTTTACTCAAACATTTCACATAATTTTTGTTAATTTCTCACTTTGCCACATATGTAAAAAGTTGAGGAAAGATATATCCTTTAAAGAGATAGACTGGATAATGGTTTTCTTAATTCAAGCCAGCAGAGCGATGCTGCACAGTTGAAAACTCTGGTTTGTTATATTCTGATTAAATGGAGTTTCTGTTTTTGTTTTGTTTTGTTTTGTTTGTTTTTCTGTATCAGGACTTCACAAGTTTATCCAACAATCAATACATGCTTTTATTTTTGTCTTTACCAGGCTGTGGGACTTTCAAATTATTGTCTGGGTTTTAGTCCCTCAGGTGTGAGGCATTTCAGTCTGAAAAGACTTCTGAGCCCTTTGCTGTGTGTGTGTGTTAATTAGAGTTGGTTTCCTGATCTTTGCTGTCAGTTTCCTCTGCTCCACAATTTGAGAGACAGTGATGCTAAACCAATCCTCAAAGGTCTCTGGAGACCATTTCCAGTTGCATTACTGATTTATTTTTGTCTTGACCAGATGGCTCCAGGTTCCTATGACTGTACGGGAGTCCTTTTGATTACTCTATTTATCTCTCCCGGTGCTCAATTTAAGGGTCAAATCTCATGTAACACATTTGCCAGCAAGATAAACCATTCAAGCCCACTGCTGCTTGGACACCATACTTCTGACATATGCTCTGTGCCTCATTACACACCAAAGTTATTAGATTTAATACATGTTTTTATAAACTCTGTAACAAAGGCAGTCAGGTTTGTTTGCCGATCCTTCAGAACATGCAGCCAATGGAAGAGTATAAGCCAGGAGGACTTTGCAGAAAGGAGGGGACTCTGTGGGTCCCCCAAGGCTCTCTCACTGAGGCCTTCCTTGCCTTTATGGAGGTGGCCATGAAAAAGATGAGCAGAACATTTTTAATGAAACCAATAAAAATGCAAAGGAAGATTTAATGTTTAAAGAAACAATAAATCAAAACTGACAACTGAAATGCAATATTTCACCATGAGATTGAGGAAATCAATTCATCCAAAGGGCACACTTGGCTTCTGTTAAAAAAAAAAATCCTCACATACTCACACAATAAAAGCTATCATATCAGGCGAAGCTAAATAAGCTCTAGTTAATGGATTTTGAAACCTTGAGAAACATGCATGAAGCCAGACAATACAGTCTCATGGCATTTGGACACACACACACACACACACACACACCACAATATCTACAATCCAAGAATCATATATTACTGTGATTGGGACCGTAAGTGGGGGTTAGGATACCAAAAAATTGTCCATTGTTCAAGATGCTCTATGGGCTCAAGGTTGCCTAATTGTCAGGTTATTTATTTTGATTTCTAAATCATTTCCCTTTAAGATTTCTCATGCAGTTAAAAATACAAGTTGTTCCTAAAAACAGAAATAGTAACTTGGCTTCTATCCTCAGGAAGAAAACAAAGAGAATTAGATGCTTTGGGCCCATCTCATCAAGCTTATGTAGAGAGACCCTCAGGAAATTAAATTTAACAAAAAATATTTCTGCCTCATAAGGGCTCACGAGTCAATAAGAAATTGTCACCTGTACTAGAAATTATAATGCAATACAGTTTATAGTAACAGCTATAACAGAGGTTAAAATATGTAATAAAATGTGACCAGGCATCTTAGAATGGTTTAAGAGGAGATGTGACTTGATGTAGACCTTAAAGGATGAGATAGATGGAAGACAGCAAGCTGATATAATTTGAGGAACACAAAAGAAAGTTAAGGATAGAGAATGATTTCAGTAGTGTAATTAAGGGAGTTCCAGCTCAAGAAGGCAACACAGGTAGATCCTGGACTCGTCTCCTCCCAAGTACACACGGAATCTATAGCTACACATGGAGCAATTTCCTCTGAAAAACAAACACCATAAAGACTGGCAAAGCAACCCCTCCACATCAGGCAAATGAGCGGGAAACCTCATCAAAGTGGGTCAGAAAGGCTGCGATACAATCTCGTTGCCATAAACCCCATCCCTGCCATGGCACTCCAATTTTAAACCCGGCGCCTGGGCAACAAACCCTCAAAACATCTATCTTTGAAAACTAAAGACACTCTGCCCCCATGGACCCATAGCGCTGTGGCAAACTGAAAAATCGACTCCACCCCGCCCTTGCCTGGAGCCAGCACAGGAGCAGCCCTTTGAAAAGCACCCAGACTTCATGTGAAAGGGACTCGTTTCCTAATTTTAAAGCATTGGTCTGAGGGGCAGAAGCCTGCTGATACAGTTTCTGTCAACAAACGCTGCTGGACACATCTTCCTCCTTTCATCTCCCTTGTCAGTGGGTCCATCTCTTTTTTTCTTGTTTTATTTCTCTTTTTTCTCTTCTTTTTTTCTACTTTCTTCTCTTTCACCATTGTTCTCCTTTCAGTTTTTTTTCTGGCCTTTCTTCGTTTTTTCTGTTTTGGCCATTGCCATCTTTCCACTTTCCCTCTGCTTCATTCCAGCTAGTAGGTGCCAGCTTCACACTCTCCCATTGCCACAGTCAGTATTTCCAAGAAGAGATCTTCTATGGATGTCTGGTGCTCCAGTTTTTATGTCTGGTGACACGTTTTTTATGGCTAGCACCAGGGGCTACCCATTGATGACCTGTCCTTAGAGGTCAAGGGGGGGCCTGTGTTCCCGGGTCCTTTGGGACTATAACAATCAGATATTCAGTTCTTTGCAGATTACCACTCTGAGGGCACTGCACAGACAGCAGAATAAAACACACGCGTAGTCTTTTTAAAAAAAGAGGCCTATTTCCTTAGCTAAGAGCTTTGGGATGAAGGGCAACCTTCTGGTTTGGCAAACTTAAAGGGTCTATAGAACTACTCTAAGGGAGGCTGGTGGATACAGTGTTTGTGCCTTCCCTCTGTGTCTCTCCAATTTACCAGTATCTTCCAGAAAGAACTTACACTCTTCTCTGGCACCTTGGTAGTTGTAGCTGCTTCCAGGGGACACGGCTACATCTCTTGTGTCTGGTGGCCAGTGAGACTTATGCTTGTGGACCCCACAGGATTGTAACCAATGGAGAAAGAGTTCTTTCACCCCCAAGGGCACAGCAAGAGGCAACAGATCCAGGAGCTCTACCTTTCTGTGGAAAAAGGTTTGATCAGCTTATCATCAGAGCTTCAGTCTGAGGGGCAGTCTTCTGATTAAACACACTTATAGGACCTGACTGTAAACCTTCCCTGAGACCTTGGAGGACAGGCACTATCTTTTTACTATCCCCCTGAAACACTCCAGAGTGTGAGCGTCTCTTTGAAGGGAGTTCTTACCTTACATGTGTCTGATGCTATAGTTTTCACATCTAATGAACTGTTTGTTTGTTTGTTTGTTTGTTTGTTTTTGGCAGGTTCCTACAGGATACCACTTGATTGAATGGTTCTAGTGGTCAGAAGAGCTTGTGCACCTGGGTCCCACAGGATGGCAACAACTGGAGAGACAGTTCTTGGCAGGCTATCATCCCAGAGCACTGCACAGACAGAAAACTCAAACAAACACCCAGTTTTCTATGAAAGAGGCTCACTTACTAGTCTTAGAGCCTTACCCTTATGGGCAATCTTCAGATTTAGCACACATCTAGAGGCTATGGAGGTGCTCTCAGGGAACAAAAGCCAGAGGATATCACCATCTTTGAGCTCTCCCCTGCCTTGCCACACCTGCCCATTATCTCCCAGAAAGGAGCCTATACTTGTTTGGATCCCTGATTATTGTGACTGCTGCCCAGGGGACACCTCCAGATTGTCTGGCTCTGGTTATGCTTGCAGTCCCACAGGAATGTATATATTGGCATTCTATAAAAGCTGCTGTCTGAGGGTCTGGCTTCTATCAGCCTGAATCTAGGTGCTGACTGAGATCCTCCTCTTTGAGACATTGACTGTTTTTGGCACACCATCAATGACTGGGAGCTATTAAAAAATAAAATAAGCTGTTGGACAAACATGAAGGTTTGAGAGAGAACCAAGAGCTAGGGCAGGATTGAATGATAAGGTTTATCTCCTATATACGGCCAATCTTTTAAGACTGAGAGAGGTGGATCTTTCATCTAATGCATAGAAACAAACACAGAGAATCAAGCAAAATGAAGAAACAGAGGAATATACTCAAAATAAATTAAGACACAAACTTAGAAAAAAAATCCTTAAGGGAACAGAAATAAATAATTTACCTGATAAAGAATTCAAAGTAATGTTCATAAAGATTCTCAGTGAATTTGGGAGAAAAATAGATGGATAACAAAGATACAAAAAATATAAGAAAGTTCCAAACAGAAGTCATAGAGCAGAAGAATACAATAACTAAACTGAAAAATACACTAGAGGGGTTCAACAACAGACTAGATGAAGCAGAAGGAAGGATCAGATATCTAGAAGACAGGGCAGTGGATTAAATCAGAGCATTAAAAAGAAAAAAAGAACGAAAAAAAGAATTTAAAAAAAGTGCAAATGGTAACCAAAAGAAAGCTTGGGTGGCTATATTTATATCAGGCAAAAGAGACTTTAAAAGAAAAACTGGAAAAAAGAGCATTACACAATGATAAAGGGGTCAATCCAACAAGAGAATATAACGTTTGTCAATATTTATGTACCCCACATAGGATAACCTAAATATGTAAAGCGAATATTAACAGACTTAAAGGGAGACACAGAAAGCAACACAATAATAATAGGGAGCTTCAGTACTTACTTACATCAGTGGGTAGATTATCCAGACAGAAATTACAACTTACATTACACTATTTTTTTTAAATAGTTGCAATTAGATAAAGATAGGAATGAAGCAGTGCAACAAATATATGAGAGATAGGAGACATGTATTCAGAAGGTGAAGTGAAATACTAGAGAACAGAAGAGTAATATCCACAGTAGATAATAATGGAACAAATGGCAATGGTTGTATATGGGCTGCTTAGTCTTGGTACTATGCCAGCTGGTTATCACGCATTTTAACATGTAATCCTCTCCACAACTCTTCAAGGAAGGTCCTAACTTCATTTTACTGCTGAGGAAACTTAGGAACTGCAATATTAAATCAGTTGTCCAATGTCCCAGGGATTGTAGGCGGCAAAGCCAAAATTCCAAACCACTGTGTGACTGTGTGCCATGAGGACACTGCAGATCTCTGTACTAGTGCCAGATAGGAACTGAGTAGAAGGTTTCTGCTCATCTATAGCTCATCTACTGTTGACTTTGCTCACTCCCACACCTACAATCCCCCCATTTGCCCTCCCCCAAAATGTCAATTACCACTATTGCCACAAAACCTCCCATGACATGTCCAATCCTCAAAGACTGAGTTATGTTAACTATGGTAATTCCAGTTCCAGCTCTATACTCCATTATCTTCTTGGATTATTCTCAACATGTTGGTTCATGTGTGCGTTTTATCTTCCTAAAGAAATGTACATTTATTTGAGGGAAGAAATATTTTTCTGCCTTTTATTACTATAATTTTTTATCTTCCACACAGTTAAGAAGTTAACTCCCCTACGCTGATCAGTTGATTATGTTTTTCCTTAAGATTCTACTCAGCCCCACCCCAAGGGCTTGCCAAATGCCATATTGAATGCTTCCATCAATAACCAAGTCCTGGGACACAGGTTTTCTGCATGTGGGTCCGATGTAGATCCTGGCATATATGAAATCCACTTATTTCTCACAGGTGTTGCCTAGAATGATCCAGCAATACTGGGGAATGTGACTAGAGTCACACAATGCCAGTGCAGAGAAGGGATGGTTAAGATGTGAACATGAGTTCATCTTCCAGAGCTAAGATCTCCTCTGTATGGTCCTGTCTCCTCTCAGTATGTATTTCCGCTGGATCCCAACTCTATTCGGTTTTTCTTGAATTTTAAAACTTTTGTTATTATTTCTACAATGTTTAATTTAAACAAATGCATGGGTGTTACTTTCAACAGTCTTTAATGTAAATGCATAAATAGAAACTTATTTCAGGATAATATAAACTGAATATTAATATGGATGACATTCAATTCTATCTGAAATACCTGAAATGAGGGGGGATATATATACATACATGTCCTAAATATCTGATGTTTTTTTTGTTTCATAAAAACAAATTTTAACCATTTTGTAGTATATTTTTCAAGAATATATATTTTGCATTTTCACAGCAGCTATTGAATACACTTTAAAATACATTTTTATAGACATCAATTTTTGTGCTATGAAGCAATGTGCTTGTTCATTGTTTTTTGCTTTTTTGTTTGTTTGTTTCTTCCTTCAATTACATGTCAGCTGTCACATACCCTTCTGTTATCAGGAATATATCTAAGAGCCCACTTCTAGGTCACCGCTTTTAATTCCTGTGGGAAGAGATGCTAGAAAAGCAAGCTTGTTAATGAAATCACAATGCCTGAATGACGCCCAGGGGAATAAAATGTATAGGTTTAGTGCCTGGGCTTTGTCACGGCTGTTTTAGGAGCTGAAAGGCCTTTATAACATTTTCCTTATCCATGTCTTTGGTTGAGCTGGCTGAAGTCAGATTCCTTGGGCAGATATTATGGCAAATACAAATTCTTTGCAGAGTCTTCTGCAAGATCTCTTTTAGTGATATCAACAAAGAGATGCACAATTATTTCGATTCTTATATTCATTATCTAATTGTGGAGACTAAAAAGACATCATAGGTACATTACCAAAGGTGTGAATAAACATCAAAAAAGAATTTAAGGCCAGATAGTATGGAGGCAATGTACCTTTGAAGAAGTGAAAGGCACATCTGGAGCAGATACTCCTGGCTGGGCGAAACCGTGGAGGTTAAGAATATGGAGGTCACACAGGGGGTCGTTAATAACTTAGGTGGGCTTGATGTCTAACCAGCAGGAGATGCTATGATTTATTTCTGCGTGACGATAGAAATCTTCAGTGCCCAGAGTTCCCTCGTGTTCATGGGGACTCAGAATGTATTTGGGGTTCTTTTCACTGCTCCTAATTTAGACCTATGACTGTCAGCTGTTTTGCAGAGCCAGGGCCTCTGAAGTCATTCCTTATGAGGCTTTGTGAAAAATTTGGACGGCCCAGGACACACACATGTAGGGGAGGAAAAAAGAGAAGAGAGAGAGGAGAAAGTAGGTAGATTTTATTTTTTTTACAGTTGGCCTTTATTTTTTAAATAACCTTGTACTCCTTTTCAATTTCCCCTTAGAACTGTTTCTCCTCTGCTCGCTTCCTTTTTCTTCATTATTTTAATGGCTACATCTTTGCTCTGATGTGTCAATGGGAGTGGAAAATCCTGTGAAGCCAGGGCTTAATGAAATGCCAGCTGGAACAGAGGGATAAAGTTTCTTTGGAGCAGCTTCAAAGGGATGCGGGCTGGGCGAGCTCCGGGACAATGGCGCCCAGGCCCGAGGACCGGGACAGCCCGGCCAGCTGGCCCTGCCTGGCCCTAACAAGGCGTGAAGGGATGCGGCCCCACATCATTGAGCACACTGAGCTGTCATGGGTACAGGATGGGGGATTTTAAACGCTCTCTCACACATACAGGACGTGTCCTTATATTTCACAACAAATGGTATTTTCATGATATGAGGGACCAAACTGTGACTTTTGCTGGCAGAAGCATGAGCTAATTTTGCTCAAATGCCCTGGCTTCCTGAAGCCTGCCAGGCACCTCCCCTCTCCACTTTTTCCCTTTTGGAATAAATATTACATTTCCTTTTATAGGAGAATTACCACAGAACTTTAGTTTTGATAGGATGTGAGAAAGATTTATGAACACTCATTGGTCATTTTTGGTCAGGTGGCATTTCTCTTTTCTTTTTTTTGTGAATAAAGCAGGCAAAGTGACTTGGAAATAGGCTATAAATCTGGAAGGCTCAAATGCCACGTCTGGTTGTCGGCCCCATTTAGACCTCAGCTACGGAGGCCCTTGTACTTTGAATGACATCAAATGACAGCTGCAGTTTACATTTAGAAGGGATTTTTAGGAAATTACAAGGTACTTACTTCAGCCTCTACATGGTTCATTTATGTATATTACTATGCCTTGTATAAAACCTGTTCTCTTACTCCTAGTACCTTGCTATGGAGGGCATTTGATCAATTACGTTGACTAACTTATTTTATTAACTTCCAGAATTCTTAAAACTGTGTTATTGGGGCTATGTCTTTGTAAACTGAGTCTTCCAGAAGCTGAGATACTTCAAGTCTAGAACAAGAATGGAAAAGATAATTTTCACCTATTTCCCTTGCTTATGAGAATTGACAAACAAGGGTTTGGGCTATGTTTTATGTTCCAAACAACAAATATTTATTGAGAAATCAAGACTGACATGGTCCCTGCTCCTCATGACTTAGAAAACTTAAAATATGGAGCTTTGTTCAATTCAGCTCCATAAGCAGGTATAAATCACCAACCCATTTGCAGCTATTTAGTTACCTGCCAAGAAATAAACCCAAATAGGAGATCGCCCTGCCTTCAGGAGACTCACCTATGGGCAGGAAAGTTAAGACTCTACATAGGAAGCTCCATTTTTGTTGGTCAGAAAGAGCAGAAAAGCAGAAACTTCATATGGTTTAATCTAATTTTATGGTAATTTCTAAAAATGCAATACGTATAGAATTATGTGGCTTTTGGTGAAGGATTCCTAAAGAAGATGACATTTGAATGTGACTGGTAAAGACAGAAAGATATTCCAGAGGAAATTCCGGAAACAAAAACCTAAAGGAAAGAAGTGACATGGTATGTGAGGAGAACTACAAAACACCCAGGATAATGGTTTTAAATCATTCAAGAAGGCAAAGACATTCTGGGGATGATGCCAGTCAGGTCAGTAGGACAAGAACAAGGAGGACTTTGAGTGTCTGCCTCGGGCTTAATTCTGTAGGTTATCAGGAGGCAAGAGAGTGTTTCAATGACTAGAGTGATCCGGTCAAGTAGAGTATGTTGGATACATCATTTCACCTCTCCTGTGGAAGATGGATTTGCAGGAGTGGTTATCCTCCACTTGACCCACCCCTCACATACCTGTTCTCTGTACTTCTTTTGTCTTGCAGGCTTATCACTATGGCTCCACTACTTAGGCCCCTTCCCATGTCAGTGTTGGTAGGGGTTTACCAATGGAAAGCACTGGCAGCAGTTTGAGTCAGTCATAAGGAAGTATAGTTTGTTGTGTTCATTCCCCTGGTCCCTCTATATCTCCCTACATGTTTAGTCATGGTTGTTTTCCTCCGTGGTCACAACACTGATCAGGCAGCCCCTCTTCTTTGGCACTGGCTCTGACCAGATTCTTTTTTGAAAAGTCACAACTTTCTGCTCTTACTAATTTGCATCTTTCACCATGTCCTTTTGGCTTCTTTACCACACCCCCACCCCGTGCTTATGACTGAGAATGGTCCCTTTATTAACACCTTTGAGCTTAGCATTTATTGCTAGGACTTTGGTAAGTGTAAATATGGAGACAGAAAGTTTAATTGGGAGAATACTATGATGGCTCACCTGAGAGATATGAGGGGCTAGATTATATTCTAGAGGAATACAGTTATATTCTAGAGGAATTTAGGATATAAAAATTAGTGACTGAATAGACTAGGTACAATAAGACCAATCACTATGAGGTCAATTTTTTGAGGGGCAATCAGAAGACTAGGAAAAGTTCCTAAAGGGCAGAGGTCAATGCAAGTGAAGCCACGGGGAAGAGGCTAGAGATATTGCTGTGAATGTTGATCCTAACACAAAAAATTGTTCAGGTCCAGTATTGTCTATTTGAAAGACTTAAAGTGCTATGAATATTATAAACCACTCTACTAGGGTGAAGTTCTAATACATAATTGTAATAATTACTGCATTTTCTGTTGGGTATTTTTTAATGTTTATTTATTTATTTTGAGAGAGATAGTACAGGGGAGGGGCAGAGAGAGAGAGACAGAGAGACAGAGAGAGTGAATTCCAAGCAGGTTCTGAGTTATCAGTGCAGAGCCCGATGCAGGGCTCGAATTCATGAACCTGACATCATGACCTGAGCTGATATTCAGAGTCAGGGGCTTAACCGACTGAGCCACCTAGATGCCCCATCCTTTGGATATTTATATGATAAGATTGGTATGTTTTAGCCCTAAACATAAGTAAATCAGAGGTTTGCAAGTGGACAAGAGATGGTGTATGTCCCAATTCTTTAGTTTAGCTAGAGCCGCTCTTTCCTTTAAGAACTTGTTTCTCCTCAAAATGCTGTCTTGTGTCTCTATCTACCCACTCTTGATACTTACTGTTATTTGCAGTTATGGAAGAGAAAATGACACCAACTATACTACACTATTTTGTCTTTGTCTCTGAAGCAGATTTGACTTTAAGTGGCTCCTACAGGGTGGATGTTTCCCCCAAGTGATGATGATAAGGTCATTTGACAATGCACACAGGAGGAATTAAAGGTAAAAATCAGATAACCTACAAATAAATATTCCAGTATAACTCTCACACATCTCATCTTTAATCTAGTACATGTAATTTACAGAGCAAACAATTAATACCTGGATAATCAACCAAGCATTGTCTTGACCTCACTACTCTTGGTGAAGCTACCACCATCTTGATGAAACAAAATCCAAACAATAATCAGATGCCTAAAAGTTCTCTACTTATCAAGTCTTTCTTTTCTTATTTCAGCTATGGGTGCTTTTGTAGGAGTTTATGTGCTACTGCTATGTGCTGGGGCCCTCCTATGTCTCTATCCAAGCCTGGGAGGCTTTGCTGAAGGTCAGAGGACCCAAGAGCAGTGTTCTTCAAGCTGCCACTATAACAACAGTAGCTCACCCTTGGTCAAAGGTGCCATAAGCTGTCATGTCCTGCCAAGGTTAAAATACCTTATGGCCCACTTAAATTCGTATACTATGTCCAAAGAAATAAAAGCCAATTTTACAATTCTAAATTCTAACTGGCTTAATATGAGCTTTTTAAAACTTCAAGATCAGAATGCCCTGTCCACCCATTCAAAGCTGAGGCTCAAAGCTACAGTCGTGGCCTTACCAGAATCCTCAGCTACGACATGGTTATTCTACCAGATCCAATTTTTATTACTCAGTATTACCAGACAATACACAATGATGTCGAGATTCTAAAATTCACTGGGGGTGCAGCAATCCCTGTCCCAGTGCTGGCTTAACCAGCTAGTAAAAAATGTCAGAGGTTTCATACTCTCTTTTTTGTATATTCCTACCACTGTAATTGGCATCATTTGTTTGATCATCGTGCCATATTTTCATTCCTATAATAAAACAAGGTGACCACAGTAAGAACGTAGGAAATACCTAAGTTTCTGGTGTGAAGAGAAGGCTTTTTGAATTTCTATTTCTTTGGACACTGTTAGTGAGCTCTGCTGATAAAATTGCTAATGCAAGTAGGCCCTATATCTCAGAGGAGTTAAAGGTTCATCAGAAATCTCTAATATTGCTGTTTGCATCTTGATGACATGTATTTATACAAAATCATTTTTGTAATTGCTAGCAGTAAAACACATTGAACTTCAGAACCAGTTTCCAGCCTTTATTTCTGGGTTAACGTTTACAGACAGAGATGCTTGTGACCATGATTTCTTCATAATTGATGGGATTTCATTCCTTCCTTACAGGTGGACAAACCACCTATAGTTCTCAGAGCATACTGCCAATACATATTCTCACAGTGTCCTTTAATTTTGATGGAAATGGATGCCTCTTCCTTGGAAAAATTCACATGGCACATTTTATTTTATTTTATTTATTTTATTCTTATTTATTTTATTTTTATTTTTTTAATTTATATCTACATTAGTTAGCATATAGTGAAACAATGATTTCAGCAGTAGATTCCTTAGTGCCCCTTACACATTTAGCCCATCCCCCCTCCCACAGCCCCTCCCGTAACCTCAATTTGTTCTCCATATTATGAGTCTCTTCTGTTTGTCCCCCTCCCTGTTTTTCTATTATTTTTGTTTCCCTTCCCTTATGTTCATCTGTTTTGTCTCTTAAGGTCCTCATATGAGTGAAGTCATATGATTTTTGTCTTTCTCTGACTGACTAGTTTCACTTAGCATATACCCTTCAGTTCCATCCATGTAGTTGCAAATGGCAAGATTTGATTCTTTTGGATTGCCAAGTAATACTCCATTGTGTATATATACCACATCTTCTTTATCCGTTCATCCATCAATGGACATTTTGGCTCTTTCCATACTTTGGCTATTGTTGATAGTGCTGCTATAAACATGGGGTTCATGTGTCCTTTTGAAACAGCATACCTGTATCCCTCGGATAAATGCCTAGTAGTGTAATTGCTGGGTCATAAGGTAATTATATTTTTAGTTTTTTGAGCAACCTCCATACTGATTTCCAGAGTGGCTGCACCAGTTTGCATTCCCACCAGCAGTGCAAAAGAGATCTTCTTTCTCCGCATCCTCGCCAACATCTGTTGTTGCCTGAGTTGTTTAATGTTAGCCATTCTGACAGGTGTGAGGTGGTATATCAGTGTGGTTTTGATTTGTATTTCCCTGATGATTAGTGATGTTGAGCATTTTTTCATGTGTCGGTTGGCCATCTGGATGTCTTCTTTGGAGAAATGTCTCTTCATGTCTTTTTCCCATTTCTTCACTGGATTATTTGGTTTTTGGGTGTTGAGTTTGATAAGTTCTTTGTAGATTTTGGATACAAACCCTTTATCTGATATGTCATTTGCAAATATCTTCTCCCATTCTGTCGGTTGTCTTTTAGTTTTGCTGATTGTTTCCTTCGCTGTGCAGAAGCTTTTTATTTTGATGAGGTCCCAGTAGGTCATTTTTGCTTTTGTTTCCCTTGCCTCCAGAGACGTGTTGAGTAAGAAGTTGCTGCGGCCAAAGTCAAATATGTTTTTGCCTGCTTTCTCCTATAGGATTTTGATGGCTTCCTGCCTTATGTTTAGGTCTTTCATCCATTTTGAGTTTATTTTTGTTTATGGTGTAAGAAAGTGGCCCAGGTTTATTCTTCTGCATGTCGCTGTCCAGTTTTCCCAGCAACAGTTGCTGAAGAGACTGTCTTTATTCCATTGGATAATCTATCCTGCTTTGTCAAAGATTAGTTGGTCATACATTTGTGGGTCCATTTCTGGGTTCTCGCTTTTGTTCCACTGATCTGAGTGTCTGTTCTTATACCAGTCCCATACTGTATTGATGATTACAGCTTTGTAGTATAGCTTGAAGTCTGGGATTGTGATGCCTCCTGCTGTGGTTTTCTTTTTCAAGACCGCTTTAGGTATTTAGGGTCTTTTCTGGTTCCATACAAATTTTAGGATTATTTTTTCTAGCTCTGTGAAGAATGCTGGTGTTATTTTGAGAGGGATTGCATTGAATATGTAGATTGCTTTGGGTAGTATCGACATTTTAACAATATTTGATCTCCCTATCCAGAAGCATGGAATCTTTTTCCATTTTTTTTTTGCGTCTTCTTCAAATTCTTTCATAAGCTTTCTACAGTTTTCAGTGTATAGATTTTTCACCTCTTTAGTTAGATTTATTCCTAAGTATTTTATGTTTTTTTTTTTTTGTGCAACTGTAAATGGGATCAATTCCTTGATTTCTCTTTCTGTAGCTTCATTGTTTGTGTATAGGAATGCAACCGATTTCTGTGCATTGATTTTATATCCTGCAACTTTGCTGAATTCATGAATCAGTTCTAGCAGTTCTTTGGTGGAATCGTTTGGGTTTTCCATATAGAGTATCATGTCATCTACAAAGAGTGAAAGTTTGGCCTCCTCCTGGCCAATTTGGATGCCTTTTATTTCTTTCTTGTTCCTGACCTTAGGGGAAAAGCTCTCAGTTTTTCCTCATTGAGGATGATATTAGTGTTGGGTCTTTTATATATGGCTTTTATGATCTCGAGGTATGCTCCTTCTATCCCTACTTTCTTGAGGGTTTTTTTTTTTATCAAGAAAGGATGCTGTATTTTGTCAAATGCTTTCTCTGCATCTATTAAGAGGATCATATGGTTCTTGTCCTTTCTTTTATTGATGTGATGAATCACGTTAATCGTTTTGTGGATATTGAACCAGCCCTGCATCCCAGGTATAAATCCCACTTGGTCGTGGTGAATAATTTTTTTTTAATGTATTGTTGGAGCCAGTTCGCTAATATCTTGTTGAGGATTTTTGCATCCATGTTCATCAAGGAAATTGGTCTATAGTTCTCCTTTTTAGTGGGGTCTCTGTCTGGTTTTGGAATCAAGGTAATGCTGGTTTCATAGAAAGAGGTTGGAAGTTTTCCTTCCATTTCTATTTTTTTGGAACAGCTTCAAGAGAATAGGTGTTAACTCTTCCTTAAATGTTTGCTAGAATTCCCCTGGAAAGCCATCTGGCCCTGGACTCTTGTTTTTTTTTTTGGCAGATTTTTGATTACTAATTCGATTTCCTTACTGGTTATGGGTCTGTTCAAATTTTCTATTTCTTCCTGTTTCAGTTTTGATAATGTATCTGATTCTATGAATTTGTCCATTTCTTCCAGATTGCCCATTTTATTGGCATATAATTGCTCATAATATTCTCTTACTATTGTTTTTATTTCTGTTGTGTTGGTTGTAATCTCTCCTCTTTCATTCTTGATTTTATTTATTTGTGTCCCTTCCTTTTTCTTTTTGATCAAACTGGCTAGTGGTTTATCAATTTTGTTAATTCTTTCAAAGAACCAGCTTCTGCTTTCATTGATGTGTTCTACCGTTTGTTTTTTTTTTTGGTGTCGATAGCATTAATTTTTGCTCTAATCTTTGTTATTTCCTGTCTTCTGCTGGTTTTGGGTTTTATTTGCTGTTCTTTTTCCAGCTCCTTAAGGCATAAAGTTAGGTTGTGTATCTGAGATCTTTCTTTCTTCTTTAGGAAGGCCTGGATTGCTATATACTTTCCCCTTATGACCGCCTTTGCTGCATCCCAGAGGTTTTGTGTTGTGGTGTTATCATTTTCATTGACTTCTATATATTTTTTAATTTCCTCATTAACTGCTTGGTTAGCCCATTCATTCTTTAGTAGGATGTTCTTCAGTCTCCAAGCATTTGTTACCTTTCCATTTTTTTTCTTGTGGTTGATTTCGAGTTTCATAGCATTGTGGTCTGAAAATATGCATGGTATGATCTTGATCTTTTTGTACTTACTTAGGGCTGATTTGTGTCCCAGTATATGGTCTATTCTGGAGAACATTCTATGTACACTAGAGAAGAATGTGTATTCTGCTGCTTTAGGATGAAATGTTCTGAATATATCTGTTAAGTCCAACTGGTCCAGTATGTCATTCAAAGCCATTGTTTCCTTGTTGATTTTTTGATTAGACGATCTGTCCATTGCTGTGAGTGAGGTGTTGGAAGTCTCCTACTATTATGGTATTACTACTGATGAGTTTCTTTATGTTTGTGATTAATTGACTTATATATTTGGGTGCTTTCACATTTGGTGCATAAACATTTACAATTGTTAGGTCTTCTTGGTGGATAGACCCCTTAATTATGATATAATGCCCTTCTACATACCTTTTTACAGTCTTTATTTTAAAGTCTAGATTGTCTGATATATGTATGGCTACTCTGGCTTTCTTTTGTTGACCATTAGCATGATATATGGTTCTCCATCCCCTACACTCAATCTGAAGGTGTCGTTAGGTGTAAAGTGGGTGTTTTGTAAACACCATATAGATGGTTCTTGTTTTCTTATCCATTCTGTTACTCTATGTATTTTGATTGCAGCATTGCATCTATTGACATTTAGAGTGAGTACTGAAAGATAGAATTTATTGCCATTATGTTTCTTGCAGACTTGGAGTTTCTGGTGGTTTTCTCTGGTCCTTTCTAATATTTGTTGCTTTTGGTATTTATGTATGTATGTATGTATGTATGTATGTATTTTTTCATCTTTTCTCCCCTCAGAGAGTCCCCTTAAAATTTCTTGCTAGGGCTGGTTTAGTGGTCACAAAATCCTTTAATTTTTGTTTGTCTGGGAAACTTTTTATCTCTCATTCTATTTTGAATGACAGCCTTGCTGGATAAACAATTCTTGGCTGCATATTTTTCTGATTCAGCACATTGAATATATCCTGCTACTCCTTTCTGGCTTGCCAAGTTTCTGTAGATAGGTCTACTGCACACCTGATCTGTCTTCCCTTGTAGGCTAGGGACTTTTATTCCCTTGCTGCTTTCACGATTCTCTCCTTGCCTGAGTATTTTGTGAATTTGACTATGATATGCCTTGATGGTAGATTTTTGTTGAATCTAATGGGGGGTCTTCTGTGCTTCCTGGATTTTGATGTCTTTGTCTTTCAGCAGGATAGGAAAGTTTTCTGCTATGATTTGGTCACATAACCCTTCTACCCCTATCTCTTTCTCTTCCTCTTCTGAGACCCCTATGATTCTGATGTTGTTCCTTTCTTTAATTTTTTTTAATTATTATGTTTATTTATTTCTGAGACAGAGACAGAACATGAGTGGGGGAGAGGCAGAGAGAGAGGGAGACACAGAATCTGAAGCAGGCTCCAGGCTCTGAACTATCAGCACAGAGCCCAACGTGGGGCTCAAACTCACAAACTGTGAGATCATGACCTGACCCAAAGTCAGTCCTTCAACCAACTGAGCCACCCAGGCACCCCAAGATGTGTTTCCTTTTTAATGAGGCACTGATTTCTCTAATTCTTAAATCGTTCTCTTTTTCCTTTCTCCCTCTTTTTTTCTGCCTCATTATTCTCTAGAATTTTGTCCTCTATATTGCTGATTCTCTGTTCTGCCTCATTCATCCTTGCCTCCATGGCATTTATTTGAGATTGTAGCTCAGTTATAACATTTTTTCCTTCATCCTGACTACCTTTTACTTCTCTTATCTCTGCAAAAAGGGATTCTAATCTATTTTTGACTCTAGCTATTATCGTGATTCTAAATTCTGGTTCAGACATCTTGCTTGTATCTATCTTGGTTAAATCCCTTGCTGTCATTTCTTCATGCTTTTTCTTTTGGGGTGAATTCCTTCATTTTTTCATTTTGAAGGGAGAAAAGGAATTAATGAGGTAGAAAAATTAAAATAAAAAAATTAAAATTAAAAAAATATTAAATTTAAAAAATTAAAAACACACACACAAATCGAATAAATGATGGTAAATTCTAGGTGTATTTTGTCTGGGTGTTAAAAGTGGTTTGACATATTAGAGAAAAAAAGGGGGGGGAGAAAAAAAAGAAAATTGTTTGAGAATTTGAAAAAATGAATACACTGAAATAGACTAAAATGAGATGATGGGAATAAAATAGAATTTGAAAAAATATACGCAAAAGTAAAGAATAAATTAGAAAAAATTAAAGAAAATAAGAATTAAAATAAATATGAATATTTTCTTTCTCTGTATTCAAGAAAAAGAAAAGGAATGAAAAAGAGAAAAAAGATTTTAAAAAAAGAAAGAAAAAAAAGAAATTGTTTGAAAATTTGAAAAAGTGAATATACTGTAGTAGACTAAAATAAAATGATAGAAGTAAATAGAATTTGAAAAAATTTACATAAAAGCAAAAAATATGGTAAAAAAATTAAAGAAAAATATTTTAATAGAAATTGAAAGTAAAAATGAAGTTTTTCTCTTTCTGCATTCAAGAAAAAGAAAAGAAATGAAAAAGAGAAAAAAGAAAAAGAAAGGGAAAAAAAGGAAATCATTTGAAAATTTGAAAAGGTGAATACACCGAAGTAGACTAAAATAAATTGATGGAAGTAAAATAGAATTTGAAAAAATTTACAGAAAAGTAAAAAATATAGTAATAAAAGTTAAAGAAAAATATTTTTAATAAAAATGAAAATAAAAGGAATTTTTTTCTTTCTGTATTCAAGAAAAAGAAATGAAGTATAAAAGAGAAAAGAAAGAAAATTGAATAGATGGAACTGCTAAGAGATTGAAGTAGGGTTGAAATTATTTCGTTTTCCCCCACAAGTCAGTCTATGTAGCACTTTATAATCCATAAACTAAGCTGCAGGTGAGACTTGTGTTTTTGAGAGCGAAGTTGGCCCAGTTGGGCGGGGCTCAGTGTAACGGCTCTGTTCTCCACTAGATGGCGCTGCTAGCCTACTGGGGTGGATGGTTGCAGCACTTGTAGGTGTGTATGCACATGCCCCGAGCGATAAAAATGGCGCCACCCAGCTGCCCAGTCTGTTCTCCCAGATCAGCAATCGCGGACCTGTCTTCTGTCTGCAGCTCTCCTCCACTCCCCGCTTTTTCACTCTCTGTTACCAGGCCCCAGGCACACTCTCCCGAATTTTGTCTCAGATGCGGCTGTTTTCCCCGGCCCCTTACTTTTGACGGACTGCAGCTTTGACCCATTGCGCCCCTCTGTGGGAGGGTCCCACTGAGCAATGGCCGAGTGAGCAATGGCCGAATATCGGCTGCACCCAGGAATGCCCACCGGACTCTGCTGCTGCTGGTGCCGAGACTGCAGCCAGGTGCCAGCCCGCCCCAGAAAAAGTTCGCGAGACAGTGTAGCAGCAGCATTTCAGGGATTATGGAAAATCACAACACACATCTGGCACCCGGCTCTACCCTTAACGACCTTGTTCCAGCCCCAGCGAATGTGGCCGTTTTCTGGGGTCTGCCAGGACCAGGTGGCTTCAACAGTCTCTACCAATTGTCCTTCCAGCAGTGGAACCGCTTTTCCCCGTGTGGCCCAAGAACCTCCCGGACCCCACTCTGTGCCTGGGGATTCGCCCTTCCACCAGAGCACCGCCAGGTATGGAGCTGCGGAGTTGCAGCCTTTGCGCTCCCCTTGTTTACGGTCTTAATGGAATTTAAACCCTCTCCTTTCTCCTTTCTCCCTTTTTAGTTCAGTCCCTGAGGCTGTTTCCAATTTTCCACTTTCTCTCTAGCTGCTTTTGGGGAGGGGTGCTTTTCCCGTATTCTCCACCCCACCCCCACCCCCAGTGTCTGTCCTCTCTCCGCTCACAAAAGCACCTCCCTTCCTGCACCTTCTCGCCCCCCAAGTTCACTTCTCCATGCCATGTACCTACTGAATTCTGTGGTTCAGGTTGTGCAGATTGTTGCGTTAATCCTCCAGTTTTCTAGGTGGGTAGAATGGTTTAATGTTGGTCTGGCTGTATTTCATGAACGCGAGACACACAAAAATCTTCCATGCTGTTCCGCCATCTTAGCTCCTCCCTGGCACATTTTATTTTTATGGCTTCTGGCTGTAGGGAAGGGATGCTCAAGGTGGGAGCCTTATATTTCTCCCTAGATGAAAAGGCATAGCGATGTTTTCTAGGACTGCCATCTTAGTAGCCTCAACTATTTTGGGAAGTCCTTAAGAAGGGTTTATTGAAACCGAATTCAGCACATATATCTGAGAGGCACTTGAGGATGTATTTGAACACCAAAGATGTTCAACCACATAGCAGAAGAGATCATTGCTATGAAATAATAAGCATCGTGCTTTCTTTCATAAGAGGAAAAAAAAACTGTTTCATCTAGATGTGTTACTTGATGGATTCAGATCTATTTTTATTTGCACAGTCACTCTTAAGTGCCTACAATCTGGCTGGGACTGAGCTACACACACAAGAAAGGCAGAGGAACAGTCAACATCCTTAAAATATAGTAAATGCACATACACTTGGAGCATATGACACAAAACTAGATATAATTAATTATGAAGGTTCCCCAAATGCAATAATAACATAGGATAAAATGATTCCTCATGTAACAAAGTTAGTACATATGTGGGCTTTCAGGACTTCAGCCTCTTTGGCTATTTTATAGGATATACCACCTTAGGAATCTGACAGAAAACTAAGCTTAACCATGAGAAACACACTCACATATACAATTGTGCAATCCATATTATGGGAGGGTGTTATGGATTCCCTGAACCATATCTATAAATCTTTCCCCTGCCTGGGAGTCAGTCTGTCAAGCCAGGATTAAGATATTTAACATTGCTAGGACTCTTTATAGCTCCAAATACAGGACACTTTTGTTCCTTTAGTAAGTTTTGTTTTCAGCTTTAGCTGAAACTTTCTCTTTCAAACTTATCTACTACTAAACTCCATCATGAACCTTATTCTGTTAGGAAGATAACCTAGTTTGCTCTGGTGACACTGTTTTTATATTTTTCACCTGCATGCCTTGCTCATGCTGTCGTCTCTCAGTGATGCATTCACACATATTTATGGTGCCTCAGTAAGGCATAATATGGTGCCCTGCACATATTTATAGTGCCCTGGGATACATCAATGAACAAGATGGATCAAAAGCCCTGTCCTCATAAAGGTTACATTCTACTCTACAGAAATGATTGACTCCTTCTTGCCCTCCCTTGTCCTACCAGTTTGTCCAACCAAGATACAGTCCCCTCCCCTCTGTGAATGCAAAATTTCTTTCCTCTGATATTTTGTCAAATATAAACTGCCTGTTCATCTTCAGCAAGGTGTGAGCTTTCTTGTATCTAGTTACCACATCTACTTAGTTTGATACAACCCTACATTCTCATCACACTGCCACATTTCTTTGCCTTCTCTGTGTGGTACCTGTTAGGTACTCAGGACGTTTTGATTGACTGATGATCATATATGCTATCCTTTCCTGCAATAGCCTACCATAGTTAAGAAATCAGCTTAAGAGAAATCTTGCATTTGTATGGCATTTAACCTTTGTATTAACATATATTATTCTAGCACATTCTCAGTATAATCTCTCCATTTATAAGGTAAGTAGGAAAAGTGGTATTATTCCAACTTTAAATACAGGAGAGTTAAAGGAAATTCAGTCACTTGCTCAAAGTCACAGAGCAAATTAGTCCCCAACTAAGAGTAGATTCAAAGTCTCTTGGGTCTTATCTTATGCCTAGTTCCCTCCACATTCCATAGGGCTCCAGTATTATAAAACAACCTGCTAGGAAGCACAATCAATACTTTAGGCAGAGCAAAATGCAGTGTATAAGAACCTTCAATTACTTGTGAGGGGGTGGGAAACAGACAGCTGCAACTGAAATCTGCAGGTAATTCAAAGACTTTCATTTAGTTCAGCACCCTCCTCCACAAAATGGAGACAGGTGGCTTAATCTGACACACTCCTTTCTCTTCTCTCTAATCCTACATTTGTGTTTGTAGAGGGCAATTCCAATCCCAATGCCCATTGTTACAGATCCCGTCTCTATGGGGCAGCTTACTATATGATCTTGAATATGAGCATAAACTGGCTTAGATGGACTTCAAAATACCTAAAGGAAAGTAGAGCAATCAGAATGCCTAAAGGGAAAATAGAGCCAATAACGTGTTTCCTAATGCTTCATGAAATAATGGGGTTGTATTGAAAATGTTTGTCATCATATTTCTTAACATAAAGTTAAAAGCACAATATTGGGCAGCTAGAGTGGCTCAGTTGGTTAAGCATCAGACTTTTGATATCTCACATGTTGTGAGATCGAGCCCTGCATTGGGCTCTGCACTGACAGTGTGGAGGAGCCTGCTTGGGATTCTTTCTTTCCCTTTCTCTTTGCCCCTTTCACACTCACGCTCATACTCATGCTCCCTGTCTCTCTCTCTCTCAAAATAAATAAAGTTAAAAATAAAAGTTAAAAGCACCATGTAAATGAAAGCTCCAATCCAAATCTCAGTCCCAAAAAAGGTTATTTCCAACTAACAAAGCAGCTATGAATTTTCCCTTCTCTAGATTACAGAGTACATAACATTCATTCCAAAGAGCTGGTGTTTACATATAGGCTTATACCAAATACAGTCTTGCCTTCCCTCTTTAACAGAAAGACTATAGTGGTTCATTCATAAGGTCCTTCAATATTTTCAGTTATTTATTTTTTAATATTTATTCTTGAAAGAGAGAGAGAGTGTTTGAACAGGGTGGGTGGGAGGATGGGAGAGAGAGAGAGAGAGAGAGAGAGAGAGAGAGACAGAATCTGAAGCAGGCTCCAGGATTTGAGCTGTCAGCACAGAGCCCAATGAGGGGCTCAAACTCAGGAACCGTGAGATCATGACCTGAGCTGAAGTCAGATGCTTAACTGACTGAGCCACCTAGGCTCCCCTCAGTCATTTCTTTTACGTGATCTCAGTAAGTAGGTTCTAGATAAAACTTATTAATGTTAGTCTAGCTAGATTCAATGGTTTCCATTCTTCAGGGGCAGTGGTGACTTACCCAGTCAGTTGGTGCAGAGTCAGGTCAAGAACCTTAGTCCTTCACACTGTAGGTGTTGCTCTTTCTCCAGGGCTGCCCCTCACTCATTCTTGTGGAAAGTACTCCAATGAGAGCCTATCATGTGTGCTTTATCTATCTACAGCACAAACCATTAACATAAAAGGAGCTTCAAAACACTTAATTGAATAGATGAATTCATGACTCCCAATAGCATAATTTGCCATTTGATAAAGAAAAATAAGGACTTTAACCTCAATTGTTTGTTTTCCAAGCATCTATTGTTTGTTTTACCTAAGTGCAAAGTATGAGTATAAGACACAAACATAGGTAATGGGCATAATAAAAATTCTCTACATGTGATTACCTCATTATTATACCAGCCTCAGACTATGATTTTCTATACCCCAAATGGAAGAAATGTGTGATTGTAGAGGTTATTATTTCTATTTGAAACACAGATGTGTTTAAACAGATGTAATATTTTTTTTTAATGTGTTGAGAGGAGGGTAGCTTGGAGACCTGGAGGCTGTCTCTCAGCTTCACTACTGAGGAGCTGTGTGACATTTGTCAAACCAATTAACCTCTCTGTGTTTGAGAGTTTCCATGTTTTGAGGAGGTTAAAATAATACTTGTTTTCTATAGCTGTCTACACCCACAAAGTGAAAGACATGTTTTAGAGGAGCTAAGGCAATTATTCAGATGATTCAGGCTAAAATCAATCCTGCTATGGAAGAAAAGGGAAAAAAAAAGTGTGCATTTGGACCTCAGCTGTCGAGATTGCCTGTCGACATCAATCAAATTCAGAGAATAAATGGTTCAACCCTTTGCTTCCCTTTGCTTGTGTTGTGAAGTCACCTTTAGGGGCATATTAGCTTGTTAAGACCAATGAGCAAATCATTAATGGCTTCAGATCACTTAACATACAACCAAGAATACTTGAAACACAAGAAGGCTCTGGATTGTGGGATTCCTGAGTTTTAAAGGATACTCATCTCCTCAGGTCACCTTCAAAATTAACATCAAAGAGGAAGGGGAGGAAAAAATAAATCTAGACTTGGTTTTCTGTCCAGGATGTGCTTGACATTGTGGTGGGTGTCTCATTCATCTATTTGCTTCATTCAGCCCTCAAAACAACAGTATCAGGTAGGAGTTCCAGAAGACGAAACTGAGGCTCAAAGAGAGTGAGGAGCCCCAAATCCCACAATCAACAGCTGACTGGAACTTCATTCCAGGTCCCTAAGTTACCCACCATATCATACCAGCCCCTACTGATGGTCTGATATGATTCAGTAAAATTCAGTAAACATGAGTGAATCCCTGCAAAGTGCCAAGCATGATGCCAGAAGTTGAGCACAGTAATGTAAATGAGGCATGGTCCTACTCTCATGAACTCTTACCTGTTAAAGGAAAGAATGACATACATTAACTTGACAGTAATACAGCATGAGCCATCTACAACAAAGTACAGAGAAGGGGCTGAGACACAGGCTCCTACAAATACCTCTAAGGAACATCGTACAAAGATGTTTTCCCCTGGCCCCAGAATCTATTCTCTCCTAACATTAAATCAAAGGTCAGGAGAAGAGTCTAGCCTCGGTGGGTTCATTGTGCAGAGCAGATAGAACCTAATACTTAACCTCAACTTTACAGTTTGAATTCCAACTACATCTTTTACAATGCATTAAACGTGGCCCGAGTTACTGAACTTCTCTGAGTCTCCAGAGCCTGCCTTGGTAAAAGGGTGAGGGAAATGGCTGCTTCATTGGGCTATTGTAATCAGACATAAATCATTAATGGAGAGTGCCTAGTATATTTCCTGGCGTGGTTAATACTAAAAAAGATGCCATCCTTATTAATCTAATTTTTCTTCTTCTTAAAAAGAAATATAGTGGGGGTGCCTGGGTGGGTTAGTTGGTTAAGCATCAGACTCTGATTTTGACTCAGGTCATGATCTCACAGTTCATGGGACTGAATGCCACATAGGGCTCTGCATTGACATCAAGGAACCTGCTTGGGATTCTCTCTCTCCCTCTCTCCCTCCCCACCATGTGTATGCATGTGCACTCTCTCTTCCTTTCTTTCTTTCAAAATAAACAAACAAATATTAAAAAAAATATATGATGGAGCTAACAAATAGTCCATTAATGTCTATCAGGGATTAAAGAGTGAATTTTTAGTGTCTATGTTCTTGAGTTAAATCACTCATGGAAAAAACTATCTATCTATCTATCTATCTATCTATCTATCTATACACACATATACATTAGTAATTATGAATAAACCACTCTACTTGGCACATTGATTATTCATTACCTACCAAGCAAATTCTGACATTCAAGACTATTTCTATTTTGGTCTTGATCTCTCCTAATTAAAAGTAAAATTTGTCTGGGGCACCTGGGTGGCTCAGTCAGTTAAGCGTCTGACTTTGGCTCAGGTCATGATCTCATGGTCCATGAGTTGAAGACCCACATCAGGCTCTGTGCTGACAGCTCTGAGCCTGGAGTCTGCTTAGGATTCTGTGTCTCCCTCTGTCTCTGCCCCTCCCTGCTCATGCTCTGTCTCTCTCTCTCTCTCAAAAATAAATAAACATTTAAAAAAAAGAAATGTTATAAAAGTAAAATTTGTCATGTCACCTCAGCTACCATCTGAATTCCTCCAGACTAAGGATCCTCCTTCTGTTATTCTGAGGTTTCTGTGCCCACAAACCCTACTTTGGCACATAAAGCAGCCTTAAATAATAGTGCTCACCAATTCTCTTTTTTGATCCACTAATTGCTGTGCTTTCCACCCAAATAAGACTGAGTGGACTATCAAGGTCAATAGGAACCTCTTCCTCATAGACCAGAGTCTCTTCAGGGTTTGGGAGCTAGGCCTTATCCACTAAAAATTCTGGTGAGTGCCTGAAACATAGTTAAGTGCTTCCATGTATTAATGGGATGGAATGTACATTGATGAAAGAAGGTGTGAATTCCAGTTAAAATGACCATCAAAAGCCTGTTTGAATAGGAACAAAGATCTACAAAATAGAGTTGTTAGAGGACAATCAGGATGGTTCTCTCTGTGCTTTGAAGTTCTTGTTAGTGGCACAGTGTGTAAGTGGAGAAGATGTACATGGTTATCAGATTCTCTTAAGAATTATTAGGCAGGCACCAATAAAGCCTAAGATGGCAGGTAATTATACCAACTGACCCAAATATATAATATTGGTATATATAAAAAAAGACACAGGGCTTCCTTAACTAACAAACTTGCCATTCAAATAACCTGGCCCTATGATAACCCAATCAGAAGCAAGCAAGGCCGGATGTGTCCTGAATCCTGAGTTTAAATGAGACCCCTGCACAGGAGGCACACTGGCTAAGCACTGTAAAATAAACAGGAAAAAGGGTCTGCATCACGTCTTGGCCAGAATAAGTATAAAACCCTCATGATCTGATAGAGAACACAAACAGAAAGGATATTTTATTGGGCAGTGATAAAACTTGGTTATAGATGAGGAGATACTGATTTGTGATATTCCTGTTGGATAGAGAGGCAAGAAGTGTTTGAAAAGTCCACCCCTGCAGCCATGTTGAAATTAGGGTGGTGACAAGGCCCTCAGATTAGAGGCATGTTCCCCAAAGGCCCTAAGCTTAGAATTGCAATCAGAGGAGACAGATGTTTAACATGCAGTGCTGCAGCCAGTAAAGAGGCTAATGAGATTTCAGGCTGCTTGTCCACAGGGCTAGCCATCACAGTGTCACTAGGCAGGGAGGCTGCTGTCCCTCTTACAACCACTCTTCTGAAACTGCATGTGTGACATGGCATCTGATTCTCAGCAGCTTAATAGTGACATTGTCTACTTAGACTAGCCAGACTGCAGCAGGGGAACAGGGTGCTGATTAACTGGCTGGAAGGAGATTTCTTCTTGGAAGGTGGCAGAGGGTCTGAGTTGGATCAGGAAGCCACAGCCACAGGCAACATGGGGAGAAGACATATATGCAGGTCTCTGCAGCATGAACTGGACTACTGAATTTGGACGGAAGAGGGTGAGGTAGATACCAGAATTGTGCCATGCAGATGCTGTCTAAGCGTCTTGAGGTGACCCAGCCAAAAATAAGAGGAAAATGTAGAAGATATTTCCCCCTCCTCCTGGAAAAGTAGATTTGATTGGTATTTGGCTTAAGAATATAACAAAAAACAAACAAATGAATAAACAACAACAACAAACCCCAAATGTGCATAAACCTATTTCTACCTGGCTGATGAAAAGAGTTCATGGTCTTGGCAGGGCCAAGAATAGTGTCAATGAAACAACACAGTTGATTGGGACAGAGAAAATATGGGGCATCCTCCCGCCCTGGTACTACTCACTATGGAAATTGTGAGTAGTTTCTTTATCCTGTGGATTCCTGAGAATCCTCTGGATGCTCAGTCCCATAATCTGTCTTGTGAGTAACATTTACCCTTATGGGGACAGTCGAATGAAATAATGGATGTTGAACTGATCTTTAAAAGTACAAATATCATACACAAATGAGGCATCTGTGATTAAAACATTCACATTCATTGTTTTGCTAGTCAATAAGTTTTCAAGAGAAGAGATTGATCAAGAACACTGGAGGGGAGGGGTGTCAGTGATAATAACAGCCTTGTTCTCATAGGCACAATTCTATTCTTGAAAGGATGATTTGAAAATTTCCATAATTATTAAAAATGAGACTAAAGTCCTAAAACTTGGGAGAGGGCCTGTTGATATACCCAGTGTTCACTTGCTATTTAGCAAATCTACTTAACTAACCATCTACAATGGTTAAAATAATTCTGTTTCAAAACTGCCAATGTGTGAGGGTCTGTCTCATTTATGCCCAGAGAGATCTGGATGGCACTTCCATGTACAGTTGCACAGGCTGTGCATTAAACAACTTTCCTGCAATGTTCACATAGACTTCAATGAAAAATAACATCTCCTAGGATTGTGTAATGTAGAGAATGTAGAGACTCATTCTGAGAATAATTCTAGAAGAATTTTTTCAGAAGTACATTAGCCTATATTCAACCCAAAATTGTATTAAAATCAGTTTCTTGCAGGTCAGATCATTTTTGGTTTCTTCTACAAGCAACAAATGTGAAAAGTAGTTTACCACAAATATTTTTGCTTTGAAGGAGAGCTACTTGCATCCTCCCATGGAATTACTTCTTTCTATGCTTGTCTTTTTAACATGGGGTTGGAAAAAGGGATTCTGGTGTGTAGAAATTCAAGCAGGTGGCAAATAGGCAAGATTTTACTTCGAGGGGTGGCTTATATGAACACCATGTTCTTCTTTCCACAGAGCTGCCCTCTAGTATAAAGAAAACCATTTTTAATTTTCAACTTAAAAAATGATTTCAACAGAAATATTTTACTTTCCTTCAGTGGCCTGACTTTCATCACTACCAGTAACTACTGATAGTATTATGCCACTGATATATTATGATGCCAAACTGAAGGCTGATGACACATGTTTTGGCATATAGAAATTATTCTTAATGAACTAGGTACTTCCCCAAATGCAAACTTAAGAAAAATGCATTCATTTTTTCCCTTTTATATCTATCTATATGTCTACATCTACGTCTATACGTCTACACCTGCCAGTATATGTTCTTAACTGAGCCTTTATTAGAAAGTGCTCCACATGCTGGGATTTTCCTCCATCTCAATCCCTCTCCACCTTAAGTGTCCTCTACCTTCCATAATTTGGAAGGGGATGGCTGAATGTTATCTGATGATTGCCACCTAATGCTACCCAAGTCTCACCTCTCTGCCCATTGCCATTCATTTATTTGTGGGAGAAGTCTTGGCTGTTTTGTTCTTACAGCTAGATTGGAGATTTGGGAAACAACGGGAGTGGCAGTGTTTATTTTTCTCTACCCAAAGGTACCTCCAAAGTAGACTGTTCCCCGTATCATAGTTTGCAGTGGGTTTATATTTATGATACTTAAACATCTAACGATATCTTCAGAACTTCTTGGTCATATATATTAATATATCAGTTTATTCCCAAATATTTCATTTGTTTTTTGTGTTTCCTGTATTTTTTAATAATCATTAAATTATACTTCTTGTTCATTTATGTGTATTTGGAGTTGTTATTTTCTCCCTTTTTTCATCTCTCCTCTATTCCTCATCTCAGGTCACCCTGGCGGCTAATTTGTAAAATCTCTTAGTGTTCACACAGGACTAAGTAATAGGCTATAGGAAAACAGCAAGGGTTAATTCACTTCCTCTGCGGGCTATGGAGAACAGAAACTGCTAGAGGCCATAGAATCTTACGGAGTGCTCTGCTCACGAACTACATTTTTGCTCTTCACTATAGACTTCATTATGTCAAATGGGAAAATAACTAGCTTGAGTTCATCTTTTGAGACTTTGATTGATTATTGGTAATAAGAGCTTATAAAAAGTTTATTTTCTATTATATACCATTTTGAACAGATTTGTACATTGAGCAGTAATAGCTTGGTGGAAGGGAAGATCAAATAAACATAAGACAAGAGCTATGGAACCAGAAGTTTAGTCATGAAATTGGGAGACAATATGGTAGGATACACAGAAGTTTATTTTGCAAACAATTTTTAGGAAACCAAAAATTCTGTCTAGAAAGTTCACTTTTCTACCTGTTTTTCCTTTCTCATCTCATCTTCCTCTGAGATTATTTCTCTCAGTCTATTGGCTGTACATCTATGGCAAGCCTTAATTGAGGATACTAAAGCAGGAACTGATGAGCCTCCTTCTTCATTGCTCATCTTCAACATCAGTGCTGCTGTCATTCCTCAGTGGGGGCCAATGACACACATATGTGTCAGTTATTTTGTTCAATATGGATATTATAGATTTTTCTCGTTTGCTGCCCAACCTACTCATTAATTATGTCCCTGTGGTCACCATGGGGATGAGCAAACAAAGAGATGGATGTATCAGCACAGAAGTCTTACATTATATGTCTGCTTTTGAAATAAGTAAGCTTGATAGAATTGTGTACCAAAGGGGGGTGGATTTTACAGTATGAAAATTATAGCTCATTTTTTAGAAAAAGTAAGTAGGTGTTTCTTTTCAATAAATGTTATTAGAGGATCTCCTATTTGCTAATATCTGGGTTAGTTGTCAGGGGATGAGTTCAGCTTTGTTTTTTTTGTTTTGTTTTGTTTTTGCACTTTATCCCTAATAGCTAGGATTTTCTGAAAGCAATTGTTGATGCAGTGACAGAAATAGTATTACTTTCCAATACTCATCATTACGAACTTGAGACCATAATGCTTTAGGTTTACCTTAAATCTGACCTCTAACAATAAGCCTTCCCTGACCAGATTTTCCAAACAATTCATTAAAGAGGGGGAAATGGTTTATGTTTGGGCAACACTTCCTAGTTAGAAGAGTCAATTCTCACAAATTACTGTGAAGTTATTATCTCTACTTTTCAGATGACAAAAGTCAAGCTCATAAAAGTTAAAGAATTTGTTCTACTGTACACAGCCCTCTAGTAAGCCCAAACACAGGGCTGCTGACTCCACTGTTCTATCACATCACATCACCTCCCAGATGTCCTATCCTTAATGTGACTTAGTCTGAGGTACTTGAAGACATCAATGTGTCTTTTCCTCTCACAAGAGGACCTTTATGGTTGGGGGGCCTCAGAGTAGTCATTTCCTTCCCACCTACAGTGTGTGTGATCTGAATATGAAATGATGGCAGGGATCCAAAGAAGGGCAGCTTAATTATAAACATGAGTATCTCCACACACTAGATATATGAATATAAATGTCTCTACATGATTTCTCCATTTCTCTTGCATGCACACTTAGTTCCTGTTCAGCTTTTTTAAGTCAAGATATCTCTTTAACATCCTTACTTCTATTTTTTCTTCTTTTAAGATCATCTTCTGGAAGCCTTCCAGTCTACTCACTCATGTCCCTCATTAACAAAAATCTCTCCTCCCCTGAAAAATTATCTCTAATGAAATCAGCTGACTGTATCCTACCCTATCTTTGGATTCCATTTATCTTTACTTATTCATTGATTGCTGCTCATTTAATGCACAGATTTGTGATATCTTTAATGTTATGGTTATATATTTTCCTGCTCCATACACACAATTACAACTTACACTTAGGCACATTTTTTTTAATGTATGAGATTTATTGTCAAATTGGTCTTCATACAACACCCAGTGCTCATCCCAAAAGATGCCCTCTTCAATACCCATTACCCCTCCTCCCCTCCCTCCCACCCCCCATCAACCCTTAGTTTGTTCTCAGTTTTTAAAAGTCTCTTATGCTTTGGCTCTCTCCCATTCTAACCTCTTTTTTTTTTCCTTCCCCTCCTCCATGGGTTTCTGTTAAGTTTCTCAGGATCCACATAAGAGTGAAAACATATGGTATCTGTCTTTCTCTGTATGGCTTATTTCACTTAGCATCACACTCTCCAGTTCCATCCACGTTGCTACAAAGGGCCCTATTTCATTCTTTCTCATTGCCACGTAGTACTCCATTGTGTATATAAACCACAATTTCTTTATCCATTCATCAGTTGATGGACATTTAGGCTCTTTCCATAATTTGGCTATTGTTGAGAGTGCTGCTATAAACATTGGGGACACTTAGGTACTTTTTGATAACTGGATTGATTATACCTCACTTAGATTCCCCTTTTGCATTAATATGAGAAACTTTAAGCTAAATATTTCTTTTTAAACACAATTTCTGCTGAAGCTATAAACAAGCAAATATCCGTTTTCTTGTTTATAAAACCTGAGTCCCACTGGATGGGTCATAAGGGCCATGCACTGAATGTTTGCCAACATATCTATAGAGTCAGATATTAATCCATTGATTCCACAAATCCATACTGAACTCCAAGTTTGTGAAGACCCTGTGCTGTTCCCTGCTGTTATGAAAGATTCAATCCTGTCAAAATACAAGATCTCACTTATAAAGTATTGGGTTAAACTTTGACCAACTGATGTACAATCTTCCTCACAGAAAGTTCCACCTCCAGATGAAGTCTGCATCTATACAAATACTAGCAAACATGCTATTTAAATGACCATATCAATTTCTATTTATTTTCTTAAATTCACACTTTAGCTTAAAGTGTGCTGGAGTAATGATGAAATCAAAGGCAAAAACACTTTTTTTTTCTCTTTCATTTTATTTTTTATTTAAAAAAAATTTTTTTTTTCAACGTTTATTTATTTTTGGGACAGAGAGAGACAGAGCATGAACGGGGGAGGGGCAGAGAGAGAGGGAGACACAGAATCAGAAACAGGCTCCAGGCTCTGAGCCATAAGCCCAGAGCCCGACGCGGGGCTTGAACTCCCGGACCACGAGATCGTGACCTGGCTGAAGTCGGACGCTTAACCGACTGCGCCACCCAGGCGCCCCTCTCTTTCATTTTAAAAGAATGGGATGTCCTCTTCTCTTCTCCACCAACACTTGCATTCCAAACAACACATTCTGATTCTCTTTCAATATAAATGCTCACATCCCCAAGGAACAGGAGGAGCCAGAGAAGCAGCAGAAGGGGAGCTATGCTGGGAAAGGCATTGGTACCCTAAGGGACAGTTTTTATCTCGGGAGAACTGACCTTTTGGAGAAAGCAAATTGAATTATCTTTCTCATCCTTTCCTTTTGCTGTGACATCATTAAAATGCATGTTACATACCAACACTTGTTGTTTTGTATTCATTACCTTAAACTAAAATTAATCAGTTGTCACAACGATTTAACACGTTTGTTAATGGTTCCTAGCCAAAAATCTGTATTGTTATAAGAAAAGCAGCTTTATGTATACACCCTTGAGAAAAACACCAGAGGAGAATTAACTGGTGGACATTGAACATTCTTTTCTCCTGCTCAGAAAATAGCCATCTTCATTCTCTTCTTTAGTCATTGAACTAGTGTTTCTGTTTTGATGCTTGACATGAAATTTGCTGCTTTGACAGGAAGAAACACTTTTTGTCTAAGTCTGATTAATACATATTAGATCCTACGAAGTTTAATAAATACATGAATTAACAAACAAGCATTTGTTAAGGTCCAGTTTGGAGCCCAGACACTTACATTGGATTTGTTATTTAACACATATTTATTGAGAACTGATGGAACTGGTGAAGATCTATTTATAAAAGACGCAAAGCCATTGTCTTTGAAAAACTCATATAGTCTTGTCAGACAAAAGTTGAGTAAACAGTTAACTCACATCACCATGTTTTAAGTGCTCTAAATGAGATAAGCATACTCCCGAAAGAAAAGGTTTGAGAGACAAAGAAAGGATGTCTCTAGGGAGTCATCGAGGCTGGATCTTGCAGAGTCCTATGAAGTTTATCTAGTATAAGTGGGAGCTAGCCTGGGGAAGATGATCTAAAATACCATGCCAGGCAGAGAGAAAAGCAGACCCAAAGCCCAGAGCAGTGGGCTGAGGTGAAGTGGCATTTAGGGACAGTTCAAATCCCTAGAGAGTTTTAGGAAAGAGCAGGACCTGATGTAATGCTTTATTTATTTATTTATTTATTTATTTATTTATGAGTGAAACCAACTCTTCTCCTTAATTTCTATTAATATTATGCCAACTATTAATGAGACAATAACTATTCCATGCATTAGTCAAAATCCTTTCTGAGAGGATATTTCTTAAATCCTTCATCACATTGTATAATCTCTTGGAAAGGTGAGATTTAGTTACCTGCCAACTCTGAACAGAAAATTCTGTCAACTGCGTAACACAAGTAAGTAATCTGAAATGCATGGCACAATGCTCACATTGATGGATGTAATTTGGCTTTATATTGACTTTACATTTTCACAGTGATTTTCTCCTTTTTTATTAAATTTATTTATTTATTTTACATCCAAGTTAGTTAGCTTATAGTGCAACAATGATTTCAAGAGTAGATTCCTTAATGCCCCTTACCCATTTAGACCATCCACCCCCTCCCACAACCCCTCCAGTAACCCTCCGTTTGTTCTCCATATTTAAGAGTCTTTTATGTTTTGTCCCCCTCCCTGTTTTTATATTATTTTTGTTTCCCTTCCCTTATGTTCATCTGTTTTGTCTCTTAAGGTCCTCATATAAGTGAAGTCATATGATATTTGTCTTTCTCTGACTAATTTCACTTAGCCTAATACCCTCTAGTTCCATCCATGTAGTTGCAAATGGCAAGATTTCATTCTTTTTCATTGCTGAGTAATACTCTGTTGTATGTATATACCACATCTTCTTTATCCATTCATCCATCCGTGGACATTTGGGCTCTTTCCATACATCGTGGATAGTGCTGCTGTAATCATTGGGGTGCATGTGCCCCATTGAAACAGCATACCTGTATCCCTTGGATAAATACCTAGTAGTGCAATTGCTGGGTAGTAGGGAGGGTCTATTTTTAATTTTTTGCCGAACTTCCATACTGTTTCAGCTCCATTCCAGAACCTCCATACTGAGGTTTTGCAGAACCTCCATACTGAAATGCAGCTCCATTCCAGAGTAGCTACACCAATTTGCGTTCCCACCAGCAGTGCAAAAGACATCCTCTTTCTCCGCATCCTCGCCAACATCTGTTGTTGCCTGAGTTGTTAATGTTAGCCATTCTGACAGGTGTGAGGTGGTATATCATTGTGGTTTTAATTTGTATTTCCCGATGATGAGTAATGGTGAGCATTTTTTCATGTGTTGGTTGGCCATCTGGATGTCTTCTTTGGAAAAGTGTCTACTCATGTCTTTTGTCCATTTCTTCACTGGATTATTTGTTTTTTGGGTGTTGAGTTTGATAAATTCTTTATAGATTTTGGATACTAATCCTTTATCTGATATGTCATTTGCAAATATCTTTTCCCATTCCATTGGTAGCCTTTTAGTTTTGCTGATTGTTTCCTTCACTGTGCAGAAGCTTTTTATTTTGATGAGGTCCCAGTAGGTCATTTTTGCTTTTGTTTCCCTTGCCTCCAGAGATGTGTTGAGTAAGAAGTTACTGTGGCCAAGATCAAAGAGGTTTTGCCTGCTTTCTCCTCCAGGATTTTGATGGCTTCCTGTCCTATATTGAGGTCTTTCATCCATTTTGAGTTTATTTTTGTGTATGGTGTAAGAAAGTGGTCCAGGTTCATTCTTCTGAATGTCACTGTCCATTTTTCCCAGCACCACTTGCTGAAGAGACTATCTTTATTCCATTGGATAATCTATCCTGCTTTGTCAAAGATTAGTTGGTCATACATTTGTGAGTCCATTTCTGGGTTCTCTATTCTGTTCCATTGATCTGAGTGTCTGTTCTTGTGCCAGTACCATTCTGTCTTGATGATTACAGCTTTGTAATACACCTTGAAGTCAGGGATTGTGATGCCTCCTGCTTTGGTTTTCTTTTTCAAGATTGCTTTGGCTATTTGGGATCTTTTTTGGTTCCATACAAATTTTAGGATGGTTTGTTATAGCTCTGTGAAGAATGTTGGTGTTATTTTGATAGGTATTATATTGAATATATAGATTGCTTTGGGTAGTATTGACATTTTAACAATATACTTATTATCCAGGAGCATGGAATATTTTTCCATTTTTTTGTGTCTTCTTCCTTTTGTGTCTTTCACCTCATAACTAGATTCATTCCTAGTTATTTTATGGTTTTTGGTGCAATTGTAAATGGGATTAATTCCGATGATTTCTCTTTCTGTTGCTTCATTATTGGTTTATAGGAGTGCAACCGATTTCTGTGCATTGATTTTATATCCTGCAACTTTGCTGAATTCATGGATCAGTTCTAGCAGTTTTTTGGTGGAATTGTTTGGGTTTTCCATATAGAGTATCATGTCATCTGCAAAGAGTATAAGTTTGACCTCCTCCTGGCTGATTTGGATGCCTTTTATTTCTTTGTGTTGTCTGATTGCAGAGGCTAAGACTTCCCATACTATGTTGAATAACAGTGGCAAGAGTGGACATCCCTGTCTTGTTCCCAACCTTAGGGGGAAAGCTCTCAGTTTTTCCCCATTGAGGATGATATTAGCATTGGGTCTTTCATATATGGCTTTTATGATCTCAAGGTATGCTCCTTCTATCCCTACTTTCTTGAGGGTTTTTATCAACAAAGGTTGCTGTATTTTGTCAAATGCTTTCTCTGCATCTATTGAAAGGATCATGTGGTTCTTGTCCTTTCTTTTATTAATGTGATGAATCACACTGATTGTTTTGCAGATGTTGAACCAGCCCTGCATACAAGGTTTAATCATACTTGGTTGTGGTGAATAATTTTTTTTTTAATTTTTTTTTCAACATTTATTTATTTTTGGGACAGAGAGAGACAGAGCATGAACGGGGGAGGGGCAGAGAGAGAGGGAGACACAGAATCGGAAACAGGCTCCAGGCTCTGAGCCATCAGCCCAGAGCCTGACGTGGGGCTCGAACTCGCGGACCGCGAGATCGTGACCTGGCTGAAGTCGGACGCTTAACCGACTGCGCCACCCAGGCGCCCCAATTTTTTTAATGTATTTCTGGTTCAGTAGGCTAATATCTTGTTGAGGATTTTTGCATCCATGTTCATCAGGGAAATTGGTCTATAGTTCTCCTTTTTATTGGGGTCTTTGTCTGGTTTTAGAATCAAGGTAATGCTGGCTCATAGAAAGAGGTTGGAAGTTTTCCTTCCATTTTTATTTCTTAGAATAGCTTCAAGAGAATAGGTTTTAACTCTTCCTTAAATGTTTGTTAGAATTCCCCTGAAAAGCCATCTGGCCTTGGACTCTTGTTTCTTGGGAGATTTTTGATTGCTAATTCAACTTCTTTACTGGCTATGGGTCTGTTCAAATTTTCTATTTCTTTTCTGTTTCAATTTGGTAATGTATATGTTTCTAGGAAACATGTTTCTTCCAGATTGCCCATTTTATTGGTGTATAATTGTTCATTATATTCTCTTATTATTGTTTTTATTTCTGCTGTGTTGGTTGTGATCTCTCCTCTTTCATTCTTGATTTCATTTATTTGGGTTCTTTCCTTCTTCTTTTTGATCAATCTAGCTAGGGGTTTATCAATTTTGTTAATTATTTCAAAGAACAAGCTTCTGGTTTCATTGATCTATTCCACTGTTGTTGGTTTTTTTTTTTTAACTTATTTTTAATTTTTTTTTTATTTTGATACCATTGATTTCTTCTCTAATCTTTATTATTTCCTGTCTTCAGCTGGTTTTGGGTTTATCTGCTGTTCTTTTTCCAGCTCTTTAAAGTGTAAAGCTAAGTTGTGTATCTGACACCTTTTTTCCTTCCTTAGGAAAGCAGGCCTGGATTGCTATATACTTCCCTCTAATGACTGCCTTTGCAGAGGTTTTGGGCTATGGTGTTATCATTTTCATTGGCTTTCATGTAGTTTTTAATTTCCTCTTTAGCTTCTTGGTTAACCCATTCATTCTTTAGTACGATTTTCTTTTGCCTCCAAGTATTTGGTATATTTCCAAATATTCGCATGAAAGATGTTGGTGATATGGCTTCTGTGAAGGTAGTGAAGTTGAGGGTGGGAAGAAATTGTTGAATTTGGCATATGTTAAGGAGGAAGAAGAATCAACATGATTAGCTGGATTATCAGATACATATGAAAGGCATTTAGGTGCAAGAAGCATGTAGCCTTCACTCTCCAGTACTTTATATTCTGTTGGAGAAATCAAAAGTAGGAAATTTAAGCACTGATATTTGTAAGCAATTTAGGGTTGTAGAAGTAGCTGAACTTTGTAGGTAGCTAATATCTTGCAATACCATTTATTAGTCATAGCTTAGCAGCAGTCACCTTCCATGTTATGACCACTAATGTATGGCAAATATGTGATACTAAGAGATAGTCTACAAGTAGTAGTAAATATTGTATACTATTTGTATACTATTAGGAATATAACATAATTCTATGTTAAACAGTTAAAGCAAAATGGTCAACTAATTTAAGACTTTTTATATAAGTCTTCAAGGAAGAAAGGAATCATTCTGTTATGCAATTAGGAAATGGAACAAATATATTTGTTTCAGAATATCTCTAGGCAATGGATCACTGACCTCCCTGATCAATATTTGATCTCTATAAGTCAATAAGTTTTTTCTTATGTCTGACCACGATCCATTCAATTCATTTAAGCCATTTTGCTTTTAACAGATCAGCTCAGATTTATTTTTTGTCTACCAAATGTAGTTATATTCTTTGTAGTAAGTGGCTTATCACTATGATCCCATGCATCTTGTGTGTTGGAACTATGGTTAATTTCCTTTGTTTTCCTAGCTCTGCTTGAAGAACATGCTAGTGTATATCTTTAATACTTGTATATTTTCTAAATATACCTTAGCTAGTCACTGCTATAAACAGGGGGGGGGAAACAAAACAATTTATCTTTATTTTTCTGAAGTTTTCATTTCTACTTCTAATTTAGAATTTCCTCTCAGAGAAATAGATATAGATGTTTGTTCCATGCAACACATTCCACAAGTAAGAATGAGGCATTTCCAGTGAAGTTGCTAAGTACATAGGAAGGTTTTCTCTGTGTTCTAGACAGAAACCTGGGGCAAAGGAAGGGCCTGATGTCTCTATATCACACAAAACTTAGCTGACCATATTTAGTTCATCAAATAGCCAATACATGCCTTGCCTAAGAAACCTATAAGTTTATATATATTTTTTTATTTTTAGTGCCCCAACCTTTTCCTTCAGGGGAGACCTTTAGGTGGCCCATATTTTCCTGAAGTTTTCTATTCTCTGATTAATTGTTCCCAGGAGGGATATTGTCTAATTTAAGTATGTATTCAGACTGGGTACTGCAACTCTCTGGGAGATTTTACTTTAGGCCTTCTCCATATTTGTGAAATAGAAGGTGTTGTTCCCTGTAAAGGAATATAGGCATTAACGAACAGGCAGTGTGGCTCATTGAGGGAGTAATAGGGGTCCTCCCCAGAGCCCTTTAAATGGTGTCATACAGCCACAGTCTATTTGGCCTCCATATAAAGCAACTGTAAATCTGAATAATGACTCAGTTCTTCCCTCCAGCTGTTAATGTTAGTGACTCACAGAGTCTGAATTTAGAATCCAGTGCAAACTCTGAGGGTACATCCTTCAAGGTAGATAACATGAATGCAGCATCTGATGCTGTGTGGTCATATCTGGACTCAGAACCTGAATTTTGGCCTACTACAGTGTGGGGAGTGTAGTCCCTACTTCATCGGGTTGCTTTAAGTTTCAAATGAGTATATGCATGAAGTTTCCTGTTTAGCATAGTGTTCAGCCTGTAAGGCTTTATTAAACATCTTTTCTACTCTGTTTCTTCTAAGTCAAAATCTATGAGCTTTGGATAAGTTTTCATTCTAGTTCTTGTCTAGGGTCTTAGTCTCTGAAGCATGGAACAATGTGTGGGGGTATATGTGTGTGTGTGTGTAGGGGGTGGGGGAATATGTAAGAAAAAGTTACTATGAGTGGCTGCAATTTATAATGAATTCAATATGCCATAGCCTTTCTAGTAACTTGTAACTTATATAGCTGTGATCAATTGTTGGGATGCCCAAAGGAAAGCTATTCAGATACCTACAGTTATAAAACATACAGCATAAATGTTTACTAGTATGTTCACATCTGTGTCTTTCCAAATTTTTGGTGGCTTCCAGAGATCCCCCAAATTCATTTAGTCTACTTCTCTGTCTGTAGGCAGAGATTGCTCTGACCAATCTCCTGTCTAGACTGCATGTGGTAGAGAGATGGACTTCAATGTATCATATCTGTGAATCTATCTCGTCACACATATGTATATATAAACACAGCTCTATAAATATGCACTTAAAAAGGTCTGGCCCAAAAACAAAATTGGAAGTATAATGATAGCATTTGCTATAGTAATAGCATTTCTGAGCATTTTCTCAGAAACAAGATCAAAAAGTTATCACAATGCCAAGAAACAGCTGAGGACTTTCCTCTTAATCCAGAAGATTCCTTGAAACTGCTTAGGATAAAATAATATCAATAATAACTTCTTTTCCACATATTATAACTATGAAGTTAAGTTATAATTTTAGTATGTTGTATTATAACTATAAAATTAACCATCATGAGGCATTCATTTCAATTCTATGCACTCAGGGATATATTTTTGTCCAGGATTCACAGATAAAAGGATGCATGAGTGAAAAGAAATGGTTGAAATATCAAGTATAAAGTACACAGGTATTGAAAGGGAAGACATAATAACAAGAACTGCTCTTTCACTTTGCTAGCTCTGTGTTTCTGTTTACAAGACTGTGTGTGTGTGTGTGTGTGTGTGTGTGTGTGCATGCGTGCACGTGCATGCACGTGCATGCACGTGGAGAGTGGGCAACTATTCACAGCCACGTAAACATTTGCTTTCTTAAGTCCACCCACCTCACTGGAATAAAATTATTTAAATTATTCAGCATCTGAAAGCACTAAAATGCACATGGGCCCAGTTGGCAGTTATTTTATGCCTATTAGGCCCTGCAGCCTACAATAAAGAAGGAGGGAGCTGGGCTTCTTCCAGCATCACAATGACGCACTGTTCACACATCAAAAGCTATACAACAGAGGCAGTTGATGTTTATGGGTTCCTGTTTGCATGATGCCACTTTGGTAGCTCAGCTCTGAGGTTCCCTTTGAAGGGAGAGGGAATGGAATGTGTGGAAATGTTGATAGCAAATTCCACCCTCCCTCCTCAGCAGAACTAAAGGGTGTAATTTCCAAAATGGCCTCAATCTGAAATTTAGATAACATTTGACTCTTCCCATCCCTCTGTGAGACCTCTGTCCAGAGATAGAGGAATATTCACAGAGTTCCCTGCTTTATTTCTCACATAGGACTCTGAATAATACTCAACCTGAGTATGCTTATGTTTAATGCTTTTTTATGGAAGCAAATTTGCATTGGTAATAACCAGGATATGAATCTGTTATTATGTAGTTTGCTACTCGCCCTCACCCAAAGACAGATTTCCAAAGTCTCATTGAGAAATAAAGTTTAAAAGAAATGGATGCAGGAGATGGGCAATCCAGTTTTCTCTGCATTTCTCCTCGGGTAAAGTGAAGAATACTTGGATGCCTTTAAAGCTTATGCCCTTAGTTACTGAGTACATTAAGGTCCAGCATGTTTGTGTAGTGTGTGTGTACACACGGAGGATATGGTGAGTATTTACTACCATGTAGTCATTGATGCATTACAGTTTATAGAGTCAAACTCATCATTCATACAAGTAATATATTCGTACAAATTGGACAGAGTAAGGAGAAGAGCCACAAAAATGATTGAGGGGGTGAAGGCCCTAACATATGAGGTGAGATTAAAAGAATGTAGTGTGTGTAGCTCCGTGAAGCTGCTGCTAAGGATCTATGGTATCACAGCCTCTGCCTCAGGGCTGTAAACCCCCAAAGAGGAATTTGCAGGCTAGTAAAAGGGGCATTACTGAGAAGGAAATGAGCAGAGAGGAGTTGTCTGCATATCAGGGAAAAAAGTTTGTTGGAGTAGAAGCTATTAAGCAGCAGAATTACTTCCCCAGGGAGACAGTGGAGTCTGTGACCCCATTACAGGAGTCGTAAAAGCCTGGCGGGATGGTCCAGTTCCCCAATATGCTGTAGGGAGAGACTCCTCCCAGCCCCTTGGAGACCTCAAGGGGATGCGGGATGGAGTGCTACTCCTCCATTTCTTACCATTTATGGTTCCAGTTTGGTGCTGAGATGAATATTGAAGGCAGGATGCCCCACTGCCCGGATCTGATGCCAAGGCTAGATTTTATAATGTTCTGATAGATACTTAGGTATTATCATCAGACTCTTCTATTAAGCTTTTGATATATCTAGGTGAAATAAAACCCCTAGGTTGTTTTGGAAACAGCATCATTTGACGCACACTTTAATCTGGAGGCATTTCCCCCAATATTTTTTAAAATGTGCATGTATGTTCTGTGGGGAGTTGGGTACGAAATGAACCTGTTTGAACTGCAGTTCATCTCAAAGTTAGCTGTTTTTATGCAGCTATGTTCTGTGTGTGCGTGCCAAATCTACAGCCACACTAATGGAATATTAATATATTCTTATGAGGCGGACAGATCGAGGTTTGAAAGGAAATAACATAACAACATAACATAACATAACATAACATAACATAACATAACATAAAATAAAATGAACAAATGAAAGAAATTGGAGCCAGTTAGATTGTGGGGTCGCAGCCACAACCCCCCGGGGGAAGGACAGGGGGAAAGAGAGGCAGTGCTTTCTCTTTATCTTGCGAGCAATTACTGGCAATTTGTTCTGGCCAGTAAAACTTCTGATATTATCATGGTTGCTGAGTAATTTATCATCAAAGTTTAATGTGAAAACAGGTGACTGTGTAATCACCAATCTAGGAACAGAAATAGAATCGTTATTATTTCTGCCTGAAGAGAGAGATTTTTTTTTTCTGTCAATTGACTTAACGGCCAAAAGGCTGTTCATCATATCACCATGAATTATAAAACCTCTATTAAATATTCATAAAAGTTTTGAAATGAATGTGTGATAGAGATGAAAGCTGGGCTAATTTAAATACCTACCAGACCTGTCTTAATTACAGAGGTAAAATGAGATATAAAAATTATAGCAGCAAAGAAAAAAAACTTGAAACAGTTCATTCCATACATTATAGAAAATGCCTTTGCAAGCCACTGTACACAAAGACAGGAGCTCACTGGGCAGCATTGATTTCCATCTCCCTTAAAGCATTTCTGAAATGTAGTTGGCGATGTCTTTCTTCTACAGGAAATAGAAGGGAAGCGTCTATGAAACTTTAGGCCAAAGGATTTGTGCTGACTCTCTCCGAAATGTAAATAAAAATCCTAACTGTAGAAGCACATCCATTTGCACCTGTTCAAGTCCTTAGGGAAAAAAAAAAATCACATGAAGCTGAATAGAAGTCAGGATGTGACCAAAAGAATGCAATAACAAGTTTCTCTAATTTTTCGTACTATGATTGTGTGCATTTCATGGACCTGTGAAAACAACACATAATCTGTTTTGTTTTGTTTTGTTTTGTTTTGTTTTAAGCTTGGACTATTACAACCTCTTCTGCCATCTTAAGAGGAACATTCTCCAGAGGTGGTAGAACAATTCTAGGAGAATCAATCAGAAGCCAAGATATATTCATGTTCCCAAATAATCTCAATCATAATTTGGTAAGCAAAGGCATTCTCTGTTCCTCCACAGATCGGGATAATAGGAATGCAATTATAATTCTGATCTTCTGTCTTCAGGCAAATATCAAACCTGACATTAAGGGCTACATTATTTGTGAATTGATCATTAGTACCTAATTTATATATATCTCAAGGTGATCCTGTGTTCTCAAATATTTTTTTTTAACTGAACACAGATGTTTTGATGGGCATAAAGAGGAAAAGAAAAAAAGGATACTTTCAGGGGGCATAGGTCTATGTTGTATCATGATGGACTCTCAGGCTAAAAGTCAGGTACCAGCTGGCTTGACCTTGAACAAGGTGCTTCACCTTGCTGAGTCCCAGCATTGACATCTGTAAAATGAGGGGATTAATTTGGTGGTGGCTAAAGACCCATCCAACTCTAAAATTCTGTGAGTCTACAATTATAAATAGGATGATAAGATGCTCTCCTGCTCTTAGGCTGCCACCCAGGAGAATGAATTCCAGTTTTAATTTCCTTTTTGGTGATAGGAAATCTGAAGACAGGCAAGGTTAAATGACCCACCCGGAGGCCCAGAGCAATCAGTGATGGAATCACAGCCTCAGCTCACAGCCCTGGTTCCTGGCTTCCAGTTTTATCAGCTTATTGAGACTGAGTCTTTTAGGATGTTTGTTAGCATCTTATTGGCTTATTCATATTGACATCCTGGATGGTACCATTGATTCAGGGGAGATGCTCTATTTTTTAAATATTTCATAAATAGATATTGCTTGTTCAATGAAATTTTAGGTTCCTTAGCAGGCGTGTGCGCGCACGCACACACACACACACACACACACACACACGCATTGCTTTGCCTTATTTAATTTTATTTAATGCCCCATTATCACAAATAATCTGGAAAAGTTTAAATTGAAAAACACAGGAACAATATCAGTAAAATCCAAGGAGGACATTATTTTGGGCTATGAGTTTACTGAGAAGCATTATAAAAGAAACAGATGGTAAAAATATATATTTCTCTCTTCCTTTACCTTTCTTCCCTTCTTTTCTTCTTCAAATATTTTTACTTTCACCTAATTTATTTAATTTCTTTCTTCTATTTTTGAAATGTCTTTCTCATTAGTCTGCCAATAGCCTTTCTGAGCATTGCTTAGCACCTCTGGTCATTTTGTTAACCAAACCACTCTTCTCTAGAAGCACCTCAGTATGCTAGGGGCTGGCTTCCAACAGCCAAGATGCCAAAAGTCAGCCCCTAATGACAGTTAACTTTTAATGGCTTGTAAAAATAAATATACCATTACCCAGATCAGTCCTGAGCCAGAGTCATGTATTTTTGTTTTTTTATGGAAGACAGGTAAGTCCAGCTTCAGGTTGAGATTTAATTCCTAGGTCAGAGTGTTTTAAGGAGGGGAAGAGGAAGGAGAAAGACCAAAGAAAAGAAGCAGAGAAAAGAGACAAAGGATGCCACTGAGACACACTGGGATGGGCTTTGTAATGACAGTGACTGCAAATGTGCACAGCGGGTGTCAACTGTGGACGTGGCACACCATCAATTCTCTAGTTTCATATTCATGTGCTCTATATGTGCACTCCTAATTATCAGAAAATTAATCCCAGTTTTTTTTTATTGCAGAAGAATCTTCATCTTACACACATTCTCATACCCAGATAAGATTCCAGGACCTCCATGGCCAAAGGTTGCTTGATGTATGGCCTTTGATATAATGGTTAAATTACCTATTGCATAACACATGCGTGTGCGCGCACACACACACACACACACACACACACACACACCCTCCAAAACTTAGTAGCTTAAAACAACACCCATTTCTTATTTCTTATGATTTGTGGCTTGATTGTGGCTATGATTTGGGAGCTGCACTCACTTGAGCAGCTCCCCTGATCTGCTCAAGGTGATGTTGTTGTATCTACAGTTACCTGGGGGGGTTCAAGTGTGATGAATCTTACATGATAGTTCACTACATTATGCATGTCTGGCGATTAGTGCTGGTTGTCTGGACAAACAAACAAACAAAAACATGGTTCTCTTCCATACAGATTTTCCATGTACCGTTGGCTTCTCACAGCATGGCAATGGGTTTCTAAGAGCACTAAAGCCCAGAAGCTTCTGTCCCTTTTTAGGCTGAAGCCTTGAATTAGCACATTGCCACTTCTACCATATTCCATTGGTTAAAGCGAGTTACAAAGTAAGCCCAGGTTCAAGTGTGAGGACTAGACAGGGTGTGATGCACAGTTCACTACCTCTACAGTGGACTCCCTGACAGAACTGGGAGGTGCCATGAACTCCTCTATCCCAAGTATAGGATGGAATCTGGAGAATTCAACTCATTCAAGCAACTCTCTTCCAGGCAAGATATACATTAGAATGCATGTCTCATTCTACTCTTTACAAACATGTTATATTAACCAAAACAGCTTTTAACTGGTGGCCAATTTCCAACATCTCTTTCTTTTGTGGAGATTAAAAAGTCTGGAAAAAAAAAAGGTTAGAGAGGGAGGGAGCCAAAACATAAAAGACTCTTAAAAACTGAGAACAAACTGAGGGTTGATGGGGGGTGGCAGGGAGGGAAGGGTGGGTGATGGGTATTGAGGAGGTCACCTGTTGGGATGAGTACTGGGTGTTGTATGGAAACCAATTTGACAATAAATATTATATTAAAAAAAAAAGTCTGGATAATGACCTTCCTAAAATAGTTCTTCCTATACTTGGCAACTTAGGCTGGGTCTATATGTATAATTTGGTTTAGAAAAATATAGTTGAAGACTACATTTAACAACAGGTTGCTAATTATTTTTGAAATAATGACAACTTCATTATTTTTTTTTCAAAACTCAACTTTTGGGAAGGCAATCCCAAAAGATTTGTAAAGATTTGACTTGTTTAACTTCTTCTGAGTGTCTACTTAAGACTATTCAATAATTTTTGTCAACTCTGAGTCAATTTTTTCTTTTACCTACAAATTTCTAAGACATGTACAAGCAGCAGGCTGCCTTCTTACTGTAAAAAAACAAGTAGGCCCTCTTAGGGTCTACTTTGAAACACTGGCTGGGGTCACTTTATCACAGAAATGATACTTAGCTGAGGGCTCAGAACAAAAGGGTGTCTGAATTTACTGCCACTCATTTTTAACTACCTACTTCATCCACTGAGGTCTTTTATCAGCCTGCCTGAGGGTTGAGAGTCGAGTTTTATCTCAGATGGCACCCACAAGAGCCAGAAAATGAGGGAGCTGATGTTGAGGAAACTTGATGTGAATGGATACTATGCTATGTTCTTGGATATAATTACTTATTGATGCTGCAAACCACCATATTATTACACCACATACAAGCTGAGATCTCATTGTCATTGAACTTCAAGTCATTGAACTACAAATGATCTTTTTTAGATTCTTTTGACTATTGTTCTAACCCTGAGCCCAAACCACTCTTGCTATGATTTCCTCCTATTATTCTTAATTCTACCACTTAGGGAGATAATATTTCATTTTCTCACCTTCATACCTCTAATCTCTTATCTATTATTACCTCATGATTTTGTATTGTATTTAATAAAGAAATTAGAAAAATTCCAGATGGGAACTTCTTTAGCTGTCAAAGGCCAAAGCTCCCACCCAGGCACAGTTAAGTAAGCCCATAGTCACTGCCTGCTACACTGGGTGACTGGTAGTCCCTTGGGCCCATAGTCCAATCCAGATATTGCCTCTCTTATCTGCTCCCCTTATAGTAAAACAATTCAATTTTTTCTATATCCATTGTACTAGATTCCTCACTTCTCAATCTGTCTTCAATCTATTCCATTTGAGCTCAATCTTTCACTGCACCCAAAGTCAACTTTCAATATCAGTAACACACTCCATCACGACAAATCCAAGGACCACTTCTCTGTCCTTATTTAAAATTGTAACAGCCTTTTACTTAGTTTCCTATCCTTTGTTCTTGGGACATTTTTTATAGTAGTAGGGAAAGCTTTAGAGATACCATATTCTCCTGGACATTTTCCTATTCCACTGGCAACCACCGCTGGCATCCATTTGCTTGTTACCCATTTATTGCCTGATCTCCAAATGCCAGAGTGCTCCAAACATCAATGCCAGGTCCACTTCACTTTAAATTTTTAATTTTAATTTCTGGTGAAACATGAAGCTATAAAAAACTCACATTGTACTATAAAACATAACTAAAAGTAACATTTTCTATTCCATGCCTCCCCAACTCCCAACTCCACTCCCCAGAGCGATGGATCAACTTTCAACTTTTAATGGTTTCTTATGGCAGTTACCTCCATCTTTTTAAACATTCATCTTACAACTTTTAGATTTAACAATTTTAAATATTATATATTTACATTTCCTCATGGAAGATAGTTATTTCACCTTCTTACTCAATTTCCCTTTTTATTTCCTATCTTTCTCAAGAATTATATTTTAAAAGGTTACTTTATTTTTATCATTTAATTCATTGTCGCTATTAAATAGTGCTGAACCAAGTAGTATACCAGCATACCAATGGTAGTTTCTGTACCATTGTTTTTTTCTGGTGCCATTTACCTGATCATTGTTCTTTCATTGTCTTAGTTTTCTGTATTTTTTTCCTTTGTTGATTTCCCCCCAAATTTTCCAATGGAATGATTAAATAATTATTAAATTATTAATATATCCTTCTGTAGAAATTGCAGCTACACTTGCAGCCCTTCCCCTTGTTGATGGTGTCTGCCCCAGTAGGAAATACAGTAGCAGGGTTCCATACTTCATACAATTTTACCCCCACCTAATCATGATATTGTAATATTCTTCACAATAAGAGCTGTATTTTGGAGCCCATTAATGACAATTTAAATAAGAGGAAAAAAAACTTGTTATAAGCAATCTAACTAAAGAGGGTTGTATGGAATGGGCCACTGGGTCAATATGTCAAGAGAATGTAAGATTCACACTATGAATATTTTCTTTATATGAAAGTGGTACTGGCCTTGTGTGGATAACTATATCTTTACAGTTCTCTTTGTAACAAATTCAATATAAAAATACACATGTTAAAGTATTCAGCAGTGACTTTTGGGTTGTGGTGGTGACAACAGTAATGGTATTGGACAAGATGAGGAACACTGGGAATTTAGGGTTACCACATGTGTAGGTGAAAGGTGCTTGCATGGCTTTGACTTTCTCAGTTTTCAGGTTAATATGTAGACTCAGGTAGTCTGGATAAAGAAAAAAGTTAAAATGTGAATATACGAACAGTTATGTGAGAAGAAATACTTTGAACACTAATGTCTTCCAGAGGAAAGAACAAGATCACTGTATAGAAGAGAATAAGTGTGCCATTCTTACACATGTATTTTGTTTGAGAAAAAAAAAACACAACACAGTAATAATCAGGACTATCACAGACCCTCCTCTTTACTTTGCTCCACAATCATCATTCTTTCCACCAACCCAAAATGAAAAACTAACTTTTACCATGTTTAGTTGTGTTATAAAAAGGACCAGAAAAGTGAGATGGTATTTCATAGGGTTTCACTGGTGCCATTATAACATGTTAATTTTTTCTGAATATCTTTAACATGCATATATTTCTGGGTTCACAGAAAATGAACTATAAGAACCCTAGCTGTACTGTTACATATTTATACGTACTATAAATAACAAAGATCATTAACAAATATTATAAAGTATAAAAGTATATAAGCAATGTCCTTTACTTTGTAATCTATTGTGACCTCACTTAAGCAGCATCAGGGCAAAAGTGCCAAATTGTGGAAAATTGGTCTTATTGGGAGCTAGGAATGCTCCAGGGCCACTGGAATTCATAATTTGGACCTCTTACAAGGCTGGAAAGAGGATGGACTAACTTTCCACCACCCCATGATATGACCAGCTTTATTATTTCTCAGTTACAGAAAGACCACTCCTTTTCTCTCTGGTGTGGCACCGAACAAAGAGTAGAGAGTTTCCTGTTGCTGCCCTAACATAGCACCCCAAACAAGACATAAACAGATTGCTATGCACAGACATAACCAAAGCAGACTGAGATTCACTGCAATAACTTGAAATTCACCAAACACACATGACTACAGAAAAATTCTCTGTGCTAGCATGGGGATTAGGGCAGGAGAGATGGTGAATATTATGGAAAGACTAAAGAGAAGTCAGACAATCCCAGGCCCTAGTCCACTCCAATTCTAGTGAGGAGAAATGGCAGACACACATAAAATAGTAGGGAAAGCCACACAGGTTCCAATATCAAATACCAAATGGATGGTATTCTCCAAAGAGAGAGATGGTGAGGACAGGATCAGCTGAGTTGGGGGTCATCAAGAAGTTGAGGGAAGCATAACTTATAAGAGGAAGAATGGCTGAAGCTGGGTCTTACAGAGAGTGTGGGCTTAAATGGATAGAATGCAGGAGAAGGAACATTCCAGACAGAAAGATCTGGAAACAAAGATTTAAGTAGGGAGTAGAGGCAATATCTGATGAAGAGATGGAACCAATTTAAACAGTGAAAGGGACATTGGGAAGTGAAGAATCATGCATCACATTCATTCCAACTAAATGCCATTTCAAAATTTGTATTTGGTTTATAAGTGCTAGCAAAGGCACCAGAAGGTGAGCTGGAATCCATTCTCTAGCTGCTGACCCTGAGAGGAAGAAATTTTAGGTCCTACCTGGCTTGCGTCCATCAAGGATCAATAAGAAGTGCTCTGTCTTTTGTGGTCACCATATCTATACCCCATCCTATACCACTCACCCTTGTCCTGGAGTCTGTGGAACCATGAATGGAGGGAGTTTGGTGGAATGAGGACATTAAAAGACAAAATGAATGTAGAGTAAGCATGTCTGCTTTTCTGAGAGAATAGAGAAAGTCCTTATGTTGGAGGGAAGTGAACAGACAAAATTTTCATGCTAGTTTTGGGGCATCTAAAAGAACATGATCTTTTATTTCTGATATTCTGCTGACTCCCTAAACTTAACGTTTTCTCTGTTCATAGACTTTCTTCATGGCCATAGACTTGAAGAAAAGTTGGCAATGCTAACGGTCTCTTTATGAGGAAAAAAAAAATTCATTCAGTGAAAATTCCCTTTGTGCATTTGTTATTATGCTGTCACCCTTTCAGTCTTTAATAAGTGATGCAAGGTAAAAGGCTTCTTTTTGCAGAGTCTACTTGGGCATCTATGGTAATCAGCTAACTATTGTTCATTGAGTACCCCTTAACTGCACTGCAATGGGTCAAGCACTTTGGAGGCACATCTCTGCCCTCAAACTCTATCTCTGCCCTCAAACACCTCACTAATTCTTAGGAAGCTGGGATCATTAATTTAGATAATTTTGTGGCATCATTTGAAAAATGTATATATTAGAGAAGTGTTTTCAGAGTTGATAGAAGATCAATTGATAAAGATCCTTTCCATTTGGAGAAGTCAGGAAAAGTATCATAGAAATTATTCTGAAGATGAATGATAAAGGATATGTGATGGAATAAGCTTGAGAAGATTCAGATTGCATGCAGCAGATGCACCAGGTGCAAGGGGAAGCTGCGCGACTGGGCAGTGAGGATGCTGGGTATGTTGGTTAGGAATCAGAACAAATTACATGGTACTGACCTCCATTGGTCAGTGGTTTGGGGATGCAAAGGCCTAAGATAATTTGTACCAATAATTAGAAGGAGATCATATTTGGAAGCTTCTAGCAACAAAGTTTTTTGCTGTTAGGTAAAGCAAGGGAAGCTTGCCTCTCTTTTGTAGAGGACACAAACAAGAATGTGTGCTTTGCAGATGATGCTAAAAGCTCCTTGGGATGAGAGAGGAAGCCAGTGTATGGTCAGAGCTCACATATACTGGGGAGATGCAAAAGAACACAGAAAAAGGGAACTAAGCCCTAGTTGCAGCAGGCATGCTGCTTATGCTCAACTACCTGTCAGGGATCAAACAATGGTTTTCCAGACTTAAGGGCATTGGAACCTTCTTGAAACCCGAAGCTAAAAGTATTCTAACACATAATTTAATTCTCATGGCAACTCAATGAAGCATATACTAACACAATCCCCCCTTTACAGATGAAGAAACCAAGACACAAAGAGATTGAAAAACTTGTCTAGAGGCATAAAATTGTTAAATATTGGAGCCAGGATTTTAAATAAGAACATGTGAATCCAGAGGACATATTCTTATTTCCTATACTATCCAGTTTCAGGAAGAATGTAAGTAATATCCTTCTACAGATGAGGAATTTCAGACCCAACACCATCTACCAGCTATAAACCCAGCTGTGTCAAAAACAATAATTTTAAGCTCGACTTCTAGACTGCCACTTCAGACAATGACCACCAGTATGATGTCAGTAATGGTGCTACTACCTGATATTTTGCAGACTTTATGTGTCAGACATTGATCTAATCTCTTTATAAATATTGACTTACTTAGTCTTTCCACAAACCTTATATGGCATTCTCTATTATTCTCTCCACTTTAGAAATAAATATACTGCACTAAATAATAAATTAATTTAGAAATTAATTCTCACATTCATCGGCATCCAGAACAACCATGTCCTGAGCACTATATCCAGAGTTTTGCAGTCATTATCTTGAACTGTCTCCATAACCCAATGGCAATGAAAAAAATGTTATCACCATTTTATGAATAAGGAAACTGAAGCACTGAGTTCAGTAACTTGAAGAACACACAGCTTGTAAACACAAGAATTAAATTCAACCCAGTCTGCCTGTCTCCAAGTTTCCTCCATTATTGCCTCAAGCTTCCATGAAAATGGATCATGAAGTACAGGCATCTTGGGAGTCTGGGCTCTTGGCCTTCTGGACTCTGCTTTGGAAAAAACCCACTTCTCAGCTTTACCTGGGACAGTAGGCACTCTGAGCTGCAGAAAGTGTACTTGCTATAGCCCCACTGATCCTTACTTATCTGGAGATCCCTGGGGGCCTGGCTCTTAGAGGGAGAGCCCTGGACATGCACCTCAGTTTTAATGAAATTGGACATGTGAGGAGAGGAGCTTTCCTTGTGGTATTTCTGTATTTCTTCGTGTGGCCCTAGGTTACACACAGAATCACAATGGCGCAAGTCAACATTTGTACAGAGGGAAGAAAAAGAGGTCAGTAGAATTGCTTCTGCATTTCCAAAGGTCTGTGGCTTGGACAAGTTTTTATTCTGGTGCTCATCTGATCCGTGTCAGCTCACCTTCTCTGTGGATGTGCACTGGCAGTTTGGTGGCCGATATTTACTTTGACAAGACTTGTTTCCTAGTGAGCGCAGAGATTTAGTGCAGCAAAAGAAATTTGTGCTGCCGACCGCATGCTGACACTGTTTCTCATCTATACAACTTTTCAGCCTGTCAGAATATAAGGGATGAACCTCAAAAATTATCTGCTATGACTAATAAAGCTGGAATGTGCATCATTCTGTGATCTTAATTATTCTTTGATGGTTTTGGAGGATTTCGTGTAAAAGGGAAGATCATATCTCAAAGAGTAGAATCCTAGAATATTAGCGCTGGAAGGGACCTTAGAGATGATTCAGCCTTTCACTCTAGATACAGACAAAATGGATTTCAGAGAAGTTCAGTGTCTTGTTTTAGTCACACATGCTATTTTAATCATATTTCAGCTAAGACTCAAGGTCTAGCCATTGATCATCCTCCTTTCAAGTACATTATATTGTACTTCCTTTTATCTCACAAATAATTGTGTATATAACCAAAATACTTATGTGTTTGTTCACTGAATAACATGATGGGCTCAGGTAGCACATGAAAGATGATGCATTGTGTCAATGAACTGGGGAGAATAAGGGCAAATGGGTCCAATAGGGCATATACAATACCACAATTTGTTATTTCTCTTTCTCTCATTCTCTCTGTCTCTGTATCTCTCTCCTGCTCTTTTACAAGAAATACCTCAATTATCTAAACATTACTTCTTCTGATGTTTTAACCATAAAAACATAGTTGAACACTGAGAAAAAAACACCAATAATCATACATTTTATACAATAAAAATAAAACTTTCACTTATATCTATTTAATTTTATTAGACCAACAAGTTAACTGTCTTGGGTATCCTATCTTCTTATTAAAGCCCATTAGAGGTCTGTGTTTAACCAGACCTTTGGGAGGTGCAAGATGATATAAGCTACTAGCAAGAAGAGAAAAAAAGTTTTAAAGAAGTAGTGGACAGTGTGACACTTCCAAGAAAGCCCAATACAGGACCAAATTACACAAAAATATAACTGCTTATCTCATGCAGTATGTGGAGAGAGGCAGTCCCTTTCTCTGTAGTAAGGCATTTTATCACTACACAAAAACTCATGTTTGTAATATTAAGCATTCATCACCAACAGCTAAACTGTGATGTTTGGGTTATGTTTAAGAAGGCAGGAAAGTAGATAGCTCTTTCCCATTTCTCTCTAAAAAGAGAGAGAGAGAGAGAGAGAGAGAGAGAGAGAGAGAGAGAGAGGACAATTTGAATGATCAGTGTCATTTATTTGGAAAAAATTAAACTTTTTTCAGATTACTTATTTTTTGGTTATTACTGCAACTAGTATAACGCTAAACACTATTAACCCGTCAGAATAGTCAGAGGGCTGAAGCAGGATATCTGATGAGAATCTGAGAATTTTTGTCTCTTGGATATTGGGTAAATGTACCATAAGGCTCTTTTTTTTGGTTAAATTTAATGAAAGAACATAGTTAATTTTCTTTATTCTTCTACCTCCTCTTTTAGTGAAATTCTTTTGGTGCCCACTGTGTGAACAGGTCCTGACTTGCCCAAACCTAGTGGTAGGACTTTGGGAACATTGCATTAGAAAGGTGACATTTTTTTTTTAAACAAGAATCTCTGATCTCTGAGAGAGATTTCCATTCTCGTGCTGTAGGACCACAAATAAATGTCATATTTCTGAAAATGTGTGAGTGTGTAGCCCAAGTGAATATAAATTAAGCACTGATTTCCTTATTTACTATGTGAAAAACAATGATGCCCTATTGATAAAACATTAAACCTATATAATGTTTGTATTGGATTCTCTTGGAGTTTCTTGAAGTTGACTCCACAAGTCAGTTATGCAATTTTCTTAACCTCAAACTTAATTTTGTGGGTGAAGAGGCAGCAGTCTCTTGTTTGTTTGAGCTTCCTGGAAGGACAGAAGCTTATGAGGACGTTTAATTGCTCCAATTCATGCTAGTGTCTAAAGTTTGACATGTACTTTGAAAAATGCTTAAGGCTTCAGGGGGACTCTGGAAAGATGGTGAAGAAGCGCCAGGATTCTGTTCTACCACTGAGACAATTGGTCTGGCGGAATCTGCCTGATGTATGACTTCAGAACTCTGGGGTTTACTGAAGCCTTCCAACTTCCAAGGGAAGCCTCTAGTGGTAAACTGTGGTTATTTCAGTCCATTTTAACTCTTACCTCAGAAGCAACTACCCACCCCCACCCTTCAGCCCTATGGCAGGCAGCTGTGCACATGCTCCGAGAGCAGCTTGCACACAGTTTATAGGAGGCAGGGTGTACAATAAGGATGTGGTCCTCCGAATGTCAGGAATTTGTGTTCTGATCGCTGATCACTGCTTTTAACAATGGAGGTGTGGACAAAGAGATGGGCAGCCATTGCTGCACCCATTCCCATTGTTATAAGCCCCTCCTCCTCAGGCTAAAGCAATTTCTGGGGGATTTGTAGGGATGGTGCCTTTTTTCTCTTCTTCATTCTTCTTTTAGTTACCGGATATTGAATAATAGCACACTGAAAGGAAACTACATATATGCGAGAAATTTGAAAGTCACTGTACAAGTCCACAGGAAGATGCAGGCTCAGAAAAGACCCAAGGAGACCTTAAGTTTACACTTCAGTCTGATCCTCTGCATAGACACAACCACAGAAACAAACAACACAAAATAGCAATTCCTCTGAAAGGGAAATAAGCAGACAACCAGAGTTAACATATTATTAAACTTAAATGCTTGGTTTTCAACAACAACACAATCACAAGTTATACAAAGAAGCAGATAAGTATGGCCTATTCAGTGCAAAAACAATAGATCAACTGGAATGTCCCTGAGAAAGACCAAATAGTGGGCTTACCAGATATTTTCCGTAATAGACCCTACCACAAATTAAATCTTAGTGAAATTTAAAAGATAGACTTCATTCAAAGTAACTTCTCCAGCCACAATAGGATAAAATTAGAAGTCAATAACAGAAGGAAAACCAGAAAATTTAAATTTTTGTGGAAATTAAACAACATACTCAAAAAAAAAAAAGAATCAGAGAAGAAATGATGATGGAAATTAGAAAACACTTAGAAATGAAAATGAAAATACAAAGTATTAAAACTTATGGGATAAAAAGAGGGCATTGCTAAGGGAGGAATTTATAGCCATAAATGCTTACTTTAAAAAACAACCAAAAAAATCCTGAAATCAATTACCAACTCTAAAACTCAGGAAACTCAAAAAAGAAGAACAAACTAAATGCAAAACTAGCTAAAGAAAAGAAATAGATATTTTATACCCATATTCATACCATCATTATTCACAATAGCTAAATCATGGAAGCAAATTAAGTACCCATGGACAGATGAAAGGATAAGCAAGATGGGGCATATACATACAGTGGGCTGTTATTCAGCCTTAAAATAGGAAGGAAATTTTGACATATGCTACTCATGGATGAACTTTGAAGACACTATGCTAAGTGAAATAAGCCACTCCCAAAATATAAATATGTACTATATAATTCCACTTATAGGATGCGTGTACATTGGTCAAAATCATAGAGACAGAAAGTAGAATGGTGGTTGCCAGGGGATGGAGGGGAGAGGGAAATGGGAAGGGTTTTTTTTTGGGTATAGAGTTTCAATTTTGTAAGATGAAAAGTGTCCTAGAGATGGATGGGGGTGATGGTTGTGCAACAGTGTACATAATTGTACTTAATAGAACTGAGTTATACATTAAAAAATGGTGGTTACTATGGTAAATATTAGGTTATGTGTATTTTACTACAATTTTTTTTTTAAATTTTTTTTTCCAACGTTTATTTATTTTTGGGACAGAGAGAGACAGAGCATGAACGGGGGAGGGGCAGAGAGAGAGGGAGACACAGAATCGGAAACGGGCTCCAGGCTCTGAGCCATCAGCCCAGAGCCCGACACGGGGCTCGAACTCCCGGACCGCGAGATCGTGACCTGGCTGAAGTCGGACGCTTAACCGACTGTGCCACCCAGGCACCCCTACAATTTTTTTTTAAAGTGAAAGAAAACCATTTAAAAAAAAAAAAGCTTAAGCCTTTTTATTCTGCTCTATCAAATACCAGAGATAAGAGGAAATTTTAATTCAAATGGGCCATTTTATAGATGAGCTCACTGAGGTAAATGAGTGAAAAGTAAACTACTCAACCAACAGAATCTGTATTAACTATAATCTTGATGTTTAGTGCTGTGATGATTAATATAAAAGACATAATAGGTTTATAAGGCATGGTCCTACCCTTATGAAACTTAAAATGGACTGAAATAACCACAGTCCAGTCCAGTTTGAAAGTTATGGCTACTCCATTTAACTCAATAAAAAACAGAGTATTGAGGTATTGATAGTAAAGGTCATATAACATTATATTATTGATGCTAAATATTATAAAACCTGCTTTTGTAAATACAGTTTTGTTGGAACACAGACACACCCATGTATTGTCTGTGGCTGCTTTTGCATTATAACCACAAAGTTGAGTGGTTATCACAAAGATGGTAAAGCCCCCAAGTCTAAAATATATCCCTTTATAGGAAAACTTTACCAACTCTGACTTAATAACTTCAGCAAAGGCTTGAAAGGCCTTAGAGAAGAGCTGAAAACCAAGATAGGTATTAAATACTGTCAGCATTTGGAGAGGAGAAAAGAGAAGAGAGAACATGCCTAAGAAGGAAACAATATGAATGAAGGCATGAAATAAAAACACAGGTATGAGGTAGAGATTTCTGGGTGAGAGAGAGTAGGTTTCCAATGGACAGGAGACAGGTGCTATGGAGCCAGACCACGAAAGCCGTGAGCCAGGCAGAAAAGTATCAATCATCCAGGCGAGAAACAAAAAGCTGTGGAAAGATTTGGAATATGTGAATGACATAAGGAAAGTCATATTCAAAGAAGTTTAACCTAACTGAAACAAGAAGTAGAATACAGAGCTGAAAGCCACTCTGATGACTTCTCTACTAGAATTGGAGGGACTTGTGAGTCCAACCCCTCATCTTAATAATCAGATGATACTCCAGGGAGGGGAAAAGGTAAGCCAATTTGCCATCATTTGCTCTTCTGCAATTTCTTGGCAACCACTGGTCCTGCAGCTCTGCTGTTCCATGGTCTGTTTTTGGGGGTAGTTGGCCCCCAACTAAGAGGCCCTTTCTGTGACCCAGTGAGAACTAACTCATCCTATAATTGTTGGTTAATTGTCTCCAGGGAGGGCCATTTGGTGGAGATGAAATCATCATCATTTGACCATGTCTGATGTGAAATTTCTTTTAAACAGATTAGTAAGGGAGGAAGCAGGGGAATGAAAGAATAAAGGAAAAGGACAGTTTACTGTAGCTGTAGCAAGAGAGAAGCTGTCTCTCACATGATGACATTGACCTCAAGCCAGCTCTTCAGGGAATGGAAGGAATAAATTACCAGGATATGATTTTAGAAGTGATATCCCAGTTGAGCCAGGAGGTCTTTGCAATTAGAAGGTCATTTGTGTGGTTAACAATGTTGCCACAGCCCCAATACTGCTTTCTCTCAAGCCACAGTAGAGAAAATCATCCAAATAAGTGTGGGTTATTATTTTTTTAAAGGAAAGCTGAAGAGCATTTACTTAGTCCTTAGTGGTGTAGCAGGCAATGTGGAATATCTTTCATCTAAATGAAAAATTGGAAACATAACTTTTATGCCTAGATACTATCAGGGAAATCAAGATATTAATATACAGGCTGAGAGAAAATGAAGCTGAAATGAATTCTCTCCTTTTATTTAATGGCTGAGGTTGGGATTTTTTTTTCCAGTGGAAAAGTAAACCAAATGCAATTTCTTTTGGCTAATTGTAAGCTCTTTGTGGCTGGGATTGCTCATATGTTTCCGTTGCATTTCAGAGCCCCTAACATTGTTCTGGGGTATAAAAAGTGCTTTCCAATGCCAGTACTTTGCTAGATGGTTTATAATCCTGACTCTTTAAGACCACTGGTCAAACCAAGAGACATTTATGTAATGCCTACTGTGGAAAAGTATCTCCCCCATGTGTTATTCATCAAGGAAACTCAAACACATTTTAAACAATGTAAGCTGTGCTGAGGTGGAAAGATGTTGGACCAGATACACCCCCCCCCCCACCCTACCCCCACACTCCTCTACTGGCCATCTGACTCAGTAAGGATTTGAGAAGGTGAGATGCTGAGTGCAGATGCTGGGCAAATTTAAGTCTCGTTCACTTTTATAAGGCTCTGCATTGACAACTTACCGTGGTATCCCTAGCTCATTCTCTCAGCTCCTCCATGTCTGTGACTTTGGGTGCAGAAGAAAGGCAAAAAAAAATGGACAAAAGTCCAGTGAGTGAGGGGGTGTGATCACAGCTGGGGACCCGTAGGATTATATTGCACTTAGAGCCTGAATTTTAGAAAATATTTAATGTGATGGGATGACACATCTGTTCACCTGTCTCAATGACCTACATATCTACATGTCAAAGTCAGTCTTCTAGTCTTCACACACAACGCTGATTTTGAGCATTGGGGTAGCACTGCTCTGAACTACTTGGGCTTTCTCATATGGCAATGAATTTGACTAAGGGTATACACTAGTGTCTTATGACATTGTGACTAATTATTGAATATGATTCCAGAGAAGGAGAAGGTCTCATCAGTATCCTTAAAGGGCATACAGGTAAATGGCCCAGAAATTTCAAAGACTAGAGACACATATGAATAAGTTGGAAAGGAAAAAAGAAATTAATATATACTACTCACTGATATAATAGCATGGCTAAAGAGCTCATTAAGTTCAGTCACTACAAAACTCAGTGGCTCTTCCACCCTTCAGGTCTTGACTGGAGATGCAGTTCATCAATGATCAGGAAGAAGAGTTTTATAGGAAAAGGACATGATTGAATATCTCCTATACCTAGAATTGGTGATATGAGCAGTGGAGGTGGGAACAGGTGTGAATTAGCACTATCCCACCATCATGTTTTGATTCACATGATTCATATACTTCATAACATCAAGTGTCTTTTAGAGCATCTTAAGACTAGCCATCTGTTTGGTCTTATCTCTATGGTGAATGCATTGGAATCTTTGCTTTTTTTCCCAGAAGATCTGAATTTGAACCTAGTTTTGCTACTTCCTCACTGTTTGACCTTGTACCAGTTGCTTATCCTTTCTGAACTTGAGTATTCTCACATGCCAAATGAGACTATTATAATACTTAATACTAGGATTGTGGGTATAAAGATGAAATAGGTTTAGTTAAGTACATAAAGATGGCTCATAGTGAATGTTAATCCTTTCAATACCTCAGTAAGTAAGTAGCAGAAGGTAGAATGGCAAAATCATTTGACTCAGTGTTAGAAGACCTTGGTGTTACATGTATGTGGCAGCTAACTTGGGTGTAGCCTTGGATAAAGCAGAGAGGTTCTCTGTGCCTCAAGTCTTCTGGCTGAGAAATGAGAGGGGTCACTTTAGAAAGAGCATATTCAAAAAGGTGCATACCACAGAAAGCACAGAAAAGAAACTTTGCTGGGAAGGGAAGAGGCATCTTTTAAAATCTATCTGAAATTTTAGCTAATATCAGGCCTTTGTCTTAGAGATTTTGCAAGAAATATATGTACTTTCATGCAGTCCATAACCTAATAACAATGTGACTACAAACTATAAATAGTCTACATATATATCTTAATATTAAGGATAATGACTATCATTTATGAAGTATATCATGCCCAAAACTGACCTGGAGCTTTATACAAAGCATTTCTTTTCTCCATGAAAATGCCTGTATTTGGATGAGGAAACTGAGTTGCAGATATGTTAAGTTTCCAGGTCCTGTGAATCAGAAATAGTGGAAACGGAATTCCAATCCAGGTTTCTTTAGTTCTAATTGGAGTCTCCCATACAACAAGCCATTCTTGCATCCAAATCAATGTTGGCCTTTCAATCTGTTAAAAAAACCCCAAATAAACAAAAAAATGAAGCAAACAAAACAAAACAAAACCCCACCTATTTATTTGCTGCAGTCATAATCTAAACTTTTCTTGGTCTTCCTCTTCAGAGTTTGCTTCCAGAAGCACATGAAGAAATCCCTCTCATTCCTTTTTAACCACAGCCTGTTTCAAGTCCAAATGTTTTCCTAATTTCAGATTTCACACTTACTAACCAGACTTAATTCCAATTATCATTTTAATTGTGAAAAACCAAAACCATGTTCAAAGACACACTTTTGCCATGCTGGAGAATAGTTGAAACAATATGCTTTGTGTTTTGAAGAAAATTCCAAAAAACAATCCCAGAAATGGTTCACTTCACTGAAATGATTGTATGTCCTGCTAAGTTGACTGCTTTGATTATAAATGGAGCTTTTTAAAAGCCTTCATACCTGCATGGATTTAAAAAAATTCTGCCTCAGTGCTTCATTAAATCTCTTCCAACCCCTCACTCCTAAATATATTCCATAACTAAGGTATGAGAGCTCTACATTAGTGAGATAGGCACGCCAAGAGAGAGAAGAGTAGACTAGAACATATAGAATCTATCTTATGTTACTTTTCTTAGTTATCCTGGGATCAATGGTTTTACTCAGCAGTCTGTTTTTCTCCTAGAAAACTTCATCTGGAACCCCCATATTGAGAATCAGTTGTATATGTTGATGTGGAACTGAGGGACTCAGAGCTTGACCCATTAGTTTTTTTTTTCTACTTGTGAGAGACAGATCAAAGAATACATTCATAGTGCCCAGAAGACTTTGCGGAGTTTAAAAACACTGCTGAGATCATTCATGGATTTTCTCAGATACTTTTTTTTTTTTAGTGAAGATTCCTTCTATAACAAATCCTAAAATCTTACCTTCAATTTGTCACTTGAAATGAAGTGACTGGACTACCTGGCTTATCTCTGAGATCTCTTCCAATTCTAATAATCCCAGGTTCCACTGAAGATTCCACCCAGAAAGTGAGGTGAGAAATCTTTAGTATGGCTTTGCCATACATGGTTTTATTTCATTAGGAATATGCTGAGGGGCATATTCCGAGGAAGCTGGGATTTAGGTAACTTTCTTTTTCACTCTCTCCATACCAACTCCTTCTAATGATGAATCCATGTAAGAGTCTTAAAAACAATTTATCATTGTGTTATACTAAGTGAGCTGCTCAACATCTGTAGATGTTTCCTATGCTGGCTCATTCCATTCATTGTCCTCAAACACTGTGATTCCTACTAGGTCACAAAATGCCTCCAAATATATGGCAAATAATGCAACTAATTCAAAAAATAATGCAACTAGCTACATGTTTAGGAGCTTTTGTTTTGTTAATAATTTGACCTTTAACCTTCTGTATGACCTAGAGCACTCCCTAGCACCAGTATTTTATTTAAAATGACCTGGCTTGGGGGCACTTTGGTGTTTCAGTTGATTGAGTGTCTGACTTCAGCTCAGGTCATGATCTCATGGTCTGTGACTTCAAGCCCCATATCGGGCTCTATGCTGACAGCTCAGATCCTGGAGCTTTCTTCGGATTCTGTGTCTCCTTCTCTCTGCCCTTCCCCCACTCATGCTGTCTCTGTCTCTCAAAAATGAATGAATGTTAAAAACCTAAAAAGATAAAAATAAAATAAAATGATCTGTCTTGAAGAGATGAGCCTTGAGGACTTTTTGGCTCTAAAATTCTATTAATCTCTTCACTGTGCTAAGCAGAGATGTATATACAGAGTAACGTTAAAATATAGTCCTGCCCCAAAAAGAAGTCGAAAATCAGATTGAAAAGCTCACTAAGGCTCCCACGTAAAAGACATTGCATGTCAATGGGGGGTCTGTGAAGGCTTTGAACAGGGCAGTACTGCTGATAAAAGTTTTAAATGGAATAATACAAAATTCTGAGGAGGACAGCATAATGGCATAAAGATACTGTGGTGCTAACCAGAGAATCCTTCATGGTAGAGAGGAAAGTTGAGCCAACTTATGAAGAGACGATGTGGTGAACTCCTAGGTTTCATCTTTGCATTGCTTCAAAGATTCGTTTGCTTATGTTTCATTAATAATATTGTCACGTTATTTTTTTGCCAATTTATAGTCAAAAGCATAAAGTATTGAAAAACAAGTATATTTTTGCTATTATTAGAATAGTTTTTAAAATATATATATTTCCTAAATGTCTTCCAAAAGAAAATGGAGTCATTATAAACCCATACCTACCTCATTTTTGTAAGGGAAAGGGAAAACTTAGAGACAAAATTCTGTAAGCCCCTATGGGAATCAATGAAGTTTGAAAGATAAAATTAAACAATCTGGTTAGAATTTTTATGAAGAGAAGTGAATTTTTATTGAGAACTTCTAAATACACATTACCACTTTACTCTTTATTACCTATTCTCTTGCCATTTCTTTGCCTCCTTTTCTTGCATATAAAGTAGTGATAATGATCGGACTGACTTCAACAATTCATGAGTATTAAATACAACAAACATTTGTAATTAGGCAAAATAAATGAAAGAGAAAACACATCTCTAAAAATATTAAAGAGAAAAATAATCATTGTTTTTTGTTTTGATTGCTCAAATTCATATTAGGATTCTACCACTTAAGACAGTTACCTATCAAATCTTTCAGTCCTCGATTTCTTTATTTGTAGAAATGGGACACCAGTAGCAACTCTTTCCTGGGATAGTTGTGAGGATCAATGACATCACAAGCATGGAGAAGAAACAAAGGCTGACATATGATCAGCTGTCCATAGATGGTAGCAATTATTGTATCTATAACTTGCACATATTAAAATTCATGCTGGGTAAAGGGAAAGAGGTGGTGGCAGCCAGGCTTTATGTTATGTATGTTATGTTACTCTATTTTATTTATTTATTTTTAAAGTGTATTTATTTCAAGAGAGGGAGAGTGTGAGTGGGGGAGGAATAGAGAGAGAGGGAGAGAGAGAGAATCCCAAGCAGCTTCCACACTGTCATCTGGAGCCGGATGCAGGGCTCGAACCCACAAACTGTGAGATCATGACCTGAGACAAAACCAAGAGCTGGACACTTAATTGGCTGAGGCATCCAGGTACCCCTCGATTTATTTTAGATTGCTACCTTGGATTTTGGAAAAGAAAATCCTATCACTGGTAACAAAATTACCTTAGTACTGTATTTCTTAAGACATGCAAAGGCAACAGAGGCTAAAAAGCCAAGCTAAATATATTACCAGCTTATGTTCAGGAAGGAAATACAGATAGACGGCTGAATGGATGGATGAATAGATAGATACATATACACTGCACATTTGACACACTACTCCAAATCATTTTGCAAAACTTTCCAACATGCTTTGCCTTTTGTTCTCAGGAAATAAAAAATATATCTAATATATATTATATATATTTATTTGTTATATTTATATAAAATTATATATAAATTTTATATTTATTCATATATTTATTAAATATATTATATATATAATTTATAGCTATAATTTCTCTAATTACCAAGGTGGCACATGTTAAAAAAGATAATTTGGAGGGCAGAAGAAAGCATAAAAAATGAGTTTGGAATTTGCATAGAAATTTCCTGTCAAGAGATAAAAGACTAGCATACTTTCTTCCAGTCTTTTTTATAGTTTTATTACTTGAATTCATACTCTCTATGAAATGTTATATCCCTAATTTTACTTAAAATCATATTATGAGCACATTCTGACTCTGAAAATTATTTAAAAAATTATTAAATAACTACACAATTGCCCTCATATTATCCCCAAATTAAAAAAAAATCAGTTAATAAATGCCCTTTTCACATGATTGTCATTCTCAAATAGGTTATGGAGTTGGGGGGTTAATTAAGTACTGAGCACCAAATGAGGGTCTCTGTATTGTACTAGCCCTATGGGATGGAGAAATACAGAGTATTTGGAGAAAAACACAAATTCAGCTAAATACAAAAAAACAGAGTTTCAGATTCAGGGTAGAGATATTTTTGAAGGAAGAGAGAAAAGGAGGGAGGAAAGGAGATGCAAAGAAGGAAGAGAGAAGGCAGGAAGCAAGAACAGCCAAGAGTCATAAAACAGTGTTTTGCACACCCTGGGTTGTGATTCATCAGCATTTATAAATAACAAAAATGGATAGAAGATAAAATATTAGAGACCATTAAATATAATACTGGTAAATATTGTTTATGGAATTTTGTTTCGGTTATATTATGTACTCTATCATGATAGAAATGCATTTCTGACTATGAATCGGGGCGGGGGATGTTTAAAAACGACTGTTAGACTACTAAAACTTCAGTCTTTATGTAGTTACTGAAGTCCATTGAGCCTAATAATACTTTAACTTTATAGAAGTTTAAGATCCAAAGAAGAAGAATGATGTGCTCAAGGGCACAGGGCACATACAGCCAGAGCCAGATTCCACTCCACTGCCCTTTTCTCACAACACCAAATATTAAGTTGTGAATTGTACTTTTTTTCTGTCAAACTCATGATTTGTTCTATATCCAGTCATTGTGCAGTTCCCTCTCAGATTATTTTTAGTTCTACTGAAAGACTGTTGACTCATTGGAGCCATCTATGTCTTGTTTGTCACACCGAATGAAGGACTTGGACAAAGCTATGGTATGGAGACAGAACTAAAATTACAGATTCCGATGCAATGGCATTTGCATTTCTAGCCCTACAGTGTTTTATAATCCTATTGTAAATACAGTCAGTGTCAAATTGTGTGGTGATTATACCAAAAAAACCACTCTATGTCCCAAAAGAACATTTTCAGGTATTATGCCTTTAAGTTAAAATTTATCGAAATAAAATGAGCAGGGGGTAGGGAGGGGGGATAGAAGTACAATGCAGTTTGCATTCTTCAGAAGCCTTGCTCAATAAGTACTGAGTTTTGATCGATTGATACAGTGTCATATTTGACTAAAGAGGTGGGGAAGTTGCTACTGTCGCTTTGTGCTGGATGGCAGCAGAATGCACTATTGATTTTATATGTTGGATGGGTTGTCAGTGTATAGTGCATTGTTGATTTTGACTTTTATAGCCAACATGTTTCCTTTAATTGGATCATTTGTAAAAGAGAGGAGGGGACCTGTTCTCCTTTGACAGTGACTGATTACAATCATTTCATGTTTGTCAATATTTGATAAACCCACTCTTACCCAACAACATGGCTGCCTTTATGCATTTGTTCATTCGGTTCCACTTCTCTATTTACCCCAGTATCACTTGCGACTGGTCTGCCCCAATTTTCACTCGCAATTCACTGCTGTATTTACTCTTTCAGCAGCACACAGTCAATTTTTTTCTTAAGTTTGCCAAGCAAGTCCCTCTGACAATAACAACCAATCTACTTCTGAACAATCTCTTTGGTCTCCAGACCCTGCCTATCCTTTTTCCTTTGGCAACTGCTACAAATTGTCAAGTTATGCACAACAGTTCAAATACCCACCATGAGCCTGTAGTTGTCACACATCTTGAGCTATCAGATCAGATTTCCTAGAGGAAAGAATAATCCATTGCTCTCTCATATCGGGATTATTCCATACCTGTGGATGATAGCCTGTAAATTCATTCTGAGTGGAGACCATGGTTCTTACAATCTTCATTTGTTCCCAGAAAACACCATTATATGTAATTAAGGAGAATTGTGAAATGGTGTTTTGTGTCCTAGATGCTCATTTGACAGCTGCTATTGTATCTTTTGTACTCTACAGTTGTTAGTGTCTTCCAGACACAATACAATAAAACAGAATCTTCCTAGCCCTGTTTTCACCTAAATTCCTTAGGTGTGGATTAGGAAATGTTTCTGAGGACAGTAGAATGTTTCTGAGGAAAGTTAAATGTCTCTGAGGTAAAAACAGATGTTTTTAGGAACAGGAATCTTAGTGGGAAAAGACTAGACTGCAATTAAGAGGTCTGAATCATGGTCCTGTGGACCTTGGGCAAGTCATTCAACTTACTTGTGCCAGAATTTATTCACCTATAAATTATGAAGGTCATATTAAATGGTTTTGAAAATCCCTTCCACAGTTCCTTACAATTCCATGGTCCTCGCATATGAGGCTTCAGTGCTCCCTGACAGAAACTTGCAAGGCAACCTATGTATTTTTCAGAAAGAGACTTTCTGAAATAGGTAGATGATTCGGGAAAATTGAGGCATCCTACTGTTCACTCTCTGGACAAATGTTGCCAGACTGCCTCTAGATGTTCTCCAAGTAATGATGGATGATAATACTGCTACTCTTTTTTTTTCCTGTATTCTGCAAATCATATGCCTTGTTGACAGGTTTTCCTATTTGTGCCAAGGATGATTGTTTCAGAGACCAATTCTTTTTAATTAGAGGATTCTGACAGCATATAGTCAAATATAGCATATTGGTTATTTGCAGATACAAATATTCAGTGTAACCTTATTGACATGAAAAAAAAACAATACAATTGGAATTAGTGAGATTCAGAGTAAGGTATTATTGGCTGTATGGCAAAAAAATAAATATGAAAATGCTACATTGTAGGCATTTCTCACTTAGCATTATATACAAGGAGACATTTTCATTTACTTAAAATATTTGGAAATCAGGTGTAATAATATTAGAAAAAAATATGTGATCTGGGGTTTTGTACTCATTGTAATTATTGTCATATATAAGATCTAAACCAACTTTACTAAAGGTAGATTTGAGTCTGAACTGATTGAGAAACAAATTTTAATATAGTTTTATTTATTTATTTTTTTTCTGATCATTACCTTCCAATGTGTCATAAGATTGTTCTTCTCATCTCTTAAGACATAGGAGCCTGCTATTAGAGTTAACGGGTCACTCTGGTAGGGGAAACTCAACTCCTTCCGTTAGGGACCTCTGTGGTGGTGAGTGGGGCCTGCTCTTGAACACCCCTTCCTTTCTCCCTCCTTTCTCCTTTAGTGGCTTGACTTCTGGGAAACTGATAGAAAAGATCAAGTAATTCTCACTTAATTGTGAAACTGTAGACAGCCTATATGTTGTGGGCATTGAAATTGTGGTTCGAGGTATACATGTTAAGTCCTATTAGAGATAAGATCTCTGATGTGGAGAATGTCTTCTATGGCTTAGCTTCTCATTATTTCTTCTCATTCCAATTATTGGTAATATGTGAGGTATTTTACTATCAGGGAATCCTCTAGTAATCAGAGGCACCTTTTGATTAAGATATATGCAAGTCATTTCAATTCTGCATATGCTTGATGTATACAGTTGACCCAAGGGAAATTTACTTTACACACCTTTGCTACTTCAATGATATGAGTGCATGGATGTCCCTTTTCTTTGTCCACAAATTCTCTCCAATTATTTTTCACCTGCTCAAATAGGTCCAAGGTTAAATCAGCCAGAATTATGTCTCAACAGATGCTTAACCAGGGAATGAGAATCAGTTTTCTGGAAGACACCATCAAGCTCTACAATGAATTGGATATTGAAGCACTCCCTTCCCAACAGAGAGAGAAAAGAAAAAGTCACAACATTATGTCCCAAGATTGACATTTCACAATTAAGTAAATTTTCTTGAAATTTCTTCATTTTCCTTTAATATGGGCTGAAGTTCTGAAAAAACAAAACTGGTTCTACAGGAACATGCATTACATCGTGACTTGCTTTAGAATGGTGTGTACTTGGAACTTCTTTTCAGCTTTGTGATGTTGATTTTAATCTAATATGAGTGGAACATTCCATTCAATATAATTCTACATAATCTGAATTTGTGCTGTATTGAGAGACTCTTAATATACTGAAAACTTTTCTTTGTTCTTGAAATTGCCAAATCACATATTTATCAATAATTTGAGATCTAAACTGAAACCACTAGATAATTTTAAGACAAAAACCATTATTTTCTTAGATGCCAGAAATTTCACCCACTGTATCTTTGGTACTATCAGTACAAATGTCAAGACAGTGAAAGAGGCAAATGATATTTTCATATTATAACAAAAGTAAGGGTCTGCCATCCACACTTTGATGTCAGTTGCCTGTTGTAACTAACTATACCTGGCCAGGTCAGGAAAACCCAAGGATTAGCAACCAGAGCATCTAATTATTCAAAATCATATTAAACATCCCACTTATGGTTGCATAGGTTGAAGAAAGCAAGATCAGATGTCATACCAATGTATAATACTCTATGTTATAATACTCCATGTTATGCTGCATACTCTTAGGAAGAGAATAGTAAATAAAATCCAAAAGAAGTACAAGAAATAGTACTAACATTTCAGAAGGCATAGGTCCATCAAAACATTCCCAATGCCATATATGGCAAAGTTCACAAAGGAATGTTATAGAAACTGTATCAAATTCATTTAGGCCCAGGAGAGAGAGTGTGGACCAGTATAAGTCATGAATGTAGGTAAAATAGTTACCAATCAAAGAAAGAAGAAATTATTCCAAGCAGGTCAGCTTCCATACCTAGGGCACACTATATTTACTGTAGATAGATCTATAAAGGACACATCAACCAAAGGCTGGTATTCAAAACACAAGGCAGGCAGGGAATTCTCTCTAGCCTTATTGTTCAGTGTTGTTGGTTTTATTTTTCCCTTTCTTCTTTTTTCTGCTTTTAAGGGTTTCAGTCATTTTTATTCATTTCAACAGCAGGTGTGAAATAGTAGGCTGTCATCTGCCTTTTTGTAGTGCTGCGGGCCAAAATTATAAATGGGTTGACATTAATGGCAGTCCAGAATTTAGTGCTGTATTGGTAGATGGTATTGAAAATGTTTTGATATGACAGATGGAATGCCTACTGCTGAAACTTCAGTTAGACTTTAGCTGGCTACATCTGGCAGAGGCTTTTTTTTAAATGCTTTGCTGTTGGTATCTAGGTTTTAAGGCATTTCTTCATCTTTATACTCCATTCTTCTTTCGCTCTTTTCTCTGATGTTTAATTTTCTTTATCTTTTCTCTTTGCTTTCAATTTTTGGCATGACTAAGAGCTAATGGAGAGTGAGGATGGTCTCACTCAACTAGAAAGAGTAGGACTTGAGTGAGAAGAACTGAGACTTCTTATCCTTTATCAAACATCCTTAGGAAGGAAATGCCCAAGGCATCAGAGGTCTTCCACAGCACATGCACCTATCCTGCTCTACACACACATACACACACACACACACACACACACACACACACACACACCAGAGTCTGGTTAAAGTAAACACCAGGAAAGCCCTGGTAGGCAGAATTCTCTCAACTCAGCTGGATAGGTTACTTTGCAGAAAAATAACAGTGTTCCATGTTTATTTTTTTATTTTTTTTTTTAATGTTTATTTATTTTTGAGACAGAGAGAGACAGAGCATGAATGGGGGAGGGTCAGAGAGAGGGAGACACAGAATCTGAAACAGGCTCCAGGCTCTGAGCTGGCAGCACAGAGCCCGACGCGGGGCTCGAACTCACGGACCGTGAGATCATGACCTGAGCCGAAGTCGGACGCTTAACCAACTGAGCCACCCAGGCGCCCCAACAGTGTTCCATGTTTAAATAAGTTTGTGAAATGCTGGTTAAACAAAGATGAATGAATTTCTTTTCCAAAGAACTCCTCAGAGTCTTTGAAGAGTGATTTTCAAAGTATGTTTTCTTTCAGTCACTATGGTCCCTAGGTTGTTACTTCTTAGGGTCTCTTAGTTAATTTCATTTATCCATGAAAAGACTTGTTCTGTTAGACCAGACAAATGTTGACCTTAACTACTTTATGCAAAAGATTATCTTTCCCATATTACTTTTCTCAAGAGTTTCAGAGATAAAAAATAGTTTTCTTTGTTTTCATCCTTGTGAACTCTGTACTTGCTCATACACGTTTTTCCTCAATTGGATAAGGTAGATTATGATACCAGGCTGCCTCAAATTCAAATTTCCTACTACCTAAGTTTTTAGAAACTTCAATTTGAAGAGTCACAGTATAGAGCTCATTTCTGAAAATTTAAGAAGATAGCTCATCTCATCCTTAAAATTAAGAAGTATTTTTAAAACAAAATTTTAATGTTTATTTTTGGGAGAGAGACAGAGCACGGGCAGGGGAGGGGCAGAGAGAGAGGGAGACACAGAATCTGAAGCAGGCTCCAGGCTCCATGCTGACATCACAGAGCCTGAGGCAGGGCTTGAACACACAAACCTCGAGATCATGGCCCAAACCGAAGTGGGACACTCAACCGACTGAGCCACCCAGGTGCCCCCAAATTAAGAGATATCTTTGCTTTTACTTTTTGAAAATAAACACTTTGCTGTTTCTCTTGAAAATATCTGAGCACTTACCTTTCCCATATTGTCAACAGCAAATGTACACTTTATGTGTAAATTTTATCAATTCTTTAAATATTTGTATATTTCATTATTGAAAACATTTCAAAACTGTTCAGACAATCCTAATGTCTATATCCAATATAGATTGGGTCACATACAATAGAATAAGACTATTCTACAGGAGTGGAAAACACAATGTTTATGGCTAGAAAAGACATCACCACTTACACCCTTAAGAGAGAGAATGTTAGGTAGGCTAAGGAAGATGGAGACTATATGAAAATGTCAAATAGCACTTCACCTAATAAAATAAAGAACAAAGATCTCTGTGTAGTATTGTGACACTACTGAAGAGCAATTAGTTTATTTTGCCTGTGAAAGGAGTAAAGAATTTGTAAAGATTGAATTTGGGTTGGGCCCTGAGAATGAATGGAAATGATCTGGGTGTAGGAGGGCATTTCAGGCAGCAGAAACAGCTGGAGTGGAACAACACCCAGAGCAGCATGAAGATATATGACATGTTTAGAGAATTTCAAGGAGTCTGGTTAGGACAAAATATCATGTATATAGGTAGCATTGGGTTGAGCTGTAGAGCCCCAATCCTCAAAGCTGAATTCAGGCCATAATATGAAGGCAATGGATTGCTGAGGGTATTGGACTTTATTTTTCAGGTAGAACTAAACCAGAATGGGGATGGAAGCAGGAAGTTCTCATATTCAGTTGCACATCTGACTAAGGGTTCTGAAATGGAAACAATAAAAAATGAATTGAGACTAACTTATTGGGCCAAGAACAAGATACTGAAATTCTTTACATTACTGTAAAAGTTGATACATTTGTGACCTGGATAACTCTTTTACATTGCATTGTATTCTCTTTTATCTTGAGATGCTTTCCCACAATGTCCTTGTATTTAATATGTAAGTTTTATGAAATTTTAGTCCTAATATGATATATTTATATCAGATATTTAGGAAGGCTTGCATAAATCTAAGCAATATATTGGGATCCATGATGTCATAAACATTTAGGATATCTCAGAATTTTCCAGGGCAGTTGGCTTATGTCATAAGAAATTAAAACACCATAGGACAAAGGTAAAATAGTTGGATGAGCTCTCTGATAAAATCATCTCTGAATTGGTAGTGAACATCACATTTGTCATGTGTATTGCTTGTGAGAATTATACAATATTCTATCTAATTATCATGCAGTGAGGAAGTACAGGATTGGAAGAGGAAAGGAAATGAACTAATGATGCAATTGAAGAAGTTCAACTTATCTAAGATTGTTGTCATCGAAATGTGTCTTATGAAAATAAGCATCTTTCAGGCAATTGAGTTTTCTGTAAATCTGAAAGCCAAACTAGTCTCAGTCCTCCTTATGTCATGCCTAATAAAGGAGGATTATCATGCCCTGTTTTAAGGTGGAAAAACTTGGGCAATAAAGAGAGGGAGGAAACCAAAAGCTGTGAAATCAGTTGAGATTTGGGGCAGAAGTCATCATCTAATTCTACTAAGTTACTTGAAAATTGTTTCTTAGTCAGTAATGGTGTGTTGTTATTACTGGTATTTCTTTGAACTTTTTAGGACTGGTATTTCTAGGAAGTTATAACAGAAGGTGGAGATTATACTTTCAGCGAATATTTAGAATGCTATGGGAAAATGATGCAAAGACCAACTGCTTTGCATCATCCTTAAGGCTTCACAGAAAATGACATTTGTACTGAGTTTTAAAATATGAATTGAGTTTTTCCAGATGGGCAAAGGGAGGGAATAGTGAATTTCTTGAAGGTTTAATATGGTGTGTTCTAAAAAGGGTGTATAACAGTAGTGGGGCGGCTAAGCAAGTCTTAAAAACTTAGGTGGAAGCCATGTTAAGACTAGCCATGCCTGTCAACATGAAGACTTAAAATGTTTCTCTGGAAGCCATCAGATGGCCTTGGAGATCTTAAGCACGGATGTGACATGACAGCAAATACTGGGTAGAGTGTGGAATAGTTGCACATGAGAATAAGAACACTAACTGTTTGACATACACAATTTTAAATACAGCAGCATTATTTATATGGTAGAATCTTCCAGACCTACTACAAAATAAAACAATAAAAACGCCACTTGACAATAATAAATCAACCATGATGTGTTGCTAACTATGATGCTAATTGTCATAGTCTATGGGTTCTTGAAGAGAAAATGATGATTTTAGAGTATTTCCATATATACATAACAACCTTTCAATACATTAAATTTGAAAAAATTCAACACTTTTTGAGTGTATAAGCATATGATAGGTCCTGTGCTGTAGACCAGCAATAAAATGTTTAACAGGATACAACACTTGCCAAACAAAGAGCTTCAATGTATTGGTGCAACCAGGTCAGTGACTAGGAAATATTCAGCCTGGTGTAGTTAGTAAGTGCTGCTAAGGGTGAAAAAAGGGAATTCCAGGGAGAACTGTGCATCCCTGTTTTCTTTACATTCTTGTGAAGGAAGGGAGCTGGCAAAATGAGGCTTGCTGAAAGAAGGATTATTCTAGAGACTGGTTAACACTAACATATTAATCATAAAATTATAAAGTATGTTAGTTTTTTAGGAGTGCCACAAGAAAATACAATGGACTGGGTGGCTTAAACAATAGAAATGTATTTTCTCAAGTTCTGGATACTGGAAGTCCAAAATCAAGATGTCCACAGGCTTGGTTTCTCTGAAGCTTCTCTCCTGGCTTTAAGATGGCCACCTTTTCACTTTGTCCTCACATTAGCTTTTCTCTGTGCACTCCGAGTGCTTCCTCCTCTTCTCATAAGGATTGTAGTCCTAATGGATTAGACCCCTCCCCCTTATGACCTCATTTAACCTCTTTAAAAGCCATACCTCCAAATATGGTCACATTACAGGTGAGGACTTCGGCATATGAATTTTATGGGAACACAATTCATAAAAAAAGAAATCAGCTATTTCTGTTTCAGGTTTCATCTCACTAAAGTTTAACTCAGTGAATGGAGAGCTAAGTTGATAAACTAACTCAGGCAAAGGTGTTAACAGGTAACACAAATTTAATGTGTAATCTCTCCTAGCAGTATTTTCTTAAAAATGAGACTCTTTACATTTGATGTCTTATATGAGAACTCCTGTCTTTAGGACAAACTGAGGTAGAAGGCAGTTTAAAGCCATAGATGGATTATGATGATACCCCAATTACATCCTTCTTAGGAGCAATCACCTGAGAGTCCATGCAAAGGGTCAGTCCTGCAGTCCTGTGCTGTTTTGTCAGAAAATAGAATTACAATGCACGGACTCCATACTTTACTGTGCTGAGATGTTGTGACTGCCTGCAAACTATTTATTCAGAGATTTGAACACATACACATGAACAACAGCATCAGAAGGCAGACTCTCTATGTTTCCTTTCTAGATGTTGGGTTGTCACATCCTCACAAAAATACTCCTAGCCTAAAGGGCTAGGTAGAGGGCTGGCTAGGTGTGGTTGGAAAATCTATAGAATGAGAAGAGTGGAGAGATAGAACCAGAGTTCCTCACATGCTCACAGAGGGCAGGTATCCCCCAGACTGCTCTTGGAGGGTCCTTGAGGTTCTGTGAACCTGTTCAGGGTGCATCACAAGGGCTCACTACTTTGTTCCAGTCAGAGCAGCATGTTTCCATTGATTTACCAGCTAGGGTTCTGGCTGCAATGTCATTTGAATAAAGACTAACATCTTCTCAATCATAGGTTATAAAGCCGGGTTCTCAGTGACTTCAGAGTAATTGAGTTAGATAAACTTACAGGTGTTCTGAGAAGTAGTTAAGGGGACAAGGGGAAAGAGCAGTGGTCTCTTCCATGGATTGCTCTGCCCTTCTGGTGATTTAAATCCTGCCCATCAACCCAGAGCCTCAGAATCTGCATTATGGCTCTTAAACCCTTATCTCCTACAGACTACTTAATTTCCGGTATGAATCTGTCTCTCCAATTAGACGTAGTTTTCTGTGAGGCAGGAGTCCTATGTTTCTTTTGTGGGCATTCCCACTGGGCATATTTTGCTTGACATGCAGCAATCCACTGATTTATACAGACATTTAACATGTATTTATCAGGCACCTACTATTTGCCAGGCCCTCTTTTAGACTCTGGGTTTCCAGAGTTGAATAAGCTGTCCAAGTTTCCCATTCTCGTGGAACTTACCATGAATGCTCAACTAATTGATATATGAGGTTCCCTGTGTGATAATGTCAGTGTTGCATTCTATAAGATCTAAAGATTTCAGTTTATAGCTAAGAATGTAAACAAAGGACAGAAAGATTCGCTTTCTGAAGTTTGCACAAATCCAATTCCTGCTTTCTTTCCCTTAGCACATGACAAAACTAAGGGGCCTCCCAGGGGCAGAAAGAATCCATCACAAGGGACCTGGAGTTATGTTGGAAAGAATTCCAACCAAAGAGATTTATGAGGCAGTATAGTCACTGCTCAAGGGAGGGGAAGGTAGTACTATAGCTTAAGATGTTTAAAACCTGGCTGCAAGAGAAGCAGGAAAATGCACCACAGGGAACAATTCCCTGCCAGGTTCTGAGGGATGGAAAAATGACTTAATGGCACTTTCACTGTCTTAACTTAGGTGATTTTTTTTCTAGTAAGCAGACATCTTCTATAATTCCCTTTGTAAATAGACTCATAAGATATAGATGTGCCTTTCTCTTATGTGACTTATACAAACCACTATTGTTGTTGTTGTTGGCTCACAAAGAGTTGGAAGTTCATGATTAAGTGATGAAATGAACTACATAGGTTAAACTGAAAACCATTTTGTTACTGAAATCTTGGGTCAAATCATGCCCAGTTCCAGAGGCCAAGAGGCACTCTGGGGCTTTAGAAACTCAAAGACTCAAAGAGTGAAAAAATTGGAAGGGGACCTGCAGGTTATCTATTTGAACCTTTGGTATTATGTCAATGAGCTAGAGGTTTTCATTAAAGCATCTATGGAAGGAAATAGGTTTTTGTAGATGGAAGAATTGTACATATTACAGGTTCCCTGGGCATCTGACTCCAGTCTTTTTAACATTATACCCCTCATGTGCTCTTTTCAGTTCTGCCAGAATGTCCTCTAGTGCCTCAAGCACTCAAGTCAATATCCCAACAGCAGTTCATACTTACAGCTAAGGTACTCTTAGCACTTCTCAGCTAGGTTAGCCTGATATTAAGCTCAAATCCCTCCTCATTCAGACAGAAACAAAACCAAACAAAACAAAAGAAGGAACAACAACAAACTTTCTAAATCAAAGAGGCCAATACTATTTGTTAATTCTTCTGAATTCCAATAAAATGCATTGTGTGTGCCACTCCTTTGGGCTTGGAATGAATTGCTTTGTACACCATCTTTTTTTTATGTTGACCTTCTTTGACCATTTCCTGTGTGTTGCATGTGAATTCAGAAAGGTAGAGGCTTGATGGGTACTTAGTAGATTATGGGGAGAAAGTTGTTTTTAATGCCAGAGAAACTGACTAGAAAGACAAAACAATCTGGGTGAGATTATTCTGGGTTGATCTATCACATCTTCAGGGACAGCAACATTTTCATGAAATCTAAATTGTAGATTTATAGGTCATATAGAAAATATGAATTTTTTCAGTTCATTTTAAGTAGCTGGCATAAACCTAATACCATGCTTGGTAAGGAAAATGTATATATGCAAACACATATGTGTGCACACACATACTACCAAATAATCACACTTATAAGTATAGCTGCAAAAATGCTAAGCAAAATTTTAGCAAATTAAATTCTGTGCCATATCAAAAGAATGATACACCATGGCCCAATAACATTTACACCAGGTGTGCAAGATGGGCTCACCTATTAGGACAGCCATAAATATAATTTCTCCCATCAATAGGTAAAAAGAGAAACAAAAATGTAATTAACCTAATAATTGCCAAAATGCATTTCACAAAGTTCAAATCTATTTCTTATTTTTTTAAAAGTTTATTTATTTATTTTGAGAAAGTGAGAGACAGCCTGCACAAGAGTATGGGAGGGGAGGGAGGGAGAGAAGGAAAGAGAGAGAGAGAGAGAGAGAGAGAGAGAGAGAGAGAGAGAGAATGAATCCCAAGCAGGCTCTACTCTCCTAGCTGAGCCCAAGGTGGGGCTCCAACTCACAGACCACAAGATCATGACCAAGCTAAAATCAAGAGTTGGACGCTTAACTGACTGAACCACCCAGATATCCCAAATCCATTTCTGTTTTAAAATAAACAGACTAAGGTGAAAAAAAAAAAGAAGCTTCAGAGTGAACTAAGAATATGGATAAAGACTTGTTTTCGAAACTATGTACACCTTATTTGACTACATAACTCCAGAAGCATTTCCAATAAATTCTGGGGGAAAAAAGGAGATGCCTGCTAGCACTGCTATTATTCAACAAGTTTCTGAAGTTCTACCTGATGAAATAGGATAATAAAAATATAGAGCTATAAATACTGTAAAGGAAGTGACAAAATACCATTACTTACAGATTATAAGATTGTCTACTCCAAAAACCCAGTGAATCAAAGAAAAAATTATTTTGAGCTAACAATGAAATACAGTAAGGTTTGCAGTTACAAAATAAGTAGAGAAATCTAAAGCTTTCCTACCCAGTGGCAATAACCACTTAGAACACATAATAAAAAAAAAGATTCTATTTGCCATAGCAACCAAAATAAAAAATATCAAGAAGCAAAAATGCATTAGTCAAAGAAGTCTATAAAACTTTATCTAACTATATATTTACACATCCACATGCACGTGTGTGTGTGTGTGTGTGTGTGTGTGTGTGTGTGCGTGTGCATGAGTAAATAAATAAACAGAGTGATGTCCCATGTTCCTGGATGGGAAGATACTGTGAAAAAACTTACTCTTCTGAATTAAACCTTAAAGATGTCAATAACTTTTCCAAATATTTGACCTGAAAAAACTATACTACATTTCTTCTAACAAAGTAAATGATAAAGTAGCTCATTTCAAGGAAAAAAAGACATAATCAGTTCATTGTTTTATTTTTTACAACTTCAAAAATCAAAACTGTATGATTCTGGTACAGAAATAGACTAATAGATCAATGAAAAATAGAGAAAGTATAGAAACCAGCCACACTTTTCATATCAGAATTTAGAACATCATACAGAAGCAATCTTAAAAAAAAGTAGGAATGTATTTTGTTTATAAATTCAGTTGGAAAAAAAAACCAAACAAATGCAAAATTTGGTTATACTTCATATACTATACCAAAATGAATCACAAATAATTTAAACAGACATATTTTTAAATTTCAAATAATAGAAGAAATATCACCAAAGAAGGAAGTCAAATAGATTTTATAGATTTTACCAAATAAACTTTTAAAACATGTGTAGAGAGAAAAAAAAAAGTAACTTCAACAAATGTAAATAAACTACTACAAATATTTTCAAAAGATACACAGGGTTAACAGTTTTGTTATATAAAGCCTGTTTTTTAATCAAGAAAAAAAGTAAGAAATGGGATATAGGCATGAATACATAGTTCTTAAATTTTTTTTAATGTTTATTTATTTTTCAGAGAGAGAGAGAGAGAGAAAGACAAAACACAAGCATGGGTGGGGCAGAGAGAGACACACACACACAGGATCTGAAACAGGCTCCAGGCTCTGAGCTGTCAGCACAGAATCTAAAGCAGGGCTTGAAGCCAGGAATGTGAGATCATGACCTGAGCTGAAGTCAGATGCTTAACCAACTGAACCACCCAGGTGCCCCTAGATAGTTCTTTAAAGAAGATGTAAAAATGGTTAACTGTCTGAAGTATATAGCAATTTCCCTGAGAACTACACTTCAGTGAACTTTTTTTCTGAGAGAATATAGATGCATACAGCTGTGTTCACAGGCTTATGCAAGTTTAGGACAACACTGCTTGTATTAGCAAATAGCTATGGAGAGCTGGAATTCCATAGGCAAGAGACCCATTGAACAAGTGTTAGGTTGTCCTACCATGGATTAGGAATTATATTTTAGGTGAAAAACTAATGATATGCAAGTAGTCTAATGATTTATTTTTAAGTAAAAGTGCAGGCAGCAGAACAACCTATATAATAATAGATCATTTTTTTGTTAAAAGTTTTAAATGTTCATATATAAATATATGCATATGCTTCTGAAAGATTGTGGTTCATAATATTAACAATGACTAGATCTCTGGGGAATTATTGAACTACAGATGTTCCTTTTTATTATCTGCATTGTTTACCTATTATTGCTTTTAACTATATATTACTTGTATAAGATATATTTCTTTTTGCTTTGGAAAAGTGGTCTTGGACCAAATGCCAAACCCAAAGGATATTTTCTTTTGTCAAACTTTCTGCATCCTGCTTCTAGTGTAATTCCATGAAGCACCCTGCTTCTAGTCTAATTCCTTGTAAAATTTCAAAGGTTTACCTCTGACCCTAGGCACACACTGGTCTCCAACCCAAATTCCAAACAGTTCTGCTACTCACAGCCACCACGATGTCTCTAAAAACAACCAACCACAACATTTGTAATATTAACTAAAAGAAGCAGATGCAACCATATATGCTACTTTTCATTATCTAGAAATTACAACATGTTTTCTACTCATAAAAGAAAAGGAGTCAGTTCTTTCACCTGTGAATTACAAAGTATACTTTGCATTAAAATTTAGGGATTCTAGACAAAATATTCATCCAGGTGATAAGCACAGTATCTAGGCCCTACTATAGAGTTGGGAGTTCACGAAATGTTGGAAGAGGTCACTGAAAAAATGAGACCGTCAGTTGGCAACAAGCTGGGTCAGGAGAATCAGACAGTCTTCACTCCCTTGTCCTTGAAATGTACTTTCCGCCCACCATTCCCACACTAGGAGCTGTTCCAAGGAATCAGCCTTGAGACAGTAAGGTGTTGACACCATCTGAACTAAATATGTGACTGAACCCAGTTAAGGTCTCTATATAAGGCCTTATGATTCTGGCTGGTGGGTGTGGAGATCTTCTCATCTTGCAGCTGCCCAAGATAAGCTTAATATGTAAATTCCCTTGCTTATTAGAAGTTCCAATTACCAATCTGGAGTGCCTTGCCTCTTGAGTCTCTCCCTGCCCTCCGTGTACAAAGGGCCAGTTTGCAAACTAACATGAAAATATTTCAATTTTAATTTCTTTTAAAATTAGAAGATAAAAGGAAATACAATATATAATAATGATGATAATAATATTTCATTATAAATCCAGCCTGGATTATATTTGTCTTTATATCAACACAGTAATAAATTTATTTATTTATTTATTTATTTATTTATTTATTTATTTAATTACTTACTTACCTATTTACTTACTTATTTATTTATTGAGAGAGTGACCTGTGAAGGAAAGTGCCTGGGGTTCCTTGAAAGTCACAATATAGTCATGAGTGATTTATAGTCTAAGTAAAATGCTGACCTTCCAGAAGACTTAAAAACTATCTGAAGGGTAAGGAATGGCTCTCCCTTTGCTCATTGGCTACTCCCTTGGCCAACCTGAGTAATAGACTGCTGTCTACCTTCCACTGAACTCAGCTTCCAAATCCTTCCCATTACTTACTGTTGCAGCCACTAACAAGCTCTACTTCTCCGAAGCCAAGCAGGGTTTTCAGTTTGCCTGTTGTAAGCCATTAAGGGTGAAGTTAACTTACTATTTCTTAAATGGATCAAAAATATCTGAGAATATGACCTGCAACCAAGGTTTGTTTGTTTTTGTTCATTGTTGCTGTTTTGGTGATGGCTGCTTACAATTTTTGAGAACTCAGAGGTGAAAATGCTGCATTTAGAGTTCACTAAAATGAGTTGAAGATTCAAGAAAAGTGAATCCTTATCTAATGAAATAGAAGTACAGTGAGACTCCATGTTAAAAATTAAATTTGAGGGGCCCCTGGGTGTCTTGGTCGGTTGAGTCTCCGACTTCAACTCAGGTCATGATCTCACGGTGCGTGAGTTCGAGCCCCACAATTGGCTCTGTGCTGACAGGTTGGGGCATGGAGCCTGCTTCGAGTTCTGTGTCTCCCTCTCTCGCTCTCTGTCCCTCTCCGACTCACATTCTGTGTCTCTCTCTCTCTCTCAAAAATGAATCAATATTTAAAAAATAATAATAATTAGACTGCTAAAGACCAAATACCAGAAGATAGATTCAAAGTTAATATTTTGGAAGCGGCAGATGTCTAAAGGAAAAAAATGTGTAAACTTACTAGTAAAGATACAAACTTCTGTCAAAAGATATATGTGTGTGCTTCTGTGTGTTTCATGTTGAATCTCAATGTAAAATGTATTTCATACTGTGGACCCTGGTCAAATAAAGTTTGCTAAAAGCACTATCAGGGGAAGACCCCATTCAAACTCAGGCCTTTGTCCTGTCCCAGAGGAAGAAAAGACAGGCCAGGGGAGTGGGAGAGGAGAAGGAAGAGAAGGAGATAAATGACAAATGTTAGGGCTTCTTCTGAGCAAAACATCTGTTTAAAAAAAAAATTAATCCAATGCCATTTTTCTTGAGAATAAAACCAAAGCAGACCCTGAAATGGCACTGACATTGGTGGCCCAAGTGTCCCCTACTGCTTTCTATTAAGTCTGAAAGAAGAGGAATAAAAGCTCCATGAGAGACTTCAGTTTCATTATGTTCCCTGCAGTCTAAAAAGCAATGGTAAGTGGCGTCAAGGTCTTTAAAGAAATCTGAACAATCACAACAGTTTCCAAAATGTTTACTTTGAAGGAAAGAACATGTATTTTTCTCCACATGAAAACAACAACAAAAGAAGCCATCATTCCCAAGTCTGAGTGCACAGATGAGGAAATGTGGGAAATGGGCTGGCAAGGCCTTGACTCATTGTCCAGGACCCCTCCCACTCAGGAGGACTGTGCTGGTGATAAAGCAGATAAGCCCTCACCTTCTTTAAAAACACCTGTCTTGTTTCACACCAGCTCCCACGTTACACATAAAAACTTAAAATCTGTGCATGTGTGTTTTTAATTCACTATTTGAGATACATCAAGTGATAATCTCTTTGGAATTTCTGTTCATGTTTTATAGTTTTTGTTTATAAGATAATGTAGTTTTCACACCCAGATTGTAAACTCCCAGAGAGATGAGGCTATTTACGGCTGGCTTTCTTCAGTGAATGACACTATAATGTGGGGGCTCAAGAAGATGGTATTGAATGAATGAATTAATGAATGAATGAGACTTCCATTAAAAACCACCACAAGAATTATTGTTGGCCTTAATTCCTTATGCTGATTTATTCCAATTAACCTCTATGTAGGTTTCATTTTCCTGAATGGAATGGGGAGTGACGCTTGATAATCTCTAGTCTCCCCATCCTATTAAATGTTCCCAGTCTCTCTTCATACCAAATGGGAAGTCTCTATGTGGTGTCCTAAATACATTTGAGCTTTATTGTCTACAGCATTATTTCTTAGTGTAGTCTGCGGACAGGTTTCATCAATGTCACCTGGAACACTTGTTACAATGGTGGCAGGGATCCACATTTGTAACAGGCTGTCTAGAGGACTGTTTAACAAAAAGTTAATTAATGCATTCAGACACAAATTTAGGGAAATCTTAGATAGAACTGGATCTGGGGGAAGAACAGCAGCAGCACAGCAAATGGGGTTAGTGGGGTCCAAGCAAATCCTCAGATTGTTCCTCTGAGTTGCAGTGAATTTATTTTCACACACTCAAGGAATGGGGGAATGGGTCCATAGTAGAGCTGGGGGTATGTTGTCCCTGAGTCTAGTTGAACAAAGTTCTCCTGTTATTTAGGAAAGTCCAAGGAATACATTCCTGAGAGTTTAAAGAACATCACAGTATTTGTTTGGAGTCAGACTATTTACATGTAGCCTGCCCAACCTCACCTATTCAGTCAAGTTTCTAGTACCAGCCTTATAAGGTTACAGTGTGAACTCTGTTTAATCTATGAAAAGCATCCAGCAAAGAGCTAATGCTCCTGCTTTAGTGTTTACTTGGATGTACTACTATCTTCATTCACTTATTTATGTCTCTGGATACATTGTCAATATCAAAAATTGAGATAATATAAATTATACCTAATACTTAGAGCTCCACACAGATTTACAAACATTACGCCCTTTTACTTTTCATGATTCTCCAAGACAGAAAGATCATCATCCATATTTCATGGACAAGGGAATTAGAACATTGCTAGGTGACATCACTTTCCCAATGTTATCTAGATGTACAAGTCACCATGACTACATGTACTAGTTTGGGGAAGGACCTGAAGCTGTATGAAACAAAGGCTTCAACTTTTAAGACTCTTTTAGGCCAGATGTAGGATATACATATACAGACGGTCTCCGACTTACAGTTTTTTGACTTGATGATGGTATGAAAGCAATATACTTTGAGTAGAAACCATACTTTGACTTTTGAGTTTTAATCTTTTTACCAGGCTAGCAATATGTGGTCTGATCCTCTCTTGTGATGCTGGGCAGCTGCTCAGTCAGTCACATCATCACAAGGTTAAGAACAACCAATACAATCATTCTGTAGCCATATGACTGACCAGTCTGTTTTTCATTTTCATCAGAGTATTCAATAAATTCCATGAGATATTTAACACTTCATTATCAAATAGGCTTTGTGTGTGATAGTTTTGTCCAACTGTAGGCTAAATGCAAATATCCTGAGCATGTTTTAAGGTAGGCGAGGCTAAGCTATGATGTTCAGTAGTTTAGATGTATTAAGCGTTTGGCTTACAATATTTTCAAAGTACAGTGGGTTTATCAGGACACAACCACAGTGTAAGTCAAGAAGATCTGTATAATTAATATAAAGTAATACTAATAAGTTCTAAGGGTTATGAGTTGAAAACTATAAAAGTTCTGGAGAGTAAGAAGTCATTTTCAAATCCAGTAATAGGGAAGATTTCAAGAAAGAGATGTCTTTGAAATGCAGCCTTGAAAGACATTTCTGGTAGGGTCTGGCAGGTAAAGCTTTAGGAAGGAAAGGGTACAGCAAAATAAAGTTGCAGAAATGGAAAAGCACAATGTATGGTGGGAGAGGAATAAAAAAAAACCTAACAGTAGAAAATGTATGGTCAACAAGGTGAGGAAAAAGCAAAATGACATTCAGTGGACACTCTGTAAATATTTATGAAATGAATACAAAGTTAATTTGAGGCCATTTGTGAAAGCCTTAAATGCCAGGCCAGGGTTTGGATTTTTATAGCAGGCACTGGGTAACCATTTCAGATTTTTGAGTCAGAAATGACATGGTGAGAGCATACTATAACTTTGGAGGCAGTCTCAGAGTAGCCCAAAGGGGGAAGAGACAAGAGCAGTGATGAATCAGAAAGCAATGGTAAAATTACAGGCAAAGGTAAGTTTTATACATACGATGGTACTGGAGGTCATGGAGAGTAAAGAATGGAAGGTAACGAAAGATTTTTCTTACATTTAGCATATAAACTTACACACACACATACACCCCCACAGATAACACCTACATTACAGCCTCTTAACACAGGGCCATATATATTCACTCAAGAAGACAAATATATTTTGCTTTTGGAAAAGTCAGACCTAGGCACACCATTTTTTTCATTTTCCCATTAATTTTAATTACAGAAATGGGATGTATCATGTTACCTTTAAACTTGCATATCATGGATGCATGCTGAGATCCCTTTCAAACTGCATTTCAAACAATTCAATTTCTAAGGTCTGTGTTAAAGGAGATAGGGAAGAATTGACACTATATAGTTTACATATCTGCATTTTAATATGAGTTTTTTTAAAGCCCTCCCCTCTAACAAATTACATCGTTCGAATCCTTTAACTAAACATTTTTGGGTTTTGTAGGGGAAGACCCTGCTTAGCTAGAAAGACAATAGAGTAAAAGCACCAGGCCTTCCTGTCAGCTTCCTAACCTTCCCCAGTGTTTGCAAAGTATCGGGCTATTTCTCAACCAACATTTTGGTAGGTTCCAACTGTCATCAGCTGGGAAATGTGTTGTTCACCTTCCCTTCCCTGTTCCTGAACACCTTGTCCTGCAGCACAGATTTCTCCAGCACAGACAGCAAATACGAAATGCATAAGTCCTGGTAATCATACAGAGGAAGGGCTCCATTTGCATACCCTTCATAATTCAATTTAATTTTTTTTTGTCAAGAGTTCTGAATGCTTTGTGTTTGCTTTAATCAGAATGTTGACATTTACACTGAAGCCAATTTCTCTTTTTCTCCTCCGTGTTTTGTTTAACCACGACAAGTGACAGCAAACTGGAAAGAACAGACTTTTTAAATTGGCTCCTTGCCCAGAATGCATCATTTCTCTTGTAGCTTTTCCCCCCTTCCTATGCATCGCAAGAGGAAATGTGAAAACATACTCTGCGAACACAAGAGTGAGGTGTTAGTGCTTTTAGATAAAGATTTGTGTTGTATTTTAAAACTAGATTGCTGTACAGTTTCAAGCTATTAGCAGGAGCCTATTACATCGTGGCTCTGGGTCCTTGGAGAGATATGCTTAGTATATTTCAGTAATTCAAGGCAAATAGAAACTACATATGAAAATATTTAACAGCAAAAGCATCAACTGCTGAAGCCTGCAGGAAGCAATAAGCAAACATGGCACCTGCCATTAACTCTTTCCAACAATATTTTCTCTGATCTTTTCCTGTCATGCCCCAAATGGTGGAGGGTAGAACCAATGTGAAAATGAATCTCTGGATGTCAGCCATTCAGAAAAGCCTCCGTGTAACAAACACCATGTCTCCTTAGCAGAACATGTTATTTTGGGGTTTCACGCTTGATGTCGAGCAATTCTATGAGAATGTAGCTTATGTTGTATTAGAATTTGTCTATATATATAATTCGATGGTTTAAACCAAAACTAAGTTGTTTACAAATGAGTTTTATCAAATACAGAAAAAAATAGCACCGAACACCCACCTGGTTGAAATGATATGTGTCCCTTTATGAAATTTAATTCTGCCTCAACAAAAGGACAGCAAAAAAGGAAAAGACTGGGTTTCAAATAATGAAATAATAGATTCTTCTGATAATGTAATCTGAGGAGACAGAAATGTCTTCAACAAACCCCTGAAAATATATCTTCTTCCTGTGTTATCAGAAATCTGAACTAAACAAATAAATTTCAGATAATTAACTGAAAGGAATCAAGAAAAAAAGATCTAATGAGAGATCAATGTACTCTTCCTGACTTTCTACTGCTTAATGTGTGAGATCCCATATGATGGACATCAGAAAGTAGTCATGCAGAAAACAAGTCACCTGGACAGTAATCTCAAACTCTGGATTATGATTTCCTTCTGTGAATTCATTTTAATTCCTCCTGAACATCGTCTTCTTTTTTTTATTATTTTTATTTTAGAGAGAGATCGAGATCAAGTGGGGGTGAGGAGCACAGAGAGAGAGAGAGAGAGAGAGAGAGAGAGAGAGAGAGAGAGAGAGAGAATCTTAAGCAGGCTTTACACTCAGCGTGGACCCAACCCCACAACCTTGGGATTGTGCCCTGAGCCTAAATCAAGAGTTGGATGCTCAACCAGCTGAACCATCTAGGTGTCCCTCATGTTCATAACTATAAAAGCATAGTATAGAATAGAAAATAACAGAAGATTCACATCTTAGTAAGCTAAGCATTGTTGTAGGAAACTTCTTTTTTTCTTCAATTAGATCTGTCTGCATGTGTAAGTGGATTTGGTCATGATGTAAAAAATATTTCTTACTGTTGGTTAGCAGTGGAAAAATTTTCAAAACACTAAAAATGTAAATATACCAAATTATACCTAACCTGCCCACTTGCTATTGTCACCACTGCAATTTGTTAAAAATGAGAGGGAGTCTATTTCTAAACACTAAATGTGAGTTTACCAAATACTTCTCTTGCCATCAGAAGCCCCTGGAAAAACATAAAATCACTTGGTACTTCAGCTAAGACATTAAATAGCCCCTGGTATATTCAAAAGAAGAAATGAGTGAATAATGTTAGTATGGAGGACAGACAAGAAAGGGAAGGAAACAGCAAAAGAAAATCATCCCAAATGTTACCAGTTGCTGACACAGAATTTGTTAAATGTCTGTGAAAGAGCTGAGAGGTTAATAGGAGTAGAAAGAGAGAGGTCACAGTCAATTTAGAAACTTAGGACTTTAAGAAATTATTTCAGGCTAAGGGTGGAATCTGTTAGTTTCCTAAGCCTGTCATAAACAAAGTACCATAAACTGGGTGGCTTAAAACAACAGAGATTCATTCTCTTATACTTTTGGAAGCTAGTAGACATCAAGGAGTCAGCAGAACAAAGCTCTCTGAAGTCTATAGGGAAGAATCTATTCCACCCCTTTCTCAGCTTGTGGTATTCCCAGTATGCCTTGGCTTATAGATGCATCAGTTCAATCTCTGCCTCCATTGTCACAGGGCATTCACATTGTGTTACTGTGTCTGTTTCTACTCTCTTCTTATAAGGATACTAGTCATATTGAATTAGGGTCCACCTTAATGGCGTTATCTTCATTTGATTACATTTGCAAAGACCTTATTTCCAAATAAGGTCACATTCAAAGGTACCACGGGTTAGAATTTCAACATACCCTTTTCAGGGACACAATTTAACTGGTAACAGGGGAATTGATTAAAATGTTATCATACCTAATCGTTTTCTGAGATGAGGAGGAGAAGGAGTAGACAGAGTTGTGTATTTACAACAAATATTATCTGTCAACATGAAAGCCATACACGAGGCTGTGAAAAACAAACACAAGTATTCTAAGAATGGAAGTCTAGGTGATGCAGAACAAAACAAGTAAGGCTGGAAAAATATTTTACTAAATATTTGAAATCAGCCGATTGCTTACAAAGAAGCAAAGACTTATTGCAGGAAGACCTGAAAGAAGAAAGAAACCCAGAGAGGTGATACTGGCACTTGGGTCTGCTTTTCTCCTCAGGATATCTGACACTTCCAGAAGAAGAGGAATTAGGAGGCTGAGAGGCTAAATGTTAAAAATTGTTTATGACAGACCCATAGAGCTTAGGAAAATTGGAATTCAAAGTCCACTAATGGAGTCTCTGGGCAAGTTATGCCCACCAAAAGTTTCAGTTGAATTCCCAAGAGCTTCAACTTAGAAATAGGAAGTGAATAGAATAGAAATTGGGGATATTAGAGTTCAGCTTTAAATCATCTTAATGCCTGGTTAGATTGAGGTGCTGCAGGACTGTTAGTTCCACCACCACCTTCCAGAAGTAAATATAACACTCAGTGGAAAGGACACCTGGGTGGCTTGGTCAGTTAAGTGTCCAACTCTTGGTTTCTGCTCAGGTCATGATCTCACAGTTCGTGAGATCTGTGCTAGCAGCATGGAGAATGCTTGGGATTCTCTCTGTCCCTCTCTCTCTCTCTCTGCCCCTCCTCTGCTTGCTCTTTCTGTCTCTTTCTAAAAATAAATTAATTAAATTAAAAAAATACACTCAATGGAAGAAGGAATCATGATCCCCAGTTTCAATAACCTCTAAATTTTATAGGCATAGCACCTAGCACTCAATGGAAAATAACCAGATATAAAAAAAATACAAGGAGGTTCCTGGATTAAGCATCCAACGTCAGCTCGGGTCATGATCTCAAGGTTCATGGGTTTGACCCCAAGAATTGGGCTCTGCACTGAGAGTGTGGAGCCTGCTTAGGATTCTTTCTCTCTCCTTCTGCCCCTCCCCCACTCAGACTTTCTCTCTCTCTCAAAATAAGTAAGTAAGTAAGTAAATAAATAAATAAATGTTAAAAATGCAAGAAAATGTAATTGAAAAATAACAGAAACAATTTGCAACAGAAGAAATGTAAATGATCAACACAATGGAGCTATTACACATAAACTTTAAAATAGTTAAATACAGTGGATTCAAAGAAATAAAATATGAAGAACTTAGACAATAAGATACTATAAAAAATAGGGGCGCCTGGGTGGCGCAGTCGGTTAAGCGTCCGACTTCAGCCAGGTCACGATCTCGCGGTCGGTGAGTTCGAGCCCCGCGTCAGGCTCTGAGCTGATGGCTCGGAGCCTGGAGCCTGTTTCCGATTCTGTGTCTCCCTCTCTCTCTGCCCCTCCCCCATTCATGCTCTGTCTCTCTCTGTCCCAAAAATAAATAAAAACGTGGGAAAAAATTAAAAAAAAAGATACTATAAAAAATAAATGTACATTTTAATTAAAAGAAATGAAAATTAAGTATTCTATAGATGGAAGAAAAACCAGAGAACTAGAATAGATAAAAAAATATACACAGAGATAAAAACAATATGGAATGTTTTCATAAAAAGATAAAAGACATTAAAGCCATAGAGAATATAGCAAGAAAGTTCTAACAAAAGTATAATTTGACACCCATAGGAGGAGAGAGGGAAAAAAAAAATGTTTAAAGAGATCATGGTTGAGAATTTTCTGAATTGATGAAAAATCTCAATCTATATATTCTAATAATGTAACAAATGTTAAACTGGATTAATAAAACAAAATCCTACTTAGATACAATCCAGTAAAATGGCATGAAAACATAAAGGGGTGCCTGTGTGGCTTAGTCTGTTAAGCATCTGACTCTGGCTCAGGTCATGATCTCAAGGTTCCTGAGATTGAGCCTTGCATTGGGGTCTGCACTGTCAGCACAGAGCCCACTTCAGATCCTTCTCCCTCTCCCTCTGCCCCTTTTCTACTTGTGAGGTCTCTCTCTCTCTCTCTTTCAGAAAGAAAGAAGGAAAGAAAGAAAGAAAAATAAAGAAAGAAAGAGAGAGAGAGAGAGAGAGAAAGAAGAAAGAAAGAAAGAAAGAAAGAAAGAAAGAAAGAGAAACTTGAAAAGAATATTAACAAAAAAAGTTCACCTAATGAGCATTTGTAAAATACAAAAATTGCAGAATTAAAAAATATATATTTTTAGAAACACTAGGAAAAATTAATCAAAATTAACTATACACCAGGTGGCAAAGTGAGTCTCAACAAAATTCAAAGGATTGAAATCAGACTACATTTATTCTTCTGACTGACCACAGGGTAATTAAGCTAGAATTAATTTAAAAATAGGTGGTTAAATTAAATAAATAACTCTTCATGTAATAGAAGTTTAGTAATATACTTCTAAGTAATCCAAATCAAATACAAAATCACCATGGCATTTAGAAGATATCTTCAACTGAATAACAATAAAAATAGACATATCAAAATTTGTGAGATGCATCATAAGGCATGACTAGAAGAAATTCATACCTTTCAGTTACTATGTTTGGAAGGGAGAAAAGGTGGCTAAAATCTAATAATTTAAGCATCCATCTTAGAAAGCTAGTAAAATTAAACTGAGGATATAAAATAACAATTAATAAAATGCAACACAGACATGAAATAGCACCACCAAAAATAAAAGTTAACTCTAAAAATAAGATTTAAAAAACACTCCAGTGAAATAGATCAAGAAAAAAGAATGTACAAATAACCAATGTCAGAAACTCAAAAGTTAAAACTACAAATCCTACAGAAATCACAAAGATCATAAGATTTAAGCACCTTTAAATAAATTTCAAAATTTAGAATAAATTAATACTTAGAAAAACACAGTAAATCAAAAGACATTCATAAAGTATAAATACTCTCAGAAGCATTAAAATAATGGAATCTGTAATTAAAATCTTTCACAAAGAATAATCCAGGCCCAGTTGACATCATTTTGAATTCTATCAAAGATTTAAAATAGAAATAACATCAATCCTAAAAAAAATTAGTTCAAAGGGAAGACTTCAGTCATGAGGAAGTGAGGAACTTGAAAAATCCTTACCCAAATAAGCAATGATAAAAGTAGAAAAACTTTATTTAGAAATCCACCATATTTTAGAAATCAATGAAAGGCATACTACAAATTGAGAGATGTTTATTTAAGAACAGTAGGAGTTTCTGGAGTTTTAGCTTGAGATTGCTTCCTTCCATTAACTCCATCAACAAAGAAATTCAACTATGGCAGGGAAAGCTATGAAACCAGCAGCTTCCCTGCTAAAAGAGGCTAACAGGAAAGGGTACAGAATGAAGAAGAACCCCACACCCAGAGGCAATGTTGAAAACACAATTAATCTCATTTTCAAATAAATGGAGAAGACCAATGTCCTTGCATGTAGCCTGAAGTTGGGGCAAGCAACACAATTTTGGGGAATAGCCAGAATTTTAATATGGAGCTCTAGGAAATTAGATAGCCATTGGAGGCCATGCAAAACACTCATAGATTTCTGGCAGTCTGGAAAGCTCACACATGTGCAAGCCTGCAAAATCTCTGAAGAGATAGAGATGGTTCTTGCTATTTATAAGTTGCTTCTGACTGCAAGGGCATTCAGAATACATGTGCAGATGAGACGCCACAAGGCCCTGCAGAAGGTAAAAGCTGGGGAAGATTTGTACAGTGTCTGAACATTGAATGAGTTGCAAACAACACCCAGCTCTCTAGGCAAAGGAAGAGTTTTATTTGTTCAATGTTTTAACACAACCCCTGACCAATCATTAGCTGACCACAAAACTGTTCCATAGGTTACATCTAGGAAGCTGGGCTTGAGAATGAAAATGAGAAGAAAAAAAGCAGAGACTTTGGTGATTGAAGACTGTGAGGTAAGTAGAGTCTACATAATGAGTCCAGGCAAATCATTAAACAAACAAAAAAGCATAAAACAAAAAATCAGCAACAGTAAGAGTTCTAGAAAAGGGGAATCAGAATCTATAATTGCTACAATGTGTTATACAAAGTGTCCAGTTTTCATTAAAAAAAAAAAAGGAAACTGGTCTTCATAGATTTGAATTTCTAACCTCTATACTTTTCCTTCTCTTCGAAGAATTCTTTTAATATTTCTTGCAAGTCAGATCTACTGGTGATAAATCCCCTTAGTTTTGTTTGACTGAGAAAGTCTTTATTACTGTTTCACTTCTTAAAGATAATTTCACTGGATACAGAATTTTAGGATGGTGGTTTTTTTTCTTTTTCTTCTTTTAGTACTGGTGTCATCACTTTACAAATATGAGTGAATTAAAGTTTAGCTCCCTTTATGTTCCTTTATACTCTATAATATCATGGGAGTATAACATGTAAATATTTTCTCTATACATATTGACAACCACATTGAAAAGTGTTATAATAATTAATCACTTTCAGAGGTTTACATATGATGTGTCTATGTGTTGGTGTAGATTTCTTTGGGGTTAACCTTTAGGGTTCATTGAGCTTCTTCATTCTGCAAGTTTGTGTCTCTTGCCAAATTTGTGCAAATTTCAGCCATTATTTCTTCAAATACTTTTCTAGTCATGCCATATTTCTCCTCTACTTCTAGAACTCTGTCTACATGAATATTAGAACTTTGTTGAGATTTTCTACTTTCATTTGTTTCAAGTGTGTTTTTTCCTTGTTGAATAATTTTTGTAATGGCTGCTTTAAAATCTTCATCAGATCATTCTAATATTTCTATGATATTAGAGTATTTTTCATTGATTGTGAGATCTTCCTCATTTTCATATGACTAATGAGTTTTGATTAAAACTGAGCCCTTGTTTGTATTGGTAAGAGACCGTTTAACCTTTTTAACCTTCCCATTTAAACCTTTTTGTTTTATCTGCCTTTTTTTTTTTTTTTTTTTGGACACTACTCCATTAAAGGAAGGTTGGTTCTGCCTTATTACTCCCAAGAGGAAGTAAAGTCCAGATTCCTCACTCAGCCTGCATTAACTGAGGGATGGTGTTCCTCATTACTGATTGCTGGGCAGGATAGAAGTGCCAGTCCTGAGGTGATCTCAACAGACAGTGCATGTAGAGGTGGGCGTGGCCTTGTTACTACTCCAAGATGGTCAGCGTCCTCATTCTCCGCTTTGGCTTCTTCTCATCGTGACATGAGGGGCATATTATGAATACTGAGTAGAGGCGGATGTCCATCCCTCTCATGTGGTCTCTAGGGGCACCACTGGCTCATAACCAGCCAGCCAGTGAACATAAAAGTCAAACCTCCATATTTGATCTTCTCTGACACCACCCCAGTAGGAGTTTTAGGGTGCTTATTACAGTCTCATGTGGTTGGAAATACTGGTTTCCCACTCAGGCTTTGCTGACCTGGATGGAGATTCAAAAACAGTTTTGGTTTGTTTGTTTCTGTCGTATTTGACTGGAGTAGAGCACTCACTATCAAAATTTGGCTAAAGAGAGCAAGCTCTTGTTGGGACATTTTTATGTGTGTGTCTGCACCTTTATGATTTGTTAGTTTTTATGATTTGTTAGTTTCTTCAGCCCCAAGTCTAGGATGTGTAAGGCAAAACTAGAAAATTGAGGTAACTCACTGTTTTATTGTCACTTAAGTCCCGAGTTCCTTAGCCTGTCTTTCTTATCCTCTCTATATTTCAGATCCATATTATGTTTACTGCATTTAAAATGCCTATAGTTATTAGTTATACTTACCAAGAATAAAAGAAAAAAGGATGTCTACTCCAGCTTCCTGGGAGTAGAAATTCTCCTGGTCTTTTTTTGTTGTTGTTTCTCAAATAAACCGAATTTGTATCCCTCTCATGGATTTCTATTTGATACTTTCTCTACCCAAAACTCTCTTTTCCACATCTTTATAGGGATGGACTTGTATCTCAGCTTAAATGTCACTTTCTTGGGTGTCTTTAATAGATCAAGCAATCTAAATCCTTTATCATGCCAGTCTCTATAACATTGCAGTGTTTAATTTTCCTTATACTGATTAAAATGATAATTTCTTGTTAGGTTTCTTTTTTCTATTTTGGTACCTATTTCTGGTCACTGGAATATAAAATTTGTGAAAGTAGAAACCTGGTATATGTTGATAACTACTATCCCTGTATGTTTCTAAAATAGTCCCTGGCACAGAGTAAACATCTAACAAAGATTTGTTATATTTGAATGAATGATACAATTGTTTTCATCTTACATTTTCCTGAGTCAGTCTCTCATTAGGATGGAGAAGGAATATATTTCATCATATCAATAATAGGAACTCCTCTTTGCCTTTCTTGATAATCCAAAGTTACTGGCAAACAGGAGCAAAGGCCTGAGTGACAGGCTTATGGCTTTGTGGTTACATCCTGAGGATAATTAACTCTTCTAGGCCAGCTGTGACCCCTGCTGTGAGTCAGCCTGTGCCTAACATGATGACAGTACTGGCCCCAAATGAGGCCACTACACTTGAGGCTCTGTAGCGACTCCTGAGATTTTAATGAACCAAAGACCCTGCCAAATATCAAAACTAAGGCAGAATTTAGGGACCAATTGATTCCCCAGAGAGCCCTGCAAATGATTTGAATTTTAGAGAGTGGATTTGGTGGTCCTTCTTGCCAGTTTGAATGATTCCCAGCAGTGATAATATAGCCCTTTCACATCTCCTTGAATTTTTTTTTACTTTTCAGTATTTCTTCATGTCTGAGTTCAACAAATAGAAACTTATTGTCTCAGTTTTAGGCTTTTCTCACCTTTTAAAATGCAAATACTTCAGGGAAGGGGAACAGCTGGTCAGTCATTTTGATCTTAATGTAATGAGTTTATTAGAGCCAGTCTGGAGAGGGAATTCTAACACAGTGCATACTCTCCCACAAACATGGCTCTCTTTTGAAGCTTGGCAGTACTGGAACATTTCCCTACAGGAGGATTTCTCATACATGTAGTAATGCAGTAACTCTAACACATGCAGATGGAAGGCATAGCATGGGACATGAGTAACTGGATCTCAGAAGAAACTGCCACAATAGATAACTGGATTGTTTAATGAGAGGAATAGGAACCTTAAATCCTAATATCTTTGGGTTTTGCATAATGAATGGCCAATGAATCCAATGAAAATCTTGCTTCAAATCTTACCATTTTATTTTAGATAGCAAAGTGCTATCATTTAAATATCAGATTCATTACTATGAACAAAATAAAAATGGGCACTGTGGTTGAGAATAACATTGTAAGAGATAAAATTAGATTGCTTAGCTAGGAATGGTCACCCAAAAAAGGTGATAGGTGAACTAAGATCCAAGACCATTCCTATCAAGAAGTAGGAAGGCAGAGAAAACAACAAATAGAAATCAATGAAGTAGAAGCCAGTCTAGTTTGTCAGAAGAATAATATGAGGAGGGAGCCAAGATGGTGGAACAGCATGGAAGTTTTTTGTGTGTCTCACGTCCATGAAATATAGCCAGACCAACACTAAACCATCCTGCACACCTAGAAAACTGATCTGAGGATTAACACAACAATCTACACAACCAGAACTACATAATTCAGCAGGTATGCAGTGCAGAGAGGGGAACTTGGGGAAAGAGAAACGACAGAAGGCAGGGAGGTACTTTTGCATGCAGAGAAAGGATGGAGATGGTGGACAGAATACAGGAAAAGCACCCCTCCCCAAAAGCAGTTGGAGAGAAAGTGGAAAATTGGAAACAGCCTCAGGGACTGAACTAAAAAGGGAGAAAGGAGAAAGGAGAAAGGAGGGGGAATTTAAACCCTGTAAGACTGTAAACAGGGGGAGTGCAGATTCTGCAACTCCTCAGCGTGATACCTTGTGGTGCTCTGGTGGGAAGGGTGAAACCCTAGGAGCAGAGTGGAGTCTGGGAGGTTCTCGGGGCAGATGGGGAGAAGCACTTCCACCACTGGAAGGACATTTGGTAGATGCTGGGAGGCAACCTGAGCCCAGAAGACCCCAGAGAATGGCCACATTCGCTGGTGCTGGAACAATGTCCTTAAAGGTGAAACCCAGTGCCAGATGTGTGTTGTGATTTTCCATAATCTCTAAAACACTTCTGCTACACTATTTCACAAACTTTTTCTGGGGCGGGCTGGCAGCTGGCCGCATTCCTGGGTGTGGCTGGCATTTGGCCATTGCTTGGTGAGACCCTCCCACAGAGGGGTGGAACGGGTCAAAGCCGCAGTCCCTCAGAAGTAAGGAGCTAGGGAAAGCAGCCATATCTGAGACAAAACTCGGAAGAGAGGTACTGCCTGGGGCTTGGTCACGGACAGTGAAGAAACGGGGAGTGGATGAAAGCTGAAGACAGAGGATGGTTGCGCAATTGCTGATTGGGAGAACAGAGTTCCTATACTAGAGACTGGGTAGCTGTGTGACACCATTTTCACCGCTCCTGAGCATGTGCATACGCACCTATGAGCGCCACAACAATCTACCCCAGTAGGCTAGCAGCACCATCTAGTGGAGAAAGGAGCCGTTACACTTAGCCTCACCCAGTTGGGCCAACATCACTCTTCAAAAACACAAGTCTCTCCTCCTGCTTGTTTATAAACTATAAAGTGCTTCATAGTCTGACTTCTAGGGGAAAACAAAGTAATTTCAGTCGTATTTCAGTCACTGGCAGGTCCATCTATTCAATTTTCTTTCTTTCCTTTGTTTCTTTTTTTCTTTTTTCTCTTTTTCATTTCTTTTCTTTTTCTTGAAAACAGAAAGAGAAAAATCATCTTTGTTTTTAATTTTTATTAACAATATTTTTCTTTAAATTTTTCTACTATAATTTTTACTTTTGTGTAAATTTTTTCAAATTCTACTTTACTTCCATCATTTCATTTTAGTCTACTTCAGTGTATTCATTTTTTCAAATTATCTGAAGATTTCCTTTTTTTTCTCCTTTCCCCTTTTTTCTCTAATCTATCAAGCCACTTTCAACACCCAGACCAAAACACACCTAGGATCTAGCATCATTTATTCAATTTGTGTGTGTGTGTGTTAATTTTTTAATTTTAATATGTTTTAATTTTAATTTTTTTATTTTAATTTTTTCTACCTCATTAATTCCTTTTCTCCCCTCAAAATGATGAATGAAGGAATTTACCCCAAAAGAAATAACATGAAGAAATGACACCAAGGGACTTAACCAACACAGATACAAACAAGATTTCTGAACCAGAATTTAGAATCATGATAATAAGAATACTAGCTGGAGTCAAAAGTAGATTAGAATCCTTTTCTGCAGAGATAAAACAACTAAAAACTAGTCAGGATGAAAAAAAATGCTATAAATGAGCTGCAATCGTGAATGGATGCCACAGCAGCAAGGATGGAGGAGGCAGAACAGAGAATCAGCAATATAGGGACCAAACTTATGGAGAATAAAGAGGCAGAAACAAAGAGGGAGATGAAGGCAAAATAGCATGATTTATGAATTCAAGAAATCAGTAACTCATTAAAAAGGAACAACATCAGAATCATAGGGGTCCCTGAGGAGGACCGGAGAGAGATAGGGGTAGAAGTGTTATGTGAGTAAATCATAGCCAAAAACTCTCCTAACTTGGGGAAAGACACAGACATCAAAATCCAGACAGCACAGAGGTCTCCCATTAGATTCAACAAAAACCAACCATCAACAAGGCATATCATAGTCAAATTCACAAAATACTCAGGCAAGGAAGGATCATGAAAGCAGCAAGGAAATAAAAGTCCTTAGCCTACAAGGGAAGACAGATAAAGTTTGAAGCACACCTATCCACAGGCTTGGCAGGCCAGAAAGCAGTGGCAGGATATATTCAGTGTCCTGAATCAGAAAAATATGCAGCCAAGAATTCTTTATCCAGCAAGGTTGTCATTCAAAATAGAAGGAGAGATAAAAAGTTTCCCAGACAAACAAACAAAAATTAAGGGAGTATGTGACCACTAAACCAGCCCTGGCAAGAAATTTTAAGGGGGACTCTCTGAGGGAAGAAAAGATGAAAATATAAATAAATAAATAAATAAATAAATAAATAAATAAATAAATATCAAAAGCAACAAAAATTGGAAAGGACCAGAGAAAAACACCAGAAACTCTAACTCTACAAGCATGATAATGGCAATAAATTCATATATTTCAGTACTTACTCTAAACATCAATGGACTTGATGCTACAATCAAAATACATAATGTAACAGAATGGATAAGAAAACAAGATCCATCTATATGCTGTTTACAAGAGGCCCACTTTAGACCTAAGGACATCTTCAGATTGAAAGTAAGGGGATAGAGAATCATCTATCATGCTAATGGACAACAAAAGAAAGCTGGAGTAGCCATACTTATATCAGACAATCTAGACTTTAAAATAAAGACTGTATCAAGAGATTAAGAAGGGTGGGGCGCCTGGGTGGCGCAGTCGGTTAAGCGTCCGACTTCAGCCAGGTCACGATCTCGCGGTCTGGGAGTTCGAGCCCCGCGTCAGGCTCTGGGCTGATGGCTCAGAACCTGGAGCCTGTTTCCGATTCTGTATCTCCCTCTCTCTCTGCCTCTCCCCCGTTCATGCTCTGTCTCTCTCTGTCCCAAAAATAAATAAACGTTGAAAAAAAATTAAAAAAAAAGAGATTAAGAAGGGAATTATATCATAATTAAGGGGTCTATCCACCAAGAAGACCTAACAATTTTAAACATTTATGCACCAAATGTGATAGCACCCAAATATATAAATCAATTAATCACAAACATAAAGAAACTCATTGCTGGTAATGCCATAATAGTAGGAGACTTCAACACCCCACTCACAGCAATGGACAGATCGTCTAATCAAAAAATCAACAAGGAAACAATGGCTTTGAATGACACACTGGACAAGATGGACTTAACAGATATATTTAGAACATTTCATCCTAAAGCAGCAGAATACACATTCTTTTCCAGTGCACATGGAACGTTCTGCAGAATAGACCACATACAGGGACACAAATCATCCCTTAGTATGTACAAAAAGATTGAGATCATACCGTGCATATTTTCAGACCACAATGCTATGAAACTCAAAATCAACCACAAGAAAAAAATTGGAAAGGTGATAAATACTTGAAGACTACAGAATGTCCTACTAAAGAATGAATGGGCTAACCAAGCAGTTAAAGAGGAAATTTAAAAGTATATAGAAGCCAATGAAAATGATAACACCACAACACAAAACCTCTGGGATGCAGCAAAGGCTGTCACAAGAGGAAAGTATATAGTAATCCAGGCCTCCCTCTAGATCTCAGATACACAACCTAACCTTAAGCCTTAAAGAGCTGGACAAATAAGAGCAAATAAAACCCCAAAACAGCAGAATACAGGAAATAATAAAGATTAGAGCAGAAATCAATGCTATCAAAACAAATAAACAAACAACCAAAAAAAAAACAGTAGAACAGATCAATGAAACCAGAAGCTGGTTCTTTGAAAGAATTAACAAAATTGATAAACCACTAGCCAGTTTGATCAAAAAGAAAAAGGAAAGGACCCCAATAAATAAAATCAAGAATGAAAGAGGAGAGATCACAACCAACACAGCAGAAATAAAAACAATAATAAGAGAATATTATGAGCAATTATATGCCAATAAAATGGGCAATCTGGAAGAAATGGACACATTCATAGAATCAGATACATTACCAAAAATGAAACAGGAAGATATAGAAAATTTGAACAGACCCATAACCAGTAAGGAAATTGAATTAGTAATCAAAAATCTCCCAAAAAACAAGAGCCCAGGGCCAGATGGCATTCCAGGGGAATTCTACCAAACATTTAAGGAAGAGTTAACACCTATTCTCTTGAAGCTGTTCCAAAAAATAGAAATGGATGGAAAACTTCCAAACTCTTTCTATGAAGCCAACATTACCTTGATTCCAAAACCAGACAGAGACCCCACTAAAAAGGAGAACTATAGACCAATTTCCCTGATGAACATGGATGCAAAAATTCTCAACAAGATATTAGCCAACTGGATCCAACAATACATTAAAAAAATTATTCACCACGACCAAGTGGGATTTATCCCTGGGATGCAGGGCTGGTTCAATATCTACAAAACAATTGACATGATCCATTACACCAATAAAAGAAAGGACAAGAACCATATGATCCTCTCAATAGATGCAGAGAAAGCACTTGACAAATACAGCAACTATTCTTGACAAAAACTCTCAAGAAAGTAGGGATAGAAGGATCATACCTCAAGATCATAAAAGCTATATATGAATGACCCTATGCTAATATCATCCTCAAGGGGAAAAACTGAGAGCTTTCCCCTAAGGTCAGGAACAAAACAGGGATGTCCACTCTTGCCACTGTTGTTCAACATAGTATTGGAAGTCTTAGCCTCTGCAATCAGACAACACAAAGAAATAAATGGCATCCAAATCAGCCAGGAGGAGGTCAAACTTTCACTCTTCGCAGATGACATGATACTCTGTATGGAAAACCCTAAAGATTCCACCAAAAAAAACTTGCTAGAACTGATTCATGAATTCAGCAAAATTGCAGGATATAAAATCAACGCACAAAAATCGGTTGCATTCCTCTACACCAACAATGAAGCAACAGAAAGAGAAACCAAGTAATCAATCCCATTTACAGTTGAACCAAAAACCACAAAATACCTAGGAATAAATCTAACCAAAGAGGTGAAAAATCTATACACTGAAAACTATAGAAAGCTTATGAAAGAAACTGAAGAAGACACAAAAAATGGAAAAAAGATCCCATGCTTCTGGATAGGAAGATCAAATATTGTTAAAATGTTGATACTACCCAAAGCAATCTACATATTCAACAATCCCTACCAAAATAATACCAGCATTCTTTACAGAGCTAGAACAAACCACCCTAAAATTTGTATGGAATCAGAAAGGATCCCAAATAGCCAAAGCAATCTTGAAAAAGAAAACCAAAGGAGAAGACATCACAGTCCTGGGCTTCAAGCTATACTGCAAAGCTGTAATCATCAAGACAGTATGATACTGGTACAAGAACAGACACTCAGATCAATGGAACAGAAGAGAGAACCCAGAAATGGACCCACAAACATATGGCCAACTGATCTTTGACAAAGCAGGATAGATTATCCAATGGAATAAAGACAGTTTCTTCAGCAAGTGGTGCTGGCAAAACTGGACAACGACATCCAGAAGAATGAACCTGGACCACTTTCTTACACTGTACAAAAAAATAAACTCAAAATGGATGAAAGACCTAAATGTAAGAAAGAAAGCCATCAAAATCCTCGAGGAGAAAGCAGGCAAAAACCTCTTTGATCTTGGCCGCAGTAACTTCTTACTGAACACGTCTCTGGAGGCAAGGGAAACAAAAGCAAAAATGACCTACTGGGACCTCATCAAAATAAAAAGCTTCTGTACAGCGAGGGAAACAATCAGCAAAATGGAAAGTGAACTGCCGGAGAAGATATTTGCAAATGACATATCAGATAAAGGGTTAGTATCAAAAATCTATAAAGAACTGACCAAATTCAACACCCAAAAAACAAATAATCTAGTGATGAAATGGGAAAAACACATGAATAGACACTTCTCCACAGAAGACATCCAGATGACCAACTGACACATGAAAAATGCTCAACATCACTCATAACCAGGGAAATACAAATCAAAACCACAATGAGATACCACCCCACACCTGTCACCCCACACCCCACACATTAACAACTCAGGCAACAACAGATGTTGGTGAGGATGCAGAGAAAGAGGATCTCTTTTGCATTGTTGGTGGGAATGAAAGCTGGTGCATCCACTCTGGAAAACAGTATGGAGGTTCCTCAAGAAATTAAAAATAGAACTACCCTATGACCCAGCAATTTCACTACTAGGTATTTATCCAAGGGATACAGGTGTGCTGTTTTTAAGGGACACATGCACCCCCATGTTTATAGCAGCACTATCAACAATAGCCAAAGTATGGAAAGAGCCCACATGTCCATTGATGGATGAATGGATAAAGAAGATGTGGTATACACACACACACACACACACACACACACACACACACAACGGAGTATTACTCGGCAATCAAAATGAATGATATCTTGCAATTTGCACCAACATGGATGGAACTGGAGGGTATTATGCTAAGTGAAATTAGTCAGAGAAAGAGAAATATCATATGACTTCACTCATATGAGGACTTTAAGACACAGAACAGATGAACATAAGGGAAGGGAAGAAAAAATGTTATAAAAACAGGGAGGGGGACAAAGCATAAGTGACTCATAAATATGGAGAACCAGAGGGTTAATGATGTGGGGGGGTGGACTAAATGTGTAAGGGGCATTAAGGAATCTACTTGTGAAATAATTGTTGTGCTATATGCTAACTAATTTGAATGTAAAGTAAAAAAAAAAAAAAGAATGAAACCTTGCAGCAAAATGGGAAATGCAGTAAGATGATAAACTGAAAAAAAAAAAACAAAAACAAAAACAGAAGAATATGAAAGATAAGAATATTGAAGGTAGACTTTTTAGAGTTGTGTGATTGATCCTTAGACTATATTTTCCAAAAAATAGTAAGTGCAAATATTTGGAGGGATAACTGAATAGACAATAACAGAGGGGTAAAATCTTGATCATAAAGAAGTCTCAACTTGGAATTTGTAAACGTCATTTCTGATATGAATGTTACAAATTTTTGTTCTTAAAAATAATTATTTATTTAAATAACTCCTGAACAGAAAATCAAAATTATAGCTGAGGTCAGGAGCCACATTTATGATATTTGGCTATGGAAATTTAAAACTGAGTACAGATCTCTGCTTTAACCAATGAAAATGGGCAAACTAATTTTTGTTGCAAAAAAAAATAAAAATGAAAATACCAATAAAAATAACCTTGATTTCAAGTTAACTCCCTTGTCCTTACTTTTAAGTCTTATTTCCTTGATAGGTGACCAGCTAAATGCTCCCCATCATCCTCTTAACCTGGAACTCTATACATAGGTACAAACCACATATGCTTTCAATATCACAACAGTGTAGAAACACTCACCTCCAAGCCTTTTGATGGGGCACTGAAATGTAACTACATGAGACACATCAGTTAATGTGGAAGGAGAAAAGACAACAATGTGAAAACTTCTCTGTAATTAGCCTAACCAATTGATGATTGGCTGCTGAAAGATTTAAGCATCCTTTTCCATTAACCAAGTATGGAAGGGGGAGTAAACATTTGTGTAAATGCCTGACTGTCTGGTGGAGCTTTTCTATCTTAATAAAAATAGTGAGGTTCAAAAAATGACAATTTTTAATTTTTTAAATTTCATTTTAATGTTTATTTATTTTTGAGAGAGAGAGAGAGAGAGAGAGAGAGAGAGAGAGAATGAGTGAGGGAGGGGCAGAGAGAGAAAGAGAGGCACAGAACCCAAAGCAGGTACTAGGCTCACAGAGCCCAACCAACGTGGGTCTCGAACTCACAGACTGGGAGACCATGACCTGAACTGAAGTCTGACACTCAACCAACTAAGCCACCCAGGTGCCCCAGGAAAAATGTCATACTTTCCCAAATGTTATTATTTCAAGGTTTATGCTAGGACTTGGAAAGTAACATAAGACTAAGGCCCCCATTACTCTCCCATCTCCCTTTCCATCAGAGAGGCCCCATGGGGCCCAGGCATCCTATAAGCATTAGTACAAGGATGTAATGGCAGGATAAAAAAGAGACTGCTCAAAGGCAGTACAAGGAGGTCCTCCCACTCAGGTGGCATGCCTTGGGCTCCATGGTAGGAACCAGAAGCCTGAAAGTAAAGCTGGGAAATTGAGGATCATGGATATTGATTCCAAAGTGATGGGCCACAGAGGAGTAATGAAACCAATGTCAGGCAATTGTTCCTTCTGTGGAGCTTTGACATGATACACTAGATAAGTCATAATGTACAAAGTCCCAGAATAGCCAAAGTACTGTTCTCTGTCTAGCAGAACTTCCACAAAGTACTCATGTCCCCGTAGAAAGAGTAGAGTAATATAGGATGTATACGTTTGGTTTGAGGCACATAAAGCAGGTGTTTGAGCTAAATGTTTAATAAGATCAGTAGGTGTCAAAAAGCAAGAGCAACCATGTTTGGTAGGATAAAAGGGTACTATCTCCTTTGCTTGGGTTTCTGTGAATGGACACATGAGTCAGGAGACACCTTTCTTGTCTCTTGCTGCACAGTGGAAGCTTTCAGTCAGATAGACATCTGGATCTATTCTCTACACTCCCTACCTTCTCCAGAGGTTTGACTGACTTACAGCCCCAGGCTTCTAATGAAATATTTGGTCTTTCTGGTGACCAGTCCCATCCTGAATCATCTCATCACTTAACATAAACTGAGGTGTGATCTAAGGGGCTCAGGAATCAAAAGACACTTTTACCACTCCAGAAATTCCAAGGATTTAGAATCTCCCTCCCAGACATCAGTGACAAAGTCAATTTCTTAATTATATAACAAATTGAAAGAGAGAAAGAAAAGCAAATGTCTAGATCTGCTGATCCAGGACCCACTTCTAGAACAAGGATTAATAGAGGTCTAAGTCATTCTTGGCCAAGTTTACAGTTGCATCAAGAAGTTAAAGATAAAAGCAAGTAAATATTAGTAGTTTGAAGGGTTTTGTTCTGGTGCATTTGCTCCTGTAAGGTCTCATGGACTTGAATGTGCAAACTTAAACCACCTTTCTCATTGCCTCAGACTTATTTGAAAAACACCACATTATTTGTGCTGACTTCTTTTTTGTTCCCATTATGTTCTCACATTTAATAAGTGTTTCTTCACGGGGTGCCTGAGTGGTTCAGTCAATTGAGTGTCTGAGCTTGGCATATAATAAACCTTCAATAAACACTGCAGATTAGCTATTACCCATTGATAGTTAATAAAACCCACAGCAATTGATATCTAAAGATTTTTCCCAATGTATTTCAGTGCCATTAAAAAGAAAAATAAAAATCTATTAATATCATCATTGAGGAATTACTGGGTTGGGTTCTTTTACCTCTTTAGAAAGGTAAAGAAATGTGAATATCCTTCTTGCTTGATTTCGTAGCTCCTCCACCTTGGGGCACCAGGTCCAGATAAGGAAATCAAGAAATATGTTTGTTTGTTTCCCCCCCCCCCCCCGCCCCTGACCTCAGATTTGCTAAATGAGACAACTCAAAAACACTTCAGATCAGCTGCACATGAAATCTTCATTTTGAAGCTTTTGGAGTCTTTCAATTTTCAGTTTTTGCCACCTCTTTACAGGGGCTAATTCAAAATTCCTATGAGCTATAGTAAAGTCAGACAGCCTTCTATTTTTCTTCCCATTTCTAGTGTTTTTGCCACTTAAGATGTTTTGGGATTTGGCCACCCAAGTTGGAGTTTTCTCTTTTGTTTAAGGATCTTATAAATTTTGTTCTGTGCCCTACTAGCCATAATAAACTTTTCTCTTGAAATCACTTAATCTATTATCTCTTTAAATGTGTTTTCATTGAGCTTTAAAAATAGCTTTGAGGAGGTGTTTGGCCCCAGTCCAGTCCATACAAATTGTTGGAAACAATTAGCCAATGAATCCAAATACTTATGAATGAGATAGTTCCTTCAGAAAGGCACTAACAACTATTTTACCTAAAGGATATAAGGTAGGATATAAAGGATATAAGAAGAAAGCATGGATGAATGCTTTTTAACTACAGAGAAATTCTTAACTTGAAATAAAACCCTCAACCCCACAAAGCACCAATAAATTTGAAGATATGAAAATTAGAAAAAAAAAGTGTAATGATGCAGAATCAAAAAACAAAACACTAAAAAAACAAAACAAAACAAAACACCTGATACTCAAATTCCAAAAGGCTAATTTCCCAATTATATGAAAAATATTCTCAATTAATAAGTAAGAGACCAATAGAAAAATAGAAAAAAAACTATATATTCTATGAAAATAAATATAAATGGCTTTTAACGTATCAAATAATGATAAACATAAGTCAGAGGAATGCAAACTATAACACTTTTGAGATACCATGCTCAGTCTATTATATTAGCAATGATATATATTTTTTAAAAAGTCATAACATGCTGCACTGGTGAATGTGTGGAGGAATTCTCATTGCTTGTGAGCATGAATTAGCACAACCTGTATGAACAGGAATTTGGCAATAGCTGTCAAAATTACAAATACCTCATTCTTTGAGGAAGAAATTCCACTGTCAAGGTTATATACTTAGGTATCTGTTATTAATTACAGTTTGCCTCTAATAGAAAAACTTGTTATAATTTTAATGTACATGAAAGAGACAAATTAAAAACAAGTAATTATGGTAGACCTATACAAGGGAATAGTATGCAGCACTAAAAAGGTAAAAGTTTTAAAAAGTCTCTGTACTAATGGAAATGATCTCTAAAGTAGCCTCTTAATTGAGGAAAGAAGGTGTAGAAGTCTGTGTAAACTATTATAATCAGCTATCTTATATAGTAAGATAGAAAATAGAAGACATTTATACATTTTTTTATATAACTATCTTAAATTTGCATGACCTATCACTGGAAGGATTCCCAAGAACCTGAGATCATAGGTTTTTGTGGTGAAGGGAACTTGATGTTTGGCACATGAGCTCACATGGAGACTATTCACTGTACTTCTATTTGTAGCTTTGATTTTTGACCCATTTTCATCTTTTGCCTGCATAAAATAGTTAAATTTAAAAATAAACAATAAAGATGTCTGTAGTTAAGTTTTGATTTTTTTTAGTTAAAAAATAATAATCTGCACTATTTTGATGACTATTCTGATAAGTGAATAAAATATTGGATACAAGGAGAGGTAGGGCAAATAAAAGAGAACATATCAGCCTTATAAGACAGGCTTTAAAGAGTTAGTGGAAACAAATATTTATCAAAAGGTTATCTAAATTAAAATGAGAATTCCGTTTACCCACCTTCTGCAGAATGTAGCTTCCCTGCATACTGAAGAGTCTAGGTCGTCTACACAGAGCATCTGAGAAGGCAAGTCCAGGTCTGGTTAGGAGCTGGTATCTCTAAGTTAGCCCGGTGACCTTGAACAATTTACTGGGTTTTCCTAATTTTTCACTTCGGATTCCTAATGGGAACCTTTCCTATGGGGAATTTTAATAGGAAAATACAATCACATATTTATTTTAGGAAAGAAGACCTCTTCCCCATTTATCTGTTTCTTAAAGGGGGTGGAGGGATCATCCTTTAGGATAATAGGCTAGAACACTTTGTAACACTCCATTCATTAACTTACTAATTTATTTGTCCACTCCTGGCATCTCTCTCCTTCCGTGGTCTTCTGAAGGCTGGGAAAATAATGCATGTAAATCCTGGCACAGGTATGCAGAGACCTAGAGCTTCTTCCCTAATTCTCTTTATGAGTGGTACAGCAGTACCAAAGACATTGTCCCTGTCCTATGACATTTTTCATCTCCTATGTTCCACACTCAGGGGAATCAGGTTCAGTCTTCTTGGGCCTCACTTATTACATCTAAATAATCAGTTAACTATTTCTCAGTATAATTTTATTGGGGAATAATTGGGAACACCTAACAAGTATAATTGTATATATTTGAAAATATTTTCCATTCTTATTGTCATTATTAATGAAGCAAGAAGGCAAAGAAGGTAACACCCAGAGCAATATTTTAGGAGCTCTTTGGAGCAAAAAGCTATATACAGATGGAGGAATAGGGGTCAGTAGAGGGGGACAGGATAGTATAATTACAGGAGCTGCTCATTTCATTCAGAGCAGTGAGAAACGTGGGCAAGTTGTATACCCAGTGAGTTGGCTATGGGACCAGTACAAAGTCATGACAATCCAGACCTCTTTGGCTCTGAAGATGGTACTAAGGCTCCAATGAAACAAAGGACAGAAAAAGGTTTTGGAAATATTATGTAGAACATGTCTTAGCATTTTGGGAGCATCTGGAATGATGCATGGTTAGTATTGCCAGTCAGTTTCCTTGGGAAACCCACTCTGAGACAGAGACTGACACAGTTAACTTCCACTGGAAAATGCTCTCAGGAGCAACACTTGTGGGGTGCAGGAAGGGGCAGAAGGGAAGTTGGGCTGCAGTGCAGTAGCAACAGAGGACTAAGCAGATCCTGTGGGCTCTGGGATTGGCCCTGAAGCATTATTTCAAATTAGGGCAAAGGTCCCCAGCTTGTATCCCCCTTAGTGTTTTACTCTTAACTCCAGATAGTAAAGAAATATTGTCCCTAGGAAGGCAGCACGGTCTTGGGCAAAGCTGCTCTCTTCAGCCAAAAGCTAATTATGGAAAAGGACAGACTGGGCTGAGAGCTGTCCACACTAATACTCCCAGCACTTAGGACCTGGGGAAATTAATGCTTCAGTCCTGATGGTGGGCACCTGGTCAACTGCCACAGCATCCAGTACAAATGGGGCCAGCCAGGTTAAGGATGGGATTTTACTCACCAACTGCTGCACGTAATGAAAATTCAGTTCTGACGAAATATTTTTCTCTAAGAACAGTGTGGATAGACCCATTGCATCTCTTCTCTGAAAAAGAACACCACGTGACTGCTGTGAGTTATTCTTACAGTCATTTCCAGGATTTCTCCAGAATCTGATAGAGGAGGATTTGTGTTTGGCACTGGCATTAACCTATATTCCTGGCATAGGTCTTCATCCCCTCAAACACGCACCTGAGAACTCAAATGGCTCACAGTTGGAACTGCCTGCAATCTTACTAGTGATAACAAAATGGAAAGGTTCAAGCCAAGAAAATTTTAAAAAGACATAAGGCATGACAGATGATGCCTCACACCAAGAATGCCAAGGGCAAGTTAATCCACCCTTACCTGAGGGCATTCAGATATGAAGAAAAGTGTGTACAAATCACAGCTGAGCCCTTCCCAGTCAGCAGGACCAGAAGCAGGGCTGGCCGTATGCGTAGGTGGAGAGAGTGACTGCCTGTACAGTGATTTTGAGGGCCCAGCGAAGCCTTACATTTCCAAAGTACTTCCTCCGGATGTAGTTTATTTCCTGAAATTCTACCATGCCCTACTTATGACTCTGATTCTTGTTAAAAATACAATTCTGTAATCATCAGTCCTAAAAAGGTAAGGGCAGAGTATCATGAGAAGTGGGTTTATTCTTTATCATATCAGGAACTAGCTTGCGACCCTTGGTTAAGACTCTTCTTCTTGGAATTTAGATTCTGTGATTTGGTGGAGTGTCTGTAGTTCTGCTGTCTTTGCTTTTCCTTAAAGACGTCTGTGTGACACCTGGTTATTGCTCATTCCAGACCATCTTCGTCATCATCACCACCCACTTTGAAAATTCTGTTTTGGTTCCATTGCTGCTAATGGATATCTAACAACTGTCTCAAACGTGACAAATAAATGTCTTCTATCCTAAATGCGACAAAATTCTTGGATCATAGAAGCAGTATGCTCAGCTCAGGAAAAGTTATCTGCCTTTTCCAGGAACCCTCTCATTAGACTTAGTGTATATGTGTATGTGTGAATGTAACTGTGTGTGTGTGTGTGTGTGTGTGTGTGTGTGTGTGTTGGGGGAAAGAGGGTAGAATATGCAGATCTCGCCTCTAAGTGTGAGCTCTAATCCTATTCTCTACAATCTCTGCATATTCCCTTGTAGCTCCATCAAGACAACTGATCAGAAACCTTCATAGAAACAGGAAGGCTGGAAGTCTCTTTGGGTATTCTGCAGCTTCAGTGTTTGGTGCAGATTTGGCCCCATTACAGTCCTTCAGTTCCCTTTTTTATTTGCACCTCAGTGTCCCAGTGGCGTGATTGGAATATTATAATTTGAGTAGATGGTTAAATTAATAGGTGAATTGGCAAAAAGAGTGAATGAAAGTGAAAGACAATTAGCCACCTTCCTTGAAGAAAACAACAGGGATGTAATTCTAAGGACAGTTATTTACTGAACAGGATTAAGGAAATCAACAAAGGGTGTGGAGGCCACTGGTGATTAATAAGAACAAGAAGCCACTACCACCCCTCAGGCTGAAGGGGAAGGAAAAGAGCCACTGGGCAGGGTCTGTGGAGAGAGGTACAGCGACTGCCAGACCCTGATGACAAAACAGGCAGGGAGCAGAGAAAGACATCATTTCTTGCTGGTGCCTCCTACTGTCCAAACCCAACTAGAAACCAGAGGGAAAGGGGAATACCCATATTTAATCCTTAGAGACCAGCCCCCAGAGTCCTAGAGGACAGATAAAGGGATCGTAAATGGGGCTTATAAATGGAGAATGGCAGCACAAAGGATACAAAAGTGATTTTTCATGGAGGGGAAATTGCAAGCAGGGATAGTATCAAAGAGAGAGAAGAAGGATCCATCACGGGAAGGGGAAAAACTGAAGATGCTGGAGACAATGACAACTAATTCCAGTTATGTGGGATTGGAAATGAATAGTCCTAATGCCTTTAAAGAATTCTGGTTCTTTTTCTAGTTAAGATTTTCTCGAGTAGCACTCTTGAGGGCTAGCCGTGTTCTCAAAATAGACAAGCTTAAATAGTGAACCTTTTAGAATAAATAATTTAAAGAATTATAATAATCATTTCCTAGCCACTTTATTGGTATCAGGTACTGTGCTAAAAGATTTACATAATGATCTAGTTTCATTTTCACAAAATCTGTGAGAGATGCTGTATATTATCATCTTTATTTCTTGATTGAAGAAACTGGATAATGGTGGTAGAGAGACTTGCCCAAAGTTGAATGGTGAGGAAATGAGAGAGACAGGCCTGTGTGACTTCCATTCTCCTAAGCATGGATACATTACTTTGCTGTGCTGGTTTGTGAGTAGATCATGTGCATGGACCTTTCTGAAACTTGCATTTGAGCTGGAGGATTCAGCTAGGTTTGTTCTTGCTGGCTACTCCAGGCAATTCACAAGTGGTGGTTTAAAGCTCTGTTAGAGGGCCAAGAAAGGGAACTTAAGTGATTCCCATAACTGTTGAGAAGCTCGATAGGATCAATCAATTCAGAAAATCAAATTTGTAGTTCATTACTCTAAGACGATGCAGATACTTTAGAATCCTGTGTTGCATATGAAGTTAATCATAACCTAAACTATATTACAGCTTCAGAACAAGACCATGTAACAGGTGCCCAAACTACAGTAAGGGAAAGAATCCGGGAGGGGAACTGAGGTGAGTAAATATCATCGTCTACTTGTATCATCCAGAAGGGTGTTTTTTTTTCACTGTTTGGCTTTCTCTTGCTGCTCACGGGTAACCAGTCGTGTATGTGTTTCCTCTGTATTGCTCTATGCCTTTATGATGGTGTGAAAAGATAAACTGAGGCATATTGAACTTCTAAGAGTTTATGTAAGCAAAAATTGATTTGGATCAGGCAGCATCTAATCTAGCACATAGAAGTGAGCTCCAAGGAGCTTTACAAAATTTTTACAGCCAGAGGGAGGAGTAACAAGGAAATTATACTAGATTTTAAAAAAAGTGTGTTGGTTATTGCAAAATTACTTTCCTTTAGGGGATAACGGGTCTATCAGGCAGATTATCCAACTAGGGCTGATCATGTGATTCCAGAAAGACTGGTTGAAAATTCCATTTCTAAAAGAGCCGAAACTATAATTAGGTTAAGTCTAGGTTTAGTGACATGGGTCTTAGATAAACAAATCCATTTTGGGGCTTGTTGTCTTTTTCTCAACACAGGACGTACCACACTGTGTTCTAAATATTTATCTAGCTTTCTCTGTAATTAGAACATAAGCTTCTTGAAAGCACAGCTTGTGTCTTTTACTATCTTTGAATTTTTAACCCTAGCACCCTATTTTATCTTTGGAAGCCTATCTTTAATTGGATTGCGAAGATTGATTACAATACTTTAAAATATAGAAACTGCTATTCAGATTTAAGTTATTGGTCTTGTGTCATTTAAAAGCATAGTTGAACTCCTTCAACTTTCTTAGTGGACTGAATTTTTGTATGTCACATTATCATTTAAATGCAGAGGAGAAACTAGCTATTTTTTAGGAACATTTTGGTGAATACTCTTGTAAAGGAAAGAATCACCTTGGAGTTTAAGAGAATTCTGATTTCTATACATCAGGTTTGCTTCAAGCAGTGAGGATCTGTATGTGGCAGGATAGAGAAAAGCTGGGAAGCATAGTTTTGGGGACTGGAATAGAATTTAATATGTATTTTAAAATACAAATTGCATCTTCACATGGTGAAGTCCATGTTGTGATGATGGAAAGGAAATCTGTATTTTTGTAGCCAGATTTCTACTACAATAATCTTAAAACCACTATAAAATGGAGGTGCTGGTAACCGTGTGGAAATAACAGGAAAAAAAAGAAATCACACGTAACTTCTCATTTCCTTGATAATGACTTCCGTATTTTTCTAAGTTTATTCCACCTCGACTTGGTTTGAATAATATTAAATACAAATGTTTTAGGGATGAGGGTTTTGTTTTATTTTGTTTTCTTATTCCCTCCACTCTCTCACCAGACAATAGAAGAAAAGTGATAGAAGGCAGAATGCTAGTTTGTAGGGGAATGGAGTGACAAGTGGAGGAGTAATTAAAAAGGAGACCAGGAATAATGACATTCAAGTTCAATGGAACAGACATGCAACACTGATAGAAGAAAACGTCTGCATCAGTTGTCTTGTTTTTGTTTTAGAGTAAGGAGTTTGGTACATAAGATAATAATTATTCTCTGATTCATTCACTGAACAAATAATCAATTACGGAGTAATCACTTGTGTTGGGCACTGGGAATAGAGAAGTAAACACCACCAGGCATGGTCTTGTAATGTTTACTATCAGCCTATGAAGGGAGATTCCTCTTTTCTGGTAGGTGCTGGCCATCATTCTACAACATTGTCTAGTTAATTTACTCAGCAACTTTATCTGTGAGTCCTCGCGACTTATGAGGGTTGATGGGGGGTAAGAGATGAGCTGCCCTGGGGTAATTCCTGGAAGGGAGGGTCATGCACCTGATCAAGTACCCTTTCAGGAGTTGCTTAAATCCAATACATGACATAGGGTCTTCTTGGGAAACACACGTGCATCCTGACTGATACTGTTCTAGGTTAGTCTTCCTAATCAACTTCTCACATTTGGTGGGCAGGGAAACAGAATCACCATCTTCTCATATTATAAAGTCATTGTACTAATAGCATATAATTCTTTTTGAATATTAATAATTAGTGGTTATATTAAATTCTGTTTGATTATAGAAATTACTGGCTCATGCACCTTCATCACAGTCCCTTATCTTTTATAAAGGTATGAGAAAACCACAACATTCCTCTTCACTATTTTCTCTTGTGGTTGGACCTTCAGTCTCAATCAAAGGAAAAAATTCTGAAAGGGCATACACCTCTAAGCCTTGAGAATCAGATGTGCTCACAGTGACAAGCTTTAGTGTGCTATTGTACTTTTCATACTTAGCTAAACCCACTGCCCTCTTTCCAACGCCTGCCCTGAAATCATTGCTGACTGTTTTCTATTTTCACAGCATCCACAGCTCTTCTCAAGCTTGCTGACAAGCACCTCAGACACTGGCACTGAATCTGGCCCTTTCCTGCCCCTTCAGGCCCTGATCCCAAATTTCTGCAAAGTACCCTTACTCTGAACACTGACTGAGCCTCTGCCACACCAGCGAACATTTCCTTCTCAGCTGTCAGAAGCCCCAGTCCTGGTTTTTCTCCACCTGGTCACAAATGTTATAATGATAATACCCTTATGTTCACTACATTTGACTTTATCTTGACTCTTAAAGTATCTATCAAGAATTACTTTTTTTTTTTTTTTTTTTTTTAATGAGAGTGACCTGATGCCTCATCATTCTTAAAGGTGAGTGGTTCCCTAGCCAATGGGAACCAAGTAACGGTACGGAGGAGAGGGTGTAGTCAGATCTCATTAAAATCATCACTAATTTGAAGCATTTCTTTTCCTCAAAATGATTGGATAGCTCCAGTTGATGACAAACAAATGCAGGGTTCATTTTCGTGCTTTCTTTGTTCTGGCTGTTCCTAGTCTCCTGATACTTCTCCAATAGGATATAATTCCAAAGCTCTTATGTTTGATCATATTTGTTCCTGTATATACCTAGTTCTTAAATTCCCCCAGAGAGGTTGATCTGAGTTCAAAGTGAAATATGGATGACTTAACCATATTCCCTATTGCTTTCAAATTAATGCTGCTGGTTGCCAAACACAGGGCTTTTCTGGTTGTCTCACAGAATCAGAATGTATTCTGTAGAAGACTATAAGAATCATTGCATCCAAAAGCAACATTTTTATATAATGAGAAAACTGAGGCCTGCACATGCTAAGGCATTAGGTCAAGGTTATGCAGGTACTTAGTGGTAGCCCCAGGAAGGTAAGCTCTTGACCCCTGAACCAGGGCTTACCCTATCTCATAGTTCTTTTTTTCTATTCATTTTATATCATATCACTTTAAAATTAAACTGTCACAGTCAGTCATGATGATAGCAGAGAGAGGGAAAAATGTATATTTAGGATTCAATGGAGAAATATTAACTTATGCCTCAACTGATGCACATATGAAGAGCATTTTATTATATGCCTGCTGCAGTGTAATTACAACCACAGTCTGTATAGTCAGGCTGCCTGGGATTGCAGCCCAGCTCCACCAAACACTAGCTATGTAACATTGGGCAAGGTACTCACATTCCCTATTTCTTCATCTGTAAAATGGGGATACAAATAGTACTTCCCTCATAGGGTATTGCCAAGACAAAGGGAGTTTATCCATATAAAGGGTGAGAACAATGTATGGCATAGGGTAAGATCTAATAAGAATTGATTATTATTACTAACTGATGAATACTTTTGCATTGAGAGAACTCTGAGTGGAAAAAAGTTAGAAAGAACTGAAAATATCACGATTGCATTCAATTTCTGTCTTCATCCTGGCGTTTATCTGCCTTGTACTTTTCAGCTGTTATTTCTCTTTGCCTAGGTTTGAATCCTGGAATGCGTGTTTGTCTTTTATATACAAAAGAGTATATTCATCTTGTTTGGGCATTACCTTTCTCTTATAATCGTATTGGAAGTTCATTGATTCTACAAGTAATTACCAAGTATCTGGCATGTTCTAGGCATTCTCCCATATCAATGAACAATGCAGATCAAAATCTCTGCCCTCATAGTGCTTATGGTTCAGTAAGGGAACATATATGACAAAATAAATAAGTAAATTAGAGATGTGTCAAAAAGTGAAAAGTGCTATGCAAGAAAATAAAAAGAGAAGAGGTGTGGCAGTTATTAGGGAAGTTGAGCTTGGCAGGATGGGATGGAGAACCTCCCTGCAGAGGTGGCAGTTGAGAAGTCTTTCAAGGAGCCTAAGGAAAGGGCAGGGCAAGAGAAGAGAAAGTGTGCAGGCCTGGGTGGGAAAGATCTTGATGTGATCAAGGGCCAGCAAGTAATCAGAGTGGCTGACACTCAGCAAGTAGGGGTAAGAATGGTCAGTGGTCTGAGGGACCAGAGAGAACCAGGGACCCAGGTCACATTGGGACTCGTAGGACAATGTCAGGCAAATGGGGTTGTTTTGAGCAGGTGGGTAATGTTATCTGACCTACATATAATAGAATCATTCTGTTACGTGTGGCTATTTTGAAAATACACTATGCCAAGGACTTTGTGAGCAACATCTCATTTAACTACATAACAGCCCTGCAAGGATTTTTTTTCCATGATGAAAACTGAAGTTTACAGAAACTTACAGTGGCAGATCAGTGATTCAAAATCTGACATGCCTACCTCAAAGTTTTATGTTCTTAACCATTAATTCTTATTTGTCTCTGATGTACTTTTAAATCTTAGTCTCATTATGGCTGTAGAAGAGCTTTTACTCTTTATTTTCCAGCAATTTCCTTTTCCTTTTTTCCCCCTTACTATTTGTGAATTACAGAAGATCTGTGTGTTTTCCCCATGCACATACGGACCTGGGGAAAGCGTGTGTGGAAACCAGATGTCAAGTCTTCAGGCATATGTGTTAGCCTGACAAACTGACATGAATTGCATGAGTTGATATTGGCTATGCTGAGATTTTCATGAGTATGGATAAAATGTTGAGAGGACAGGCTGAGGCAAAGTGAAGGCTTAGGGACTTATCAATTTTTTTTTTTCCAGTGAGGACATCTATGATGAAAACCTTATCTTAGAAATAAGTTGTTCTCCAAAATCAGTTACTTGCTTTGAACTTAGAGGAAAATATCCCCTATACATGAGGCGTCAGGTGTGTGGAAAGAACAGTCCATTTAACTAATAACATCTCTGTGTTATAGCAGCCCTCCCTGTAACTTCTTGGGGTACCCTTTTTCCCTTACCCCGACTGTCTATTGTCAGGTCAAGAACACTGTTGTGCTTCTCAGTATTTTTCCTACAAATATATTTCCTAATTTATTTTTCTTCTATCTCCAATCTTCTAGAGATGTTATTACTATCTGCACTTGTTTGAAAATCGCCCATTTTCCCCCCTCCCAGCCTCTTCTCACTTTGATTCCTCCTCTTAATATGTTCCTTCCTACCATAGATGATTATCTGTCGCCAACGGGATTAAGTATGAATCCAGTGTTAACATTCTAATCTATGTCCTCTGGCTTATTATCTACTTCTCACTATATTCCTGTCAAGTTTAATTGTTCCTTTTGTCCCCAGTGAAAATGACATTCTTCTGCTTTTATGATTTTGCCAGTGCTTTTTTTTCCTTTGAAATTTTTCCTACCTCTATCCACTATCGAAGTCTTTTGCAAACACAACACCTCACAACGCTTCTTTTGTTGTTTTAGTCAGAGCAGGCTTATACTTCAGACAAAATAATTCAGTTGCTAAACACAATTTATTCCTCATTCATGAGAAGTGTGTTGTAGGTGTGGGCTACTCTTCAGGGCACTGTCCTTGTGATGCCTCAGTATCTAGGGAAGAACTTGTTGAAATGGCATCTCCATATCAACAAAGACTTCCATAACTGCCTTGATAGAAGAGATCTCACATGGACAACTACATACTCTGGCCTGAAAGTGACACACATCAGTTTTACTCATAACTCACTAACTAGAGCTAGCCAGATGGCTCCACCTAAATATTGTGGAGTCATCAAGAAATGAGTTCTCCCATGTGTTTAGAAGAAGAGAAGACCAAATATAGATGAGCATTAAGCTCCTGTTCCATCCATAGAAGTTTTCTATGTCTCCTTCAATGAAAATAATAGAGTTATTTGTGAATATGTCCCCTACTGATAAGAACGCAGTACCTTTCAGTTACATTTAGATGAATCTCAAAGAGGCATATCCAAAATCATTAGAAGACCCCACTTTTTCTGTCACCTGAGCAGATATGCAGCAACATGCCTAGGGATGGCAATCTCTGTTTCTAAATTCCATTCTCACACATGTTACCTGGAGATAGATAGATAGATAGATAGATAGATAGATAGATAGATAGATAGATTCATGGCTTTAGAAACTGATAAAGAAATATGATTAATGCTTAGTCTTCCAGGGATTCTTAAAGACATTTTGTTAACTGAAGAGCTTCCTTATAGTCTCTCATATGAAAATAAGAATATACTTTTTCCTGGGTTTTTTTTTTTTGCCTCAATTGTGAAAGAGCTTAGCTCTGTATGATATGGTGGGCAAAAATAGCCTTTCTTAAGATAGAATCACAAATATTCCCAGAAAAAACATAGGAAATGGAAAAGGTACCATAAATAACAATGTGGGAGGCATTTCCAACTTCAGAGCCCTTTTCTGTATGGAGTGCACTAAGCAGCAACTTTCCTCTGACTGTTCTACAAGTTCTGCTTCCAGATAGGTTTTTTTTTGGAACCCACTGTGTTTGAGAGCATTTCTGTCAAAATGGGTTTTTGAATATGAGAAAACAATGAAATAATATTTAGCCCAGATACTCCAGACAGTATTTCAAATGGAAGCTTCCTTGCCCTTGCACTATCTTGAACAGAACACCAAATAAGCTAATGTGATTTTCAGAGCACAACATGTTTGAGATCTGTATTGGATTTGGGCCATTAGACCTAAGTTATAGCCACTTGTCCTAAACCTCTTTGGAATTAACTAAACTATGAATCCTGAAGTCAATTTTACATTTTGAGAGACATCTTCAAACAAAATGTCAACAGGGTATAAATAACAAATATTTACTCAATAAAGATTCTCCAAGATTCTTCAGAAGCAGTAAATAGTCCACCCTGCTCTCACAGTGCTTTGACCTAGGAATGAAAAGCATGATGATCAGAAAAAAGGGGATTGTCTATGTGGTCCTAGACTCCTCATTTAATACTAATACATGTATCTTCACTTGTCACTTTCATTTTATTGTATCTCATAGGAAACAGTAGGTATCATCTCTAGAAAGCAAATAGGACTCCTTGTGTCTACACCATTGGTCTCAACTTCTTTTCTTTTTTTTTTTTTTTTTTTTTTTTTTTTTTTGAGAGAGAGAGAGATAGATAGAGAGCGCACACGTGAGAGAGGGGAAGAGTGAGAGGGAAAGGGGAATCTTAAGCAGGCTCCATGCTCAGTTCAGAGTCCAACACAGGGCTCGATATCACAACCGTGGGATCATGATCTGAGCTGAAATCAAGAGTCAGATGCTTAATTGACTGAGCCACCCAGGCTCCCTGGTCTCAACTTCTTTTATCTGTACCCTCCATTGAGCTTCAGTTCTCCAAATGTACAGTCCAGCGGTGAGATCCAGCTGATTGGTCCTCCAACAAGGATGTGCTGGCCAAGATATAATGATACCAAGATATTTATTGTGCCCTAAATACACCACTGTGCCTTTACCTCATTGTAACACTTTCTGCAATGTCCCTCTCAGCACCCCTATTTTCAGAATCATACTCTTTCCCCCCTTAATGACATTCTGGGCATAGCTAAAGTATTTAATCCAAAAAAAAACCTTTTCATGAGATTAATTCATCAAAATCAGTTTGGGTCTATTCTATTATTTTATAATCTCTGCACACTCTGATCATGGCACTTTCTGTGTCATATTTCAATGACCTCTTTATGCATAATTCTTCTAGATGATGACCTCCCATCTGCATAAATTCATCATTTATTCTTCCTTCTGCCCCTGGCACTTATAACACTGTACACTTTTGATGCCTCTGGATATTTAGAATGCAACAATGCAGTAGGCCTCTGGTCACTTCTAGGGATCTGTTTCCTGTAGCCCCAGATTTGGTTCTCTATCCACCAACATATGCTCCTTGATGATGCCCCAATTGGTTATAAAAATATTATGATCTTTTATACACTGTGTCTTTTGTGGTTAGCACTTCCTTCAGAGAACATCCTTATAACTTGAGAAGTTACCTCAGTCATGAATAATTAAAGGTGGCTTCCTTGACTATGTGATGGAAAAGTCTCAGAAGAAAGAGTTGTGATTCATCAATAATATCACCTGGGGCCTCTAAAGTGTAAACCAACAAACCACATGCCAATATTAATTTTCCCACAAAATGAGAGAGTTTTATGAAAATCTCAACACTGTGTTCTGTTCACCTTGTTTTGCTGCTGTGAATAGCCCAAACTGTCCTATGTGAGAATTAACTTGAGTCAGGACATTGGTGAGACAATGGTAGTGCTAATGGAACCAAAGGTAGAACGTGGTGAAGCCACAAGTGAGGGGCAACCTGCAGATTTCCACTATTTGTTGTCCTCTCACAAATACTATGCTTCTCTCCATAAACCGTAACCCTCACCAGGGAGGATTGGCAGTAGACAGGGTTTCCCTCCACTGTACAGTTCTAGAAAGTGCCATTCACAAAAATGGTTTTTAGAAAATAACAAGGTATTCCCAAGTAGCTGCTTTAATACAATGCTTATGAGGTAGAGAGGTAAGAAATCTGTCACGGGACCTCTTTTTATTCCTTCTTATTCTCCCCGGTGGTCTTGAGAAACCTGGTCTAATCCCATCATATCTCACCAATCCTTATAAAGTCAAGGATTCACTAAATATATAATATATGTGAATTTCTAGTTCATGGTCCAGGAGTATATTTTTATTTATTTTTTTTTATTAAAATGTTTTTTTTTAATTTTTTTAATGTTTATTTATTTTTGAGAAAGAGAGACACACAGAATGTTAGCGGGAGAGTGTCAGAGAGAGAGGGAGACACAGAATCAAAAGCAGGCTCCAGGCTCTGAGTTGTCAGCACAGAGCCCGCCGCGGGGCTGGAACTGACGAACCGGGAGATCATGACCTGAGCCAAAGTCGGCCACTTAAGTGACTGAGCCACCCAGGAGCCCCCAGAAATATATTTTTAAAGACAAGGCATGTATTTCTTTGGCTGAAACTGCCTACAGTCTCACTATAAAGTTGATAGATACAAATAAAGCCATTACTATAATATGGTGGGAATATGCAGTGAATTTATTATTTTTATGGCACAGACTCTTACTACTATGAGAATTCCAAGGAAGTAGGAAACCATCTAATAGGGAAGGTTCTAGAAAACAAAGTAGAACTTGACCTGCAACTGCAACTGATATGGATTTCCATACTCTATGGTGAGATTTCAAAGGCATATGGACCTGTATAACTGGATTCAAATTCTGGCTTGGCCCTGAAACTTTAAACAAAGAAGAAAAGCTTATTTTCACCTGCAAATAGTTCCAATAATAATAGAGACATACTGTATAAACAAATGGGTCAGCATAAGTAAGATTTATAATGTAGTTTTTGACAAATGGCTGATGCACAGTCAAATTAATGTAATTTCTCCTCTTTTTTTTTTTTTTTTTTTTCTTTTATAACCTGTGGAAAAAAGTCTATCATTAGCCGGAGAATATCCCTGGGAATAGGAAAACATTAATTTACATTGACAATGAAGTGTAATTATTGATATTAGATATGTTCTTCATAGCAGAAAAGATGGTGAAGGAGAAGAGTATGTTGGCGCTGAGCACCCAAAGGGGATGGGACACCATAGGGAGACAAAATGACATGGATAAGGGGAGAATACTGACCTTTCAGTCTTGCCTGTGGTCAGCATATCTTAGAGAATGGATGGTAGTCAAATAGAAAAAAAGGGGTTGGGACATTTCTATCAAGGCTAGAGCCCACAATGCTTAGAAGTAGATAGGAGAGAGACACTTAGATGGTTCAGCTGGTTAAACGTCTGACTATTGGTTTTGGCTCAGGTCATAATCTCATGGATTGCAAGATGGAGCCCCACGTCAAGCTCTGCACTGACATTGTGGAGTCTGCTTGGGATTCTCTCTCTCCTGATCCCTCTGCCCCTTCCTCTCTCTCTCAAAATAAATATATAAACATTTTTTAAAAAGAAGGAGACAGGATGGGGTGCCTGGGTGGCTCAGTCAGTTAAGCATCTGACTTTGCCTCAGGTCATGATCTTGTAGTGTGTGAGTTCAAGCCCCGCATCAGCTCTGTGCTGACAGCTCGGAGCCTGGAGCCTGCTTTGGATTATGTGTCTCCCTCTCTCTCTGCCCCTCCCACACCTGTACTCTGTCTCTCTCTGTCTCTCTGTCTCTCTCTCTCTTTCTCTCTCTCTCTCAAAAATAAATAAACATTTTAAAAAGTTAAAAAAAAGAAGTAGACAGGAGACTAATTGGGCTAGAGTGTTGGGAAGCATATTTTGAGCCAAAATATTTAAATTTGTTTCAAAAAGAAACAAATAAAATAGTCCTAACTCTAAGCAAGACAAATGGGTTCCTAAAGTGAATAGTTAACCATTAGATCCAAGGGGGTGGACGGTGGAGGAGTTTGGTACAGTAAAGAAAAGTCTCATTTGAAAGTTGAGTAGTTTGTCCAATATATTTACAAAAGCCAGGTCATGCAGCAGTCACCTAAAATCAAGGCCTAAAAAGCAAGCAATTCCATATCAGAAAAATTTAAAAGAAGAGAATCATAATCCTTGAGAGGGAAAAGGAAAAGAAAGGAGAGGAGAAGGGAGGACACAAGAGGAGAGGAGGGGAGGGGAGAGGAGAAGAAGAGAAAAAGAAGAGGGAGTGAAGAATAGTAAGGAAGGAAGAATGATGGGAGAAAGGATGGGAGGAAAGTTTTTCCAGACAATGACACTTGCCAACATAGTGTAAATTTTCCTCTCAAGAAAGTTGATGTAGTAAGTCTAGAGAACTTCTTCGAGCATTTGAGTATTGTGTGCCAATAAGCATCTCTCACCATGAAAAGAATTATTGCCTTTGTTCCTCAAAATATGATGAACTAATTTTGTATACAGCTAGGAACACACACAGGTGGAGAATGTCTCCCTCTCTTATGACCTATACTGTTGTCAGTGCTCCAGCAGTCACAGTGGATGCTTCTGATAAAGTGACACACAAACTCCCTGGCAGGTCTGAGGTATTGAAGAACACAGTGATGTATGGACAAGGGGGGATCAACTCTTGTTGGAAGATTTACCTACCCTGAACCACCAAGTATTAGAATTGGCATTTCCCTCTTAGGCTTGGCAATAGTGGAATTTCTCAGTCAGAACATGGCAGTCATACAGGGGTTACTGGGCAATGGGTTACTTTGAGTGGTGTGCCCATTGCTAATAGAAACAGTGGCTCCAAAGGTAGCTACAGGCATGTGTCTGGGTCAGGCTGGATCTGCAGGTATAGCAGATGTTGATAAAGTTGGGGTAGAATAGGGACGTTTGGTCCTTATGTAGATTCATGCTCTGACAGGAAGAGAGAAGAGGTGACTAATCTGGTTGGTCTGTTCTTATAGATTGCCGGTCTTCAGCTGTTTCATGGGACTCCTCCTCAGTAGATGCTTTGTGAGTGTGTACTCTATGATAAATATGATACAAGGCTTTGGGATACAGAGTGAGACAAAATAGATAAGGCCCCTATCCTTTATGACTTTATCACCTTTATAGTCTGGTTTATTTGTTACTTACAATTGGCAGACTGTTAGCAACTATCCTGTCTGAAATACTTTGTTTTCTAAAACAATATTATTCCTTATGCATTTTTGCATAGCATTTTTCACACTTGGAGTTAAATAAGCAAGTGACTATACAGAAGTGCCTGAGTTCCTGGTATAGCCTACACTTCCTGAGGGCAGGCCCTGAATCTGTTTTGGGTCCCCAAGAGCAGTGCGTACAAATTTGCTTTTTTAAGTAAGTGAGGCAGTGCTTCATTTGAGTCTGCAATTAAAATTCAGCCATGCCCCATATAGGATTTAATGTAGCTATGTCAAAAGCACAAAGGCTGGGAGCAAGAGTGCCCAGATTTGAATTCTGAATGACTCAGAGCAGCTCTCTAACTTCTCAGTGCTTCAGTTTTCTCATTTGTAAAGAATAAAAGTGGTGCCTACTTCATAAGCTGTTGCCAGTGTGCCATTAGTTAATACATATAAAGAACTTAGTGGAATATATAGCACTAGTCAGGCCCTTATAAGTGATTGCTATCAAAATAGAAATAATATTTTATTATTATTATTATTATTATTATTATTAATTATTATTTTATTATTATTATTAATTACTATTATTTTCATGGGATTCCCTCCCTTATATAAGCTTACACACATAGGAATTGAGATGCATGTTATCAATACATCTAATTTTTTTCAGGGAAGTTTGTTTCAAATAACCTGTTCACTTACCTCCTTAAATATGTATCATTTTATGTGCTCCAGTATATGCTTGAGAAAATGTGGCGGTAGTAACTATGTAACATAGCAGCAATGCCTTCCTCTTCTAGATTCTACTGCCTTTTCTGTACAAATATTGACCAACTTCTGATTACATGAGTATCTCCAAACCATATTTTTTGGAAACAGTAGGAGAGTTGTAACAAACATAACAAGTCACTAAATGGTGGTTTTCCATAATTTCTGATAATTAGGAATTGACCACTGCTCTGGAGTTACCATAAGTTTAGCCAAATGATTCTCTCCATTTTGTGGATAGAGACAATGAAGTACTCGAGGGGTAATCATAGAAGTAATCAGTTTTTAAAATTCTGTTTTATCTGCAGCGTCAAAAGGTGCCTATACTTCTTTTTTAAAAGTCTAAACTGCAGAGAACTGAAAACATGGCCAAAGGACAAAACAGATTATTACTATGGTCTTGCTCCAAATCACATCAAAATGAATTTAATTGCAGTCTCCGACAATCAGATTTCATTTGGCATAGAAGTGGTCCTGTCACTTTTGTGATTTTAACAAACACTAATTACAATTGTGTAGACAGTGAATGATAATGGAAAGTTATAATGTTTCATCATTTTATTAAATATATTATGAAATTCTTTATGTTTAAATGTCTAGCTCTATTTCTGCAATCCTGGGAAAAAAGGGTCAGATTTTGTATTTCAACTCCCCATCCCACAAAAATAATAGATTACATCCTTGGGGCCAATATGTACTTAGAGAAATGCCATCCAGAACTCAGATACAAGGTGTTCCAGCCCACTTTCTACCTTAGTCTTTTCTAATTTATACTAATATTTCAAGATCATCTGTCTGCTTAAAACACATTAAAAGCTCATGCTTATATTGCACTTATTATATGCTGGGCAATATTCTGAGGACTGAAAATATATTTTCCCATTTAACTATGTGATCTTTATGATTCTCCTCTGAAGTAGATATTGCTATTAGTAGTATTTGATGAATACGAAATGAGAGGCACACAACAGTTAACTAACATTTCCAAAGTCACACAGCTCCTATGTTCCAGAGCTCAGAAACAAACTGGCCAGTTGGCTTCAGAGTCTGTGCTTTAGAACCATGGTTTACTACTTCTTAAAATAAAGATCAACATAATCATCAGCTATATTCTGATAATAATTTTCAGGATATTTTACTTTAGAAAAGTAGTTTTAAAAGTTAAATTGAGCCAGCTTTCAAATAAGCCATAAATTGGATTTTTTGGTTGACAAGCTTATGTTTCTGGAATGGCTGAGTTAAATTCAGTTTACTGCCCCTTATTGTATTTTCCTAGCCTCAATCATGTCTCCTTTTTCATAAAATTTGCCTTAATTTTCCCTAAAGATTTTCTTAGGCTTTACACCTTCAGTAAAATCTACTGGTATAGATTTCAGAGCTGTGAATTAATTTCAGCATTAGCCTACAACCTAAATGATAAATAAATTCAGAGTGCATGTGATTAAGTCCCAACATAGCCAGCACAATGAGAGACTGCTCTGTTCAGAAAAAGGAAAGGTAGCATAATCTGGTATTCTTTGGGAATGCTTCCTGGAGGAATCCAAATTTGTATCAAATCCTGAAAAATGGATAGGATCTAAATCCTGGAAGAATAAGAGAAGGTGCTGTGTCTAGAGGACAGATCCAAGGTCACAGACCATTCTTTGTGGACACTGAGATGTTGACTGGTCTGCTGGAGCTGGTGGCCACTGTTGAAAACCAGTGGATAACCCTAGACTATATTTTCCCTCTCATCTCTAACCTAGCGTTTCTCTCCATAACACAATCTGGAATCTTATAATGCATGTTCTACAGTTACCTTGCATTTTAGCACAAACAACACTGTTAACCTCTGCCATGGCCTAGTTTTCAAAATTTAAAATAAAGAAATAAACTCTGGGTTGTAGAATTAAAGATCTTTCATACACTGAACCAAGAAATGTACTACTTTTGAATCTGTTGTGGACATGGGCAGGGGTAGTGGTAAATCCATGTGGGGTGCATCCTAGCTACAAAGCTCACATCACTGAATTGTGAGATAAATGGAGGACTACAGCAGATAGAGGCTGACAGAGTACAAAATTCATCCTAGAAAATTCTATGTTTTCTGTAATACAGAGCTGCGTTGGGTCATCCTGAAGATGGTCTCTATGCCAGATGATTTTCTGAAATATCCCTGTGATATGTAGGTATTTCTGGTGGTCACTCTTCTCCACCTGGATTTGAATTGGGACCCTTTAGATACTCCGGGTACTGAGAGGAAAAGAACTTGACAGCTTAATTCATCATAATAATTTATGTGTTTAATCTTTCTTCTTAAATGAGTCTTGAGGTTCTGCCACTGGGTGTATACAGTGTTTATAAATACAATTAATATGGTGTCCACTTTCTGGAGTGGGATCAAACAATACAAGAAAAAAACACGTTAAATCAAGAAAAAGCAGCTGGCTGGATTCTACTTATGAGTAATCAGAGCTTTGTTGCCCTCATTTAATAGATGTGTGGAGTCAGAAAATCATGAAATATTTGGGTCTCAACTGGCTCAGATCTGCACTTTTAGATAGGTGAATATCTATGCAAAAGGAATAGTTTAGAGTTCCAGCCATTCATGTGTGATACTCTTTTAAATAGTTCTGTCTTTCAGACATCAACGGGGTATTTTGTACTCTGTACATGTATGGGATTGAGTCAGCACTGTGGTGGATGAATGCAATTGCACATTGTGTAATCATCCTTTCTTTTGAAAGGATGCTTGAAATTTAGAGTTTGAGGTGTGGTAGGAATGGAGTGTATACTCTTTTATATCACTCCAAACCAATAGTATAAAGTAGCAATATCAGTCATTCCCAAAATGACTAATAAAGTCATTTTGCATACTGAAAGGACTAAGGATGCTGACCTGTAGAAGAAGGCAGACACCAAGTGATGAAGAGCTGCCCTCAGTTCTCAGTTTTGGTGCAGTATGAATAAAGCCCCAGACTCCGCACCACCACTATCCTAAGCATGGAGAGGCATCTTTTGGCCTGAACCAGAAGCATCTATTTCAGAATTATCTGGTTCTACACATGTTGAATTTTAAGGCTTGTAAAGTGTACAAGAGCATTGTGGGGGAAGAGTGTGGAAAGAGCAGAAAAATGAGGGAGAAGGGGTTAGTGATGAGAGCGGGGCAAATCACTTTTCATCTCCATCAATCCGATTCCTCCAACGTCTGGTCATCTTCAAGGGGAAAAAAAGTTAATAAAAAAGCCTTGAAGTATGTGCAGTCAAATGTCAACATGCAGTTAATGCTTCACAAAGCATATTTAGCAGATAAAAAGAAAACTTTTAATGCCATCATGGATAACCATATAAAGTACAATCATAACCTTGCAAAAATATAGATGATAGATAGATAGATAGATAGATAGATAGATAGATAGATAGATAAAAAAAACTATGAGCAGGCTACACTGACTTGTTAATCAGATGACCTAAGTGTAAGCATTTTAGTTTGATAGCAGCCATTTCAGAAATAAGGAACATCTATACCTAACAGTTGAATACTTTAGAATGAGGATACACATTAAGTAACTACCTAAAAATTTAAATCTTGAGGGGATATAATGAATAACCAACAAATACCTAGAACTCTAGTTATAAGGCAAGTAACACTTTTGTTTTTTTCCTGACCAGTGAGCTTTCTACTCTTGAACCACGATGAGCTAAGAATATCTACAGGGGAGTGTAATGAAACAAGAATAATTTGACCTGGAAAATGAGAGGGAGTGTCAAGGATTCATAAGGGGTAGTGACTCTTGTCCTTTAAAATCATAAAGAAATGGCCCTTTATTACAGTAATAAAATATGACCAGATAGAGGTAGTTGCTGGGAATGAGAATCCACAGTAAACACATGCCACAGAAGTACATTTTATGTAATAGAACTGACTATCCAATCATGTATCCAGAGCAGTTAAATCTAATCTTGCCTAAAAACAAGGTGAAGCACTGTTTGAACTTTCAAGGTTCTACCCAGTTCTGTGAGATGGTGAGCTGGAAAGAATGAAAACATATGGCCTTCATAAAAATCCCTCTTCCTTTTCCCACTTTTCACTGGCAAGGGGATGCTGAGGACAAGGACACATGTTCCAACAGAAGTCATGCTGATGACATTTGTATAGAATTGTTTCCTTCTTCTCAAAGAATCAGAGATACAAGCACAGGAACAGACCTATTGCTTCCTTCTGTTCTCTAGAGGCCTTGCAGAATTGCTTCCAAAGGTCTTTCCTGCTCTGTCTAGTCAAGTTTTTTGCTTTTTTAAAAAAAGTTTATTTTATTTTAATTTAATTTTATTTTATTTAGAGAATCATGGAGGGAGAAAGAGAGAGAGAGAAAGAGAATATGACAGTGCAGAGCCCAGAGCAGGGCTGGAACTCATGAACTGTGAGATCATGACCTGAGCCGAAGTCTGACACTTCACTCACTGAGCCACCCAGTTGCCCCTGTCCAGTGAAGTAAATAAACCGAGAAACACAGTATCCTCAAGGGCCTCTGGAGAGCTCTTTTGTAATCTAATAGATCTTCTATTTAGAATATTTTCCTCGAAACAAACCCATTGCAGAAGAAACCCATCCTATTTTTCTTACCAATGTCCCCTGAGTTGCTCACTGATTTCCTACGTATTGTTGACCAGGGATCCCAAAGGAATCTAACCATGTTGAGGTATTGTTGGCCATCCAGTTCACAAATGGGAGTTGTATTCATTTTGCATTTTCATTCATTCTCTTCAGGTAGCTTCTTTGGCACCATTCCTCTGGTCAAATGTCCAGGACTGGTTCCTTTGGCGTTTGGATCCCCAGAGCAAAGCCAATGCTACATGGTAACCCTGGGCTGGGACCTGGATGGATTAAGGGAGGTATGAGGGAAGAGGTGCTATACTTGTCATCAAGTGATTCTCAGTCTTCAGGCAGATGACACACTAAAGATTGCCTTTCCTCCACCCACAGGGACTATTGCTGTTGCTGAAAACCTGGTCTCTTTAAATAAATATTTTGTAATAAGAGGAAAAAAATCAGTCCTATTAATTTCTTTGTGCTCAGATGAACCTAAGTGATCATTACAGCCTGTGTGCATATGTATGTGTGTGTGTGGAGTTATAGTTATATATAGTTGTATATTTTGTTTCTTACTAAAGGAACGGTTGAATAGAACTATCTGGTTTAAAGGATGAGCCTGACTGATTACTGTAATTCATAGGGCCTTAATTAGCTGCACAAACCATTAGCTACAATTAGACTATTATAAAACACTTGATGCGCTATGTCAACCATGGGGCCTCATTTATTCTTGTGGCAGGGATCAGGAGGGGGGAGGGCAGGCACACTATACCGCCAAGCATGCTAATAAAGAATGATTTTTGATTTAAGATGTTGCCGATAGTGCCTCAAAATTAATCTCAATAGCTGTCTAATTTGTGTCGGTGGATGGTATATTTATTGTAAAATGACACCAAAGCTAAATGAGTTACCTGAAGCAGGAGTGTTAATGTCAGTGCCTGGAGATTCAACTCCATATGCTGGGATACTGCGAGATGCTGGTGCGGAGTGCTCCCAGCGGACCACTTGGCCTCATCTGTCTCAGAATGCTCAGCAACCTGACTTCCACTTTATGATCCTTAAATAATAATAATAAAAAAGAAAGAGGGTGAAATGGACAGACACTATCTAGAACAGGAAGAGACAAAGAGAGGTGAGAAAAGGAGAAGGGGGGGAACTCAGCACGGAAGTATTGTTACAATATGAGTTTCCTAGGGCAAAACTTAGCTCTAGATAATTATGGAAATGAAGAAGATAGCAGAGCCCAAGGTGTCCTTCAGGAGGTTTTCCATTAAAGAAGAAGAAATGAAAGGCCATGCTAGTGGGTAATAGTCTCCCAGGAGGCAGAAGTAGAGCAGGAAACATCCTCTTCCATTCTCAAACTATTTGATAGTAGTAATTCACATTTACAAGAGCTTTGAACCTTCACACCTCATTCCTGTTCGCTAGAGGTTCCCAACAAGCGTGGGAGTCAGTTGTGAGGAGGAAGCTTTGATTCAGGAGACTGAGAAGGGCCCAGCCACAGTCACCTGGCCAGTTACAAATTGCAGCAGGACTAGAACTGAGATTTCCTAAGTCGGTGCTCTTTTCAGAACATACTCTCAAGGTTGTTCCCAAACCTAGCAAATCTTCAAAATTCTTAAAAACAATACATGAATAAAAAGTTTTCTTAGCCTTCCCCAGACTTTCTGGATTAGAAACTGGAAGTGCAATGAAGCCGAAGAATTTCTATTTTCAGAAATCTCCCCACATAATTCTGATGATCAGATGTGGAAACCACTGCCTAGACCAGTGGTTATTAAACATGGGTATGTCTCAGCCTCGATATGCTGCTGGACGCCACACCATACATTTCCAATTCAGAAGCTTCTGGGGTCTGAAAATTTACATTTCTAATAAGTTTTTAGCTAATGCTTAAGTTGCTGGTTTGAGGACCACATATCAAGATATTTTTCTTTTTTTTTTTTTTTTTGTTTTTTCAATATATGAAATTTATTGTCAAATTGGTTTCCATACAACACCCAGTGCTCATCCCAAAAGGTGCCCTCCTCAATACCCATCACCCACCCTCCCCTCCCTCCCACCCCCCATCAACCCTCAGTTCTCAGTTTTTAAGAGTCTATCAAGATGTTTTTAAACAGTGGCTGCATATTAGAATCATCTAGGAATCTTTTCAAAATCTAATGTCTAGACTTGTCTCCATCCAATTGAGTAAAAAACTGGGGTGGAACTATGGTAACTGTGTTTTAGAAAGCTCTGCATCTTATTCCAGTGTGTAGCCAAGGCTGAGAACTGCCTTTGTACTAAACCATCTTTGGTTAATACAATTCATTTGGTGTCTATTATGGGCAAGACATGTATTGATGGCTTTTACATAATGACCCATATTATAAATTACTCCTTAAATTTAGTTATAGGAATTTTAAAAGTGTTGCTGATTAATAAACAAACTTTCTTTTGACAGAAAATAAAAATGATAGAACTCAAAGTGCCAGCCTCAGCTCCTGAATTGGCCTTTTTTGCCAAAATTATAATTATTTTTTTCCTACTTTGGTCAATGGGACTCTTGAATCTGGAAATCTCAAAATGGAGATTAATAGGCTATGTCTCAAACTATGTGAATCAGAATTTGTCATGTGTGGCCCCAAAGTGTGCATTTTGAGAAGCACATTACTGGTTTAAATACCAAATGTTGCAATTTGATGAACTCAGATTCTGAAAACATCTTCTGTTTTTGTCTTGGAGTGCTTTTTAAAAATCAAGTTTAAGGGGCAGCTGAGTGGCTGAGTTGGTTATGTGTCCAACTCTAGGTTTGGGGCCAGGTCACGATCTCACAGTTTGTGGGTTCAAGCCCCATATCTGGCTCCACGCTGTCAGAGCAAAGTCTGTTGGGATTGTTTCTCTCTCCCTCTTTCTCTGCCTCTCCCCTACTCGTGCTCTCTCTCTTTCTCTAAAAATAAATAAATAAGCATAAAAAATTTAGAACAATAAAATCAAGTTTATCTTTAATATACCTTTACTGTCTAAGGTATCCTCAGAGATGTTCTTTTTCTGTGGATCATGGACCTTATAAGCAATTCAGTCTGGAGTTACTTATTGCCATATGTTACAGAGTATTCACTGAGATGTGGCAAGCTGCTGTAACAAAGAGGCTCCAAAATGTATAATAATTCAAACACAATAAAGGTTATTTTATACTATCTTAACAATTCAATCAGGTATTGCTAGTCAGTGTGAAGTTTTCCTCCATTGATGATTCAGTAACCAAGGCTCCTTAAAGCTTATAGTACCATTCCCCTAGGGCTTCTGTATTCTCTTTCTCTAGTGAGAATGAGAGCAAGAAAGCAGAGTATGAAGGGGCCATACCCACTTACAACCCTTGGCTCAGAATTAGTAACACCCTCTGGTTGTTCTCCATATTTATGAGTCTGTTATGTTTTGTCCCCCTCCCTGTTTTTATATTATTTTTGCTTTCCTTCCCTTATGTTCACCTGTTCTGTGTCTTAAAGTCCTTATATGAGTGAAGTCATATGATATTTGTCTTTCTCTGACTGACTAATCTCACTTAGCGTAATACCCTCCAGTTCCATTGATGTTGGTGCAAATGGCAAGATTTCATTCATTTTGATTGCCGAGTAATACTCCATTGTATATATATATACCACATCTTCTTTATCCATTCATCCATCGATGGACATTTGTGCTCTTTCCATACTTTGGCTGTTGTTGATAGTGCTGCTATAAACATGGGGGTGCATGTGCCCCTTCGAAACAGCATACCTGTATGCCTTGGATAAGTACCTAGTAGTGCAATTGCCTGGTCGTAGGGTAGTTCTATTTTTAATTTTTTAAGGAACCTCCATACTGTTTTCCAGAGTGGCTGCACCAGTTTGCATTCCCACCAGCAGTGCAAAAGAGATCCTCTTTCTCCGCATCCTCGCCAACATCTGCTGTTGCCTGAGTTGTTAATGTTAGCCATTCTGACGGGCGTGGGGTGGTATCTCATTGTGGTTTTGATTTGTATTTCCCTGATGATGAGTGATATTGAGCATTTTTTTCATGTGTCGGTTGGCCATCTGGATGTCTTCTGTGGAGAAGTGTCTATTCATATCTTTGGCCTATTTCATCACTGGATTATTTGTTTTTTGGGTGTTGAGTTTGATAACTTCTTTATAGATTTTGGGTACTAACCCTTTATCTGATATGCCATTTGCAAATATCTTCTCCCATTCCATCACTTGTCTTTCCATTTTGCTTTTGTTTCCTTCACTGTACAGAAGCTTTTTATTTTGATGAGGTCCCAATAGGTCATTTTTGCTTTTATTTCCCTTGCCTCTGGAGACGTGTTGAGTAAGAAGTTGCTGCGGCCAAAGTCAAAGAGGTTTTTGCCTTTTTCCTAGAGGATTTTGATGGCTTTCTTTCTTACATTTAGGTCTTTTGTTCATTTTGAGTTTATTTTTGTGTATGGCATAAGAAAGTGGCCCAGGTTCATTCTTCTGCATGTCGTTGTCCAGTTTTGCCAGCACCACTTGCTGAAGAAACTGTCTTTATTCCATTGGATAATCTATCCTGCTTTGTCAAAGATCAGTTGGCCATATGTTTGTGGGTCCATTTCTGGGTTCTCTCTTCTGTTCCATTGATCTGAGTGTCTGTTCTTGTGCCAGTACCATAGTGTCTTGATGATTACAATTTTGTACTACAGCTTGAAGTCCAGGATTGTGATGCCCCCTGCGTTGGTTTTCCTTTTCAACATGGCTTTGGCTATTTGGGGTCTTTTCTGGTTCCATACAAATTTTAGGATTGTTGGTTCTAGCTCTGTGAAGAATGCTGGTGTTATTTTGAAAGGGTTTGCATTGAATATGCAGATTGCTTTGGGTAGTATTGACATTTTAACATTTTTTTCTTCCTATCTAGAAGCATGGAATATTTTTCCATTTTTTTTTGTGTCTTCTTCAATTTCTTTCATAAGCTTTCTATAGTTTTCAGTGTATAGATTTTTCACCTGTTTGGGTAGATTTATTCCTAGGCATTTTATGGGTTTTGGTGCCATCATATAGGATTGATTCCTTGATTTCTCTTTCGTTGCTCCATTATTGGTGTATAGGAATACAACCAATTTCTGTGCATTGATTTTATATCCTGTGACACTGTTGAGTTCAGGGATCAGTTCTAGCAGCTTTTTGGTGGAATCATTTGGATTTTCCATATAGAGTATCATGTCATCTGTGAAAAGTGAAAGTTTGACCTCTTCCTGGGCGATTTAGATGCCTTTTATTTCCTTGTGTTTTCTGATTGCTGAGGCTGAGCTTTCCAATACTATGTTGAATAACAATAGCAAGAGCGCATCACCCTGTCTTGTTCTTGACCTTAGGGGGAAAGCTCTCAGTTTTTCCCCATTGAGGATGATATTAGCGTTGGGTCTTTCATATATAGCTTTAATGACCTCCAGGTATGTTCCTTCTATCCCTACTTTCTTGAGGGGTTTTATCGAGAAAGGATGCTGTATTTTGTCAAATGCTTTCTCTGTATCTATTGAGAGGATAATGTGGCTCTTTTCCTTTCTTTTATTGATGTGATGACTCACATTGATTGTTTTGTGGATATTGAACCAGCCCTGCATCCCAAGTATGAACCCCCTTGGTCGTGGTGAATAATTTTTTTAATGTATTTTTGCATCCAGTTGACTAATATCTTGTTGAGGATTTTTGCATCCATGTTCATCAGGGAAATTGGTCTATAGTTCTCCTTTTTAGTGGGATCTCTGTCTGGTTTTGGAATCAAGGTAATGTTGGCTACATAGAAAGAGTTGGAAGTTTTTCTTTCATTTCTATTTTTTGGAACGGCCTCAGGAGAATAGGTATTAACTCTTCCTTAAATGTTTGTTAGAATTCCCCTGGAAATCCATCTGGCCTTGGACTCTTGTTTTTTGGGAGATTTTTGATAACTAATTCGATTTCCTTACTGGTTATGGGTGTGTTCAAATTTTCTATTTCTTCCTGTTTAACTATTGGTAATTTACATGTTTCTAGGAATTTGTCCATTTCTCCTAGATTGCCCTTTTATCTGTGTATAATTGCTTATAATCTCTTATTATTGTTTTTATTGTGTTGGTTGTGATCTCTCCTCTTTCATTCTTGATTTTATTTATTGGGGTCCTTTCCTTTTTCTTTTTGATCAAACTGGTTAGTGGTTTATCAATTTTGTTAATTCTTTCAAAGAACCAGCTTCTGGTTTCATTGATCTGTTCTACTGCTTTTTTTTAATGTTTATTTATTTTTGAGAGAGAGAGAGACAGAGCATGAGTGGGGGAGGGGCAGAGAGAGAAGGAGACACAGAATCAGAAGCAGGCTCCAGGCTCTGATCTGTCAGCACAGAGCCCAACGTGGGGCTTGAATTCATGAACCGTGAGATCATGACCTGAGGTGAAGTTGGATATTTAACCAACTGAGCCACCCAGGCACCCCTGCATTTTTGGTTTTGACAGCATTCATTTCTGCTCTAATCTTTATTATTTCCTGTCTTCTTCTGGTTTGGGGTTTATTTGTTCTTCTTTTTCCAGCTTTTTAAGGTGTAAGATTAGGTTGTGTATCTGAGATCCTTCTTCTTCAGGAAGGCCTGGATTGCTATAAACTTGCCTCTTATGACCACCTTTGCTGCATCCCAGAGGTTTTGGGTTGTGGTGTTACCATTTTCATTGGCTTCCATGTACTTTTTAATTTCCTCTTTAACTTCTTGGTTAGCCCATTCATTCTTTAGTAGGATGTTCTTTAGTCTCCAAGTATTTGTTAACTTTCCAAATTTTTTTCTTGTGGTTGATTTCAAGTTTCATAGCATTGTGGTCTGAAAGTATGCACTGTATGATCTTGATCTTTTTGTACTTTCTGAGAGCTGATTTGTGTCCCTGTATGTGGTCTATTCTGGAGAACATTTGATGTGCACTGGAGAAGAATGTATATTCTGCTGCTTTAGGATGAAATGTTCCAAATATATCTGTTAAGTCCATCTGGTCCAGTGTGTCATTCAAACCAATGTTTCCTTGTTAATTTTTTTGATTAGATGATCTGTCCATTGCTGTGAGCGGGGTGTTGAAGTCCCCTACTATTATGGTATTATTATCAATGAGTTTCTTTATGATTTGGGTGCTCTCACATTTGGTGCATAAATGTTAAAATTGTTAGGTCTTCTTGGTGGGTACAACCCTTAATTATGATATAATGCCCTTCTGCATCTCTTGATACAATCTTTATTTTAAAGTCTAGATTGTCTGATAAAAGTATGGCTACTATGGCCTTCTTTTGTTGAACATTAGCATGATAGATGGTTCTCCATCCCCTTACTTTCAATCTGAAGGTGTGTTTAGATCTAAAGTGGGTCTCTTATAAACAGCATATAGATGGATCTTGTTTTCTTTCCTATTCTGTTACCCTATGTCTTTTGATTGGAGCATTGAGTCCATTGATGTTTAGAGGGAGTACTGAAAGATATGAATTTATTGCCATTATATTGCTTGTAAAGTTGGAATTTCTGGTGGTGTTCTCTGGTCCTTTCTAGTCTTTGTTGCTTTTGGTCTTTATTTATTTGTTTTCTTCATCTTTTCTCCCCTCAAAGAGTCCCCCTTACAAATTCTTTTAGGGCTGGTTTAGTGGTCACAAACTTCTTTAATTTTTGTTTGTCTGGGAAACTTTTTATCTCTCCTTCTATTTTGAATGACAGCCATGCTGGATGAAGAATTGTTGGCTGCATATTTTTTCTGATTCAGCACACTGAATATATCCTGCCACTCCTTTCTGGCCTGCCAAGTTTTGGTGGATAGGTCTGCTGCAAACCTGATCTGTCTTCCCTTGTAGGTTAAGGACTTTTTTTCCCCCTTGCTGCCTTCATGATTCTTTCCTTGCTTGAATATTTTGTTAATTCGACTATGATATGCCTTGTGGATGGTCGGTTTTTGTAGAATCAAATGGGAATCCTCTGTGCTTCCTTGATTTTGATGTCTGTCTTTCCCCAGTTTAGGAAAGTTTTCCACTATGGTTTGCTCCCACAACCTTTCTACTTTTATCTCTCTCTCTTCCTCTTGTGGGACCCCTATGGTTCTGATGTTCCTTTTTTGTTTTTGATTTTTAATCTTTATTTATTTTTGAGAGAAAGAGACAGCATGAGCAGGTGAGGGGCAGAGAGAGAGGGAGACACAGAATTTGAAGCAGGCTCCAGGCTCTGATCTGTCAGTACAGAGCCCAACACAGGGCTCGAACCCATGGAGTGTGAGATCATGATCTGAGCTGAAGTTGGATGCTCAACCAACCACCAGAGCCACCCAGGTGCCCCTGATGTTGTTCCTTTTTAATGAGTCACTGATTTCTCTAATTCTTAAATTGTTCTCTTTTGCCTTTCTCCCTCTTTTTTTCTGCTTCTTTATTCTCCAGAATTTTGTTCTCTATAGTGCTGATTATCTGTTCTTCCTCATTCATCCTTGCCTCGGTGGCATTTATTTGAGATTGTAGCTCAGTTATAACATTTTTTTTACTTCATCCTGACTAGCTTTTACTTCTTTTATCTCTGCAAAAAGGGATTCTAATCTATTTTCAACTCTAGCTAGTATTCTTATTATTGTGATTCTAAATTCTTGTTTAGACATCTTGCTTGTATCTGTGTTGGTTAAGTCCCTGGCTGTCGTTTCTTCCTGCTCTTTCTTTTGGGGTGAATTTCTTCGTTCACCATTTTGAAGGGAGAAAAGGAATTAATGAGGTATAAAAAATTAAAATTAAAAATATTAATATTAAAAAATATTAAAATTAAAAAATTAACACACCCACACAAAATTGAATAAATGATGCTAGATCCTAGGTGTGTTTTGGTCTGGGTATTGAAAGGGGCTTGATTAGAGAAAAAAAGGGGGTAAAAAAGGAAATCATTTGAAAATTTGAAAAAATGAATACACTGAAGTAGAATAAAATAAAATGATGGAAGCAAAGTAGAATTTGAAAAAAAATTACACAAAAGTAAAAAATATGGTAGAAAAAATATTTAAGAAAAATATTTTAATAAAAATTGAAAATAAAAAGAAAGCTTTTCTCTTTCAGTATTCAAGAAAAAGAAAAGAAATGAAAAAGGGGAAAAAGAAAAAAGAAAAAAATTGAATAGATGGACCAGAAAACAGACTGAAATCCAACTGAAATTACTTTATTTTCACCTAGATGTCAAACTATGAAGTCCTTTGTAGTCCATAAACTAAGCAGGTAGAGAGACTTGTGTTCCTGAAGAGCGAGGTTGGCCCAGTTGGCGGGGCTTAGTGAGCTCTGTTCTCCACTAGATGGCGCTGCTTAGCTTACTGGGGTGGATTGTTTGGTGCTTGTAGGTGCGTATGTGCATGCGCAGGAGTGGTGAAAATGGCGTCACCCAGCTACCCAGTCTCTAGTATCAGAACTCTGTTCTCCCTGATCAGCAATTGCACACCCATCCTTTGTCTTCGGCTTCTGTCCATGCCTGCTTTCACACAGTCTGTGACCAAGCCCCAGGAAGCACCTTCCTCCTGAATTTTGTCTCAGATGTGGCTGTGTTTCTTGAGCCCTTATTTAGGAGGGACTGCAGCTTTGACCCATTCTGTCCCTCTGCAGGAGGGTCTCATGGAGCAATGGCCAGGTATTGACCACACCCAGGAGCATTCGTGGAACCCTGCTGCTGCTGACACCCAGAGACTGTGGCCGGATGCCATCCCGCCCCAGAAAAAGTTTGCAAGGTAGTGTAGCAGCAGTGTTTCAGGGATTATGGAAAATCACAACACGCATCTGGCACCAGGCTTCACCCTCAGCAAACTTGTTCCAACACCAGTGAATGCGGTTGCTCTCCTGGGTCCACTGGGCCATTTGCCTGTGGCAGGAGGGGGAGGCCCGAACAGCGTCTACCGGGTGTCCTCTCAGTAGGGGAACCACCTCTGCCATCTGGCCCGAAGACCCCCGGACTCCACTCTGCTCCTGGGGATTCACCCTTCTGACCAGAGCACCGCCAGGTAGTGAGCTGCAGAGTTTCAGGCTCTGTGCTCCCCATGTTTATAGAGTCTTAATGGAATTTAAACCCTCTCCTTTCTCCTGTCTCTCTTTTTAGTTCAGTCCCTGAAGCTGTTTCCACTTTCCACTTTCTCTCCAGCTGGTTTTGGGGGGTTGGTGCTTTTCCCCTACTCTTTCCCCAGTCTCCATCCTCTTTCTGCATGCAAAAGCAGCTCCCTGCCCTGCCCTCCCCTCTGCGGCTTCTCTCTCCCCCAGTTCATCTCTCCATGCCGTGTACCTGCAGAATTCTGTGCTTCAGGTTGTGCAGATTGTTGTGTTAATTCTCAGATCAGAGTTCTAGGTGGGCATGATGCTTTAGTGTTTGTCTGGCTGTACTTCATGGATGCAAGACACAAAAAAACTTCCATGCTGTTCTGCCATCTTGACTCCTCCCCCTTAAATTTTTTTTTTAACATTATTAAACTTTGACAGAGAGAGAGAGAGAGTGTGTGTGAACAGGGAAGGAGCAGAGAGATAGGGAGACAGAATCAGAAGCAGGCTCCAAGCTCTGAGCTGTCAGCACAGAGCCTGACACAGGGCTCGAACTCCCAAGTTGCGAGATCATGACCTGAGCTGAAGTTGGACACTTAACTGACTGAGCCACCCAGGCACTCCAGACATAATGTTTTGACTTTAGAAAATTACAACTGAAGTTAGATTTACCTTTGAACTTCACAGTCACATGAACCATATTCCTTTTTTTTAAGCTAGGTTACTTTTCTGTCACTAAATGATGACTGATAAAATAGAAGGAAATAATTCAGTTTTCTGAGAAGATGCCATAGAATAAAAGTCAATAATATAAAATAATAGTCATTCTTTAAAATTTTCTTTTCTGTCATTCTATTGATAATGATGGTCTATGCTCATTATGGCAAGATTATTAACTAAACAGGCAAATCTCTCAGAAGTCTGTGTCTATATACAGTCAAGATTTCCTCTATCCTTGGTGATGCCAGAGAATATATGCCCCAAAGCCAAGACGAAGATATCCTGAATCTCCTGGGATCTCACAGACATTCTGGTCACAGCACTCAAAAAAACTATAGCAGAACTAGAGAGATTTTAAGAAATGGACATGGAGACTATTGATGGAATCATTGCTTGATAAAGACTGATATGTAAGGAAACTTGGATTGGAAAAAGAGAGACATATGAAAAAGGGCAGCATGTTTGGAGGCCATAAAGTCATGAAGGGAAAGCTTAGAAGTTCACTTACAATTCAGAAATACTTAACCGACAATACTATGTGTTAGGCACCAGGCCAGGTGTTGAAAAGTACAGTGATGACTTCTCCATGGGTCCTGGCCTCAAAAAGCTCCCTTTTCCCAGGGGAGATGTTACAGTGTTCCAGAGGACAGAGTTTGATGATTTTTCAGAAATTTGGACCTGACTTTTGAATTCTAGGTCTACCCCCATTTGTTAACAAATTTAAGAAGTTGTTTAACTGTCATGAAGAGTTTTTTTGTCTGTAAATTTGAGGATACAGGTAAATATGTCATATGACACATGCCTCAGTGTTATGAATGCTGATCCTTACAATAGGATTAGATTCTGGTATAAGTATGACAGTAACCCTTCAAGCTTGAGGTTTAAAGTTGATATAATCTTATTAAACAAAGACAGAGACAAACTGATGAGATGTGGTATTCAAAGTGACAGATCAGAGGGCAGGATATAGATCGACATTACTTTTCACATTATACAAATGGATGGATTCTTAAGAAAAACCATGTGTCTTGCCCTATCATAACACTTTAATGATATTCCTTGATAAAAGACATTTTTAGGAACAATTGTCAGTAAGAACCACAAAAAGAAATTTAGATTAACAATGTGTTGTTAAGCACATTTATAAAGTTTATTAAACCATATCCAGATCCCCTTTTCTTCCAAGTTATTAAAAAAAATGTATGACAGAGATAAATGTGGACAGGCCTCTTTGGTGTCTGTTAATCTCAGCATATCCAGTGAAGACCCATATGACTCTTAAATAAGGGTCTATTTCTTTTAATCTGATCCACTTGATAGATATATTGGGCATAATCTGTCTCTTTCCAACATTATCTCTGAATATTCTGTGTTACATCCTATATAAGCAGCATATATTTATATAAAATAAAATATGTATGAAATATGTATCGTATTTTAACCTTTGTTTAATCTACCTACCCAACAGTAGCAAAAATCATCACTGGAGATCCAATTCTTGGATTGGCATGGTATTCTAGTTCTTGAGGATCTCTACCCTGTAGAATAGTGGGACAGCTCTTTGTGCATCTGGTAAAGACCATTTTTGCAAAAAGATTCCAAACCAGTGAGTTAAGGGAATAAAGTTAATCAACAGAAATATTATACGTTTAATCACCTTACTCATTATATATGGAGATGAATATGTGTTTGAAACACAGAGTTGCTGCTAGAATAGAATTGGAAAGTATCTTTGAGGAGATAATCCAAAGAAATGAAAACCGGAAATGACTTTAGAGGTTGTTTAGTTGGCTACCCTATTTCACAAGTGAGTAAACTGGGGCGTAGAGAGAACACTGAGGGGCTCAGTTTCCTCAATGGCAAAAAAAACACAGTAAGTTAACACAGAAGTCATGATGATCTGTAATGGATGGATAGTGACTTGGATATGATACCTCAGTATATGTACAACTAGTGGAAGAAATTTCTAAATGTCCTATCCCTTGTACTGACCCATTTTCATATATATCACAGAAGCTTAGTGATTCTTATATTAATCTAAACAAATACAGGTAAGTCATAGCTTATAAAAACAAACTAAAGGACAGTTTTTGTTTGTTTTACAAATTGGCACATGGCACAGTTTTTTTTAAAAATAGCAAACTGACCTCATATTTGCAGGCAATTTAGTTACACAAGAATTTTTAGCAATGCAGTAATTCTGTAAAATTTAGATAGTCTCTGGAATGTAGGAAGCAATTTATATTCTGTGAGGCAAACAAGAAGAAACTCCTGATACAAAATTGTCACTCTCTTGCTAATCTTTCAAGTATGAAAGTCACCATACTTAAAGAAATCCCAATTCTATAATATTTCCTTTCTCCTCTAACCTCCCCAAATGAAAAAAAGAACCACACTAAACAAGATAGTGGAACGTGTCAAATCAGCCTTAATTTTTGGCCTCTGCTCAGACACGATGGCACCACTCTATAATTACAACTAAGAACATAATCCTAACTTCAAGAGATAACATTTAGAAATAATACTCCACTGGAAGGGGCTGTCTCAGCCGTAAATCCAGGTTTATCGAAGGCCACCCCACAACCATCACACAACGTGGGAGCCTCTGTTGATGAACTGCAGAGATATTGCCAGAGATGGGGAATTATCAGGATTCTTCTGTGCAGTCGATCTGCCACTTTTAAGTTCTAATACCTGCAGGTGCTGAGCAAAGAAAGGGCAGGTAAAAAGGCCGTGGGAGGAAAATACTGGTGTCCTTTGTAGGAGGTACTGGGCTCAATGCTCCTCAGTTCCTTTAATGCAATATTTTTGCTCCTTCTTGTTCTGAAAGAAAAAAGATCCCTTGGATCCAAATTTATCACAATCGAAATAAAAAATGTAAAAGATCAGTATAAAACATTTAACAGCAACAGTTAATAATGTATATGATAACATATTGCACTAATATATTGACAAATGTGGCAATAAAGTATTAATGTGATTATGTATCATCAAATATACCAGCCATTCATCCTCTCTTCTGTTCCAGTTTAAAAACAAAGCAAATCCTAAGACTATAAAGTGGGGATAGAATCTCCAAGTGTGATTTCAATTAAGCACATCTCTGAGAAACTCTACCCACAAGCTCCTAAGGAGGCAGGTTGTCAGTTTGATTATGACAAAGTGCCTTTAAGAGTGGTGACAAAAAGCCACAAGAAAATGACTTCTATATTTCAATCCAAATCTGAAATCCAATCTGGCCAGCCTTGGGCAAAGCTGAGATATCAGTAAAGTTTGTTTTCACAGCCTCTTCTCCCCATTTAGGGCTTATTTTCTCCATCCCTAGGGTCTCTGTGTGCGATGGTCAGTTTTATGTTATCAGCTTAGTGAGGCTATGGACACTTCACACATCAAACACTATTCTAGATGTTTCTGTAAAGGTATTTTGAAGACAAGATTAAAGTTCATAATCAGCTGACTTTTAGCAAGGGAAATTGTTCTGAATAATCTGGATGGACCTCATTCCATCAGTTTTAAGGCCTTAAGTACAGAACTGAAGTTCTCTGAAAAAGAGGAAAGGTTGCCAATGGTCTATCTACAGTGTCAGCTTATGCTTGAGATCCTTCTTGACATCCTGATCTACAGATATGATACTTGCCTAGCTAGCCCCCATAATCAATAAGCCAATTCCTTATGCTAAATCTCTAATATATATCTCCTATTGCTTCTATTTCTCTGGTTGAACTTTCTGGATACACAATGTTTAAAGACTCATTGTTTTGCTTAACTGCCAAAACAACTTCAATTATCAGGAAATAATTTACTCCCAGTTACCTTGATGTCTAAGCTTTTATGAATTCAAAACTTTTGTTATGTGCAAAATATAATTGCAAACACCCATGAACAAGTAGGAAAGAAGATACAAGGAAAGAAGATACAAGCATTACACCCTTCTACCTCCAATTTAGGCCCAAGAGACAGCCCTCTAATTTGTTTATAGGCCAGCCCAGACCTGAATCATATTTTTAAAGGGATTCCCAATATTTTATTAGTTTTCTTTCTTGGATTTTCTTCTTACAGAGGTACATAATCAAGGGTTCTGAAATATACAATGCCATTTGGAATTATTTTACTTATATATTCCTTTAGATTTCAGCCAGGATGGTAATGTACTAGTAGTCAGGCACTTGACTTATGAGAAAGTCTATGTTGGAATCATATAAACTATGCAAATAATAGAACAATGTTATGGATTTTAAGATCTGGATTAGAATTATCTATGGTAGATTGTTGTTTCAAATTCTTCAATCCATCTGTTATAGAATTAAATATCCACCTTCTTTGCTATGTGACTTTGGAGTACCCTCCACCAGAAAGGCAGAATATATTTTTCCACATATTGATGGTGAGTTAGATACTGTGACTTACTTTGGCATATGAAACCTTAGCAGATTTGACAGGAGCAGAGACACTTAATGGGCTTTTATGATTTACTTTTGTCTCTCATGCTTCTCTCACTTAGACTAAAAGAGATAATTTAAAGCTTTATCATCTAAAAAGTTATATACTTATTTCAGCCATGTTGATGATATCTTGAGAATTTCAAGGGCTTGGTGAGAAGTAGCCTTGTACTGGCATGGCTACCGTTTGTTTGTGTGTTTGCTTGTTTTATTTTCTATTGTTTTTTTTTCTGGAAGATCTAAAATTTCAATAAATTTTAAATGTTTATTGAATCCAGAAAACATGAAAGTCTAATCCCAAAAGGAGAGTATGAGTTATAGAAAGACCAATGAAAAACAAACATTTTTTTTTCTTCTAGCAGTACTCATCTTGTTAAAATAGTGATGCATATTGTGGAGAAGACAGAAGTTGAACAGTGTCAAAAATCAAAAATTTATGTCAGGGCTCCATCATTTATTTTTCTATGTGATATTGGGACAATATCCTCCTTCCTCATTCCCAATCTGGATATAATGGCAGCTTTTAAAAAATATTGCCTAGAGAACAAACAATAACAATACTTAAGATCTGATTGCCTTTGCAAAGTGCTATCATAAACATTGTTATTAGGGCAGCTTCATTTTTGTTTTATTTTTTAACTTCTGCTTCCGGGGAACTGTGACTCAGAGACTGAAAAGTTTTCCCAAAACCTCACCTAGGATCAGTGATGTAGACAGATGTAAACTCCAGCTATGTTGCCTCACACTCGGTGCTTGCCCCATAGCGCATTCTTTTTCTCACCAGGCAGATTTCATTTCTTTCTTCTGAACATGCTTTTGGTAGATTTATTTCCCTCCTGAGTTCTTCAATCAAAAGTGAGTGAGGGAGGGTTTTAGTCAAAGAATTCCATAGAATTAGTTGGTGTATATTTTTTATCTGTTTGCTCTTTGTCAGCATATCAAGATCGTGAAGCATAATGCAACTCATAACACTGTGAGCCAAGTGACTCCATTGTTAGTCTTCCATAGTTCCAGTTATTGCTTTGCTCCTTCTGATGTGGAAGCTTCCCTGAAAAGATATGGATCCAATAGTTTATAGCCTTAAAGACCTTTGCCATTCCTCTATTTCACTCCTGAAATGATCTGCAGATTGTTGCTTTATTCCAAGGAGCCAACAAGACATATCTACCAACATAGGGTTGACTTGAATAATTTGTGGTCTCTTTTCTCTATGTTGGGAAGATGAATAGGGCTTGTCAGGAGTTAAAAGAGAAAAATGCCAGGCAAGAACAACTTATTTAGCTTGGTGAATGGAGGGGATAGAACTAACTTATATCTACATTTTAAATATGTAAATACTTATTATCAAAGTGAAGGAGGCACATTTTTTACCATATTCACCAAATCTGTTGCAATTTTAATTCAAATTTTTATTTAACAGGACTTAAATTCTCATGAGATTTTATTAGTAATAGGAAAATTATAATATAATGAAATAATGTTAGGAATTTGGTAACAAAGATGCAGATGTCTCATATAAGGAGGTCTCCGTATACACTTGGTGCCCTTTTTGTGTTTTAGCTGCAAAAGATATCAGAAATCTTTTGTTAGTGTCATTTTTTTATCATATGAAAAAATAGAGATCAAGAGAGGTTAACTGATGTATCCCAGGATCCTAGTAGGCGATGTGATCAGTATACACTTTGCCTTATCCCTCCAGAAAGCTTAATTTTGGTGTTAGATATAAACTTGAATCTTTCCACTTATGGGATCTTGAACAAGCTATTTAACATCATGTCACCTCAATTTCTACATCTTTAAAATTAACATAATATTCATGCCTATCTCATAGGCAATGGATTTTAAAATAAGGGATAATGTGTGATAAGTGCTTATTATAGGATATGACACCTAATAAGGGATTGGTGTGTGGTTGCTCCTAAGATTTGTTTCTCTGAATGTTCCAGGCCAACTTGGATGCTTCTTCTAGCTTCTCACTACATTCAACACATATAACCATTGTATTTGCCATCTTTTTATATTACCAGTGTCTGTGTCCTCATACCCTAGAGGTGGTCACTTATAGGCAGAGATCTTCTCTTTTGTTCTTTGCATGCTGAATAAATAGTAGTGTTCTGGAGTTGAATGTATGAATGTAACAGTGTCATAATGAATGACTCTCATTTTCAGATATATATAAATATTTCTGTACATGAATCAATTAGTGGAAAGTGGTATATTTGCTCTGAGCCCATATTAATATAATTTTATATTACATCCTTTTATCTCACAATATTGGCACATGGTAGACCCTTAATTAATGTAGACTGAATGAGTGAAAAAAATCTATTAATGCATGGCATCCATAGGTTCCTGTCTCTTGAAGCTATCCTTATAAAATAACACTAGACAATAAACATTCTTTTTTTAATTTTTATTTTTTTTCATCATGATAAGTGTACTCTTTAATCCCCTTCCCCTATTTCCTCCATCCCATATCCACCTCCTCTCTCTGGTAACCTTCACTTTGTTCTCTATAGTTAACAGTCTTTCTTGGTTTCTCTCTCTCTCTCTCTCTCTCTCTCTTTCCCATTTTGCCCATTTGTTTTATTTATTTACTTCTTAAATTCCACATATAAGTGAGATCATATGATATTTGTCTTTCTCTGACTGACTTATTTCCCTTAGCATTATACTCTCTAGCTCTATCCATCCATGTCATTGAAAATGGCAAAATTTCATTCTTTTTTATGACTGAATAATAATAATAATGGTAATAATAATAATAATAATAATAATAATAATATTACATTGTGTATATATGCCAGATCTTCCATCTATCAATGGACACTTGGGCTGCTTCCATAGTTTGGCTATTGTAACTAATGCTGCAATAAACATAGGAGTGCATGTATCCCTTTGAATTAATGTTTTTGTATTCTTTGGGTAAATACCCAGTAGTGTGATTATTGGGACATAAGATAGTTCTATTTTTTGAGAAGCCTCCATACTGTTTTCCACAGTGGCTGCACCAATTTGCATTCCCACTAGCAGTGCAAGAGGATTCTTTTTCTCACATCCTCACCAACACTTGTTCCTTGTGTTTTTTATCTTAGCCATTCTGATAGGTGTTAGGCAATATCTCATTGTAGTTTTAATTTGCATTTCCCTGATGATAAGTGAGTTGAACATCTTTTCATGTGCCTGTTGGCCATATGGATGTCTTCTTTGGATAAATGTCTGTTCATATTTCCTGCCTATTTTTACATTGGATTATTTGCTTTTTGGGTATTGAGCTGTATCTGTTCTTTATATATTTTGGATACTAACCCTTTATCAGGTATGTCATTTGCAAATACCTTCTCTCATTCAGTAGGTTGTCTTTAGTTTTGTTGATTGTTTCCTCTCTGTGCAAAAACTTTAGATTTTGATGTAGTCCCAATATTTTATTTTTACTTTTATTTCCCTTGCCTCAGGAGACATATCTAGAGAAATGTTGCTATGGCCAATGTCAAAAATATTACTGCCTGTACTCTCTTTAAGGACTTTTATGGTTTCAGGTCTCACATTTAGGTCTTTAATACAGTTTGAGTTTATTTTGTGTATGGTGAAAGAAAGTGGTCCAGTTTTATGATTTTGCATGTGGCTATTCAGTTTTCCCAACACCATTTGTTGAAGAGCCTGTCTTTTTCCCATGATATATTCATTCCTCCTTTTTCAAAGATTAATTGACCATATAATTGTGGGTTTCTTTCTGGATTTTCTGTTCTTTTTCATTAATCTGTTTTTTTTTATTTTTTTTTCAATGTTTATTTATTTTTGGGACAGAGAGAGACAGAGCATGAACGGGGGAGGGGCAGAGAGAGAGGGAGACACAGAATCGGAAACAGGCTCCAGGCTCTGAGCCATCAGCCCAGAGCCCGATGCGGGGCTCGAACTCATGGACCGCGAGATCGTGACCTGGCTGAAGTCGGACGCTTAACCGACTGCGCCACCCAGGCGCCCCATTCTGTGTCTGTTTTTAATCCCAGTACCCTACTGTTTTAATTACAACTGCTTTATAATATAACTTGAAATCTGGAATCATGATACCTGTACTGTTTTGTTGTTTTTTTTTCCTTTTTCCAAATTGCTTTGACTATTAGAGGTCTTTTGTGGTTTCATACAAATTTTAGGATTGTTTGTTCTAGTTCTGTGAAAAATGCTGTTGGTATTTTGATAGGGATTGCATTAAATCTGTGAATTGCTTTGCGTAGTGTAGACATTTTAACAATATTTTTTGTTCCAACCCATGAGCATGGAATGTCTTTCCATTTCTTTGCATTGTCTTGAATTTCTTTCATCAGTTTTTTTTTTATAGCTTTCAGAGTACAGGTCTTTCATCTATTTGCTTAAGTTTATTCCTAAATATATTTTTTTGCTGCAATTGTAAATGGGATTGTTTTCTTAATTTTTTCACTATTAGTGTATAGGAATGCAACAATTTCTGTGCATTAATTTTGTATCCTGCAACTTTACTAAATTAATTCTAATATTTTAAACATTTTATTTATTTTTGAGAGAGAGAGAGAGAGAGAGACAGAGCTCGAGTTGGGGAGGGGCAGAGAGAGATAGAGACACAGAATCTGAAGTGGGCTTCATTCTTTGAGTTGTCAGAACAGAACCCGATGTGGGGCTCGAGCCACAGTGAGATCATGACCTGAGACGAAGTCAAAGGCTTAACTGACTGAGCTACACAGCCTCTCTTCTAACAGTTTTCTTTTAAATTTATTTATATATTTTGAGAGATAGAGAGAGCAGAAAGGAGGGGCAGAGAGAGAGAGGGCTACAAAATCCCAAACAGGCTCTGCGTTAACAGCAGGGCTAGAGCCCACGAATCATGAGATCATGAACTAAGTGGAAATCAAGAGTCAAAGGTTTAACAGAATGAGCCACCTAGGCACCCCCATTCTAGTAGTTTTTTTGGTGGAGGCTTTAGGGTTTCCTGTGTATAGTATCATGTAATCTGCTAATAGTGAGAGTTTTATTTCTTCCTAACCGATTTGGATGACTTTTATTTCTTTATGCTGTTTAATTGCTGTGGCTAGGGCTTCTAGTACTATGTTGACTTAAAGTGGTGAGATGGGCATCTCCTTGTCTTGGTCATGACTTTAGGGGAAAAGCTCTCAGATTTTCACCACTGAGTATGATATTGGCTGGCTGTAGGTTTTTCATATAAGGCCTCCTTTATTATGTTGAGGTATGTTCCTTCTAGGCCTACTTTGCAGACGGTTTATCATGAGTGGATGTTGTACTTTGTCAAATGCTTTTTCTGCATCTATTGAAATGATCGTAGAGTTTTTATTCATTGTCTCATTGATGTGATATATCACTTCAATTGTTTTGTGAATATTTATTGAAGCACCATTGCATCCTGGGAATAAATACCACTTGAATGTGGTGAATTATTTTTTAAGGTATTACTGGATTCAGTTTGCTAATATTTTGTAGGATTTTTACATCTATATTCATGATAAATATTGTCCTGTAGTTCTGTTTTTTGTGTGGTTTCTTTATCTGGTTGTGGTAAGGGTGATACTGGCCTTATAGGATGAATTTGGATGTTTTCCTTCTTCTTGTATTTTTTGGAATAGTTTGAGAAGAATACGTATTAACTTTTCTTTAAATGTTTGGCAGAATTCTCTTGTAATGCCATCTGCTCCTGGACTTTTGTTTTTTTTTTTGGTTTTTTGATTTTGATTCAATTTTATTGTTGCAAACTGGTCTTTTCAAATTTTCTATTTCTTCCTGCTTTAGTTTTAGGTAGGTTTTGTGTTTCTAGGAATTTATCTGTTTCTTCTAAGTTCGCTAAATTGTTTGTATATAAATTTTCATAATATTCTTTTAAAATTGTTTGTGTTTCTGTGGTGTTGGTTGTTATTTTTCCTCTTTCATTAGTGATTTTCTTGGGTTCCTCCTCTTTCTCTCTCCTTTTTTCTTTTGATGAGTCTTTCTAGAGATTTATCAATTAATTTTGTTGATCTTTTCAAAGCATCATTTCCTAGTTTCATTGATCTATTGTTTTTATCTGCTTTAGTTTCTATTAGACAATAAATATTCTTTTTTTGAGAGAGAGAGAGAGAGAAAAAGAGAGAGCAAGCAAGTGGGGGAGGAGCAGAGATAGAGAAGGAGGCAGAGAATCTTTTTTTTTTAATTTTTTTTAACGTTTTTATTTATTTTTGAGACAGAGAGAGACAGAGCATGAACGGGGGAGAGGCAGAGAGAGAGGGAGACACAGAGTCGGAAGCAGGCTCCAGGTTCTGAGCCATCAGCCCAGAGCCCGACGCGGGGCTCGAACTCACGGACTGCGAGATCATGACCTGAGCCGAAGTCAGACGCTTAACCGACTGAGCCACCCAGGCGCCCCAAGAAGGAGGCAGAGAATCTTAAGCAGATTCCAGGCCTAGTGTGGAGCCTGACACAGAGCTCGATTCACAACCCTGAAATCATGACCTGAGCTGAAATCAAGAGTCAGTTGCTTAACTGAGTGAACTGCCCAGACACCCCTAGACAATAAATATTCTTGAGCAGAAAGAAGAATCTAGAGATAAGTCAGTGCATTCTATGAACTCAGTCTATTCCAATAGTACTTTATGGAATTTCAGCAAATGGTTAGTGCGTAAAGGTTGAGACAAAATAATTAGGCAAACTTTGTTTAAAAACATTCAGTTTAGGGGCACCTGGATGGCTCAGTCGGTTAAACGTCCCACTACAGCTCAAGTCATGATCTTGTGGTTCTGAGTTCAAGCCCGGTGTTGGGCTTTGTGCTTATGCCTCAGAGTCTGGAGCCCATTTCAGATTCTGTGTCTCCCTCTCTCTCTTCCCTTCCCTCTCTCTCTCCTTCAAAAATAAATAAACAATAAAAAATTATTAAAAAAAAACATTCAGTTTAGTTGAGTGTTACTGTAACTATAGTTCTCAATCAGTGCATCTTAACTGAAGAAATCCAAGTGGCCAAAATTCCCCTATGAGGAATATTTATGAAAGGTTTGACAGATTTCAGAGGGCCCTGGGTTATCATCATCCATAGCACAATTCATGCTAATGAATAGGTATATTAGAAATATTATTTAGGGTCACCTGGGTGGCTTAGTCGGTTAAGCATCTGAGTCTTGACTTCAGCTTAGGTTATGATCTCCCGGTTTGTGGGATCAAGCCCCGTGTTGGTCTCCCCACCCAGCGTGGAACCTGCTTAAGATTCTATCTCTCCCTCTCTCTCTGCCCCTCCCCTGATCTCTCTCTTTCTCTCAAAATATGTAAACTTAAAAAAAGAATGTATAAAATTATTTAATCCTGTTCTACTTTATTATTGATGATGTTGCCATACCAAGCCACAAAAACTCTTATCTTAGCACAGAGAATGTGTATGGGCACAGAAACCGAAAGCATCTTTTCCCAGAGTGCCTGGGTGGCTCAGTAGGTAAAGCGTCTGACTTTGGCTCAGGTCATGATCTCACAGTTCATGAGTTTGAGCCCCACATGGGGCTCTGTGCTGGGGGCTCTGTGCTGATAGTGCAAAGCCTGGAGACTGCTTTGAATTCTGTGTCTCCTTCTCTCTGACCCTCCCCTGCTCTGTCTCTGTTTCTCTCTCAAAATTAAACATTAAAAAAAAGCACCTTTTCCCCTTTATTTATGGCCCTTGACACACCCTTTGTTCTTTGCTACCACAATTTTGCCACTATGGCCAGCAGTTGATTGAAACAAGCACATTTTGTCTCCACAGAGAGGGATTGAACCACAATTCTTCACATTTTAACCATTTTTTATATGCAATACCAGCACTCCTCATATTCATAATAGACAAAAGATGAGTAACAGAAGTTGAAGAAATTGAATATGTCTAGGAATATGCAGCTCCCCTGCTAGGTGTGCCAATTGGCATTACAACTTCAGAAATGGTACCTAAGGTTCAAAGATTTCCCAGGCAGGAAGATTCCCTTGTTGAGAGGTGGCTACTCTGGGGGGGTTAACACGTCAAGCCATTATCAAGCATTAACATCCCAGCCAAAATTACTTTAGCCAGTACTTTCCAAGGTGGAAACTTCCAGAGAAGAGACAAACCCTATAGGAGAACAGGCCAGAATAGACACCACTGGTGGGGACACAGGAGAGGGCAAAGAGCCCGCCGAACGCTAGATGGGCAGAGGTGTTCTGAAGTATCTCTTTGTAGTTCTGCTGGGAACTGGCCAGATGATCAAGATTGTTCTTGGCCTTTCAGAAGGGGGATGTATGAGTCACATCTTAAATATAAGCTTTAAAAACACAAAATCTTCTGTTTTCTAGGCTTAGCCTTCATAGGTTTCTAAATCAGAACTTCAATTTCATCTCCACAGCAAAATAAGAAAAAAAAAAAGTTTGTTGAAGAACTGAGACAATTATGCAAGTAACTAAAGATGCCAGATCTACATTTTCAGAATGAATGGGAATGGGAGAATAAAATCAACTAAACTAAGTAAAACCGGCCAAAGAACACTTTGTTTTAATTGGTATAAAATATTATTTAGTCTGAATTATCTGAAAAATTACTTTTCTCTGCTTTTCACTTGATTTGCCAATACATAAAAGGCCTTAGGATGGGTCTACTCAGAGTTTCAATGATCCAGTTTGGATGTCTTTCTTAATCAAATTTTCTGGAAAATTACTCAACTGTCCAACTCCTTTTGGCCTACAGATACTGCCTCTGCACTCCTCTGGTACAAAGTTATTATACTGGGGATTTTTTTTTCTGTGGGTTCTGTTCTCACGGAGAGAAAATATAAGGCAAAACATATCTACTAGTTCATGGAGACTTTTTCAAAGACTTTTTTGACCAAACTTACCTCTTAGCTGAAGCCTGTTTGAACTCTCCAAATCATCATTAAGCTTTCCATCTTGGGACAGCCTAGCTCTATTCTAGAATGAAGATCACCAAGGGATCCCCTGACAAACAGAACCATCATGCTCTTGTTTCCTTGAGTGAATTATGCAAGCTGACGGCAGGAACTGGACAGAGGGGTTCCTTTCTATAACAAAGGGAATTTTTTGGAGGAGATTGAGGATAAGATTTAAGTGAAAATCGAGTTGTTGGAGTCATAGAGTTACTCTGACAACAGAGATATTGCAAGGTTTTATGAAATATTTGTTGCTGTCCCTTATGCAAGAGATATCCATTTCTCCTGAATGTTCCATGGTCTTGGAACTCTGCTAGTGTGGAAGCACTGAAGGCTGTTGCAGCATGAGCACCAGACAGCACAGACAGCTGTAGTTTTGAGAGGTAGTAATAACTTGGTTCCATGTAGCATTAATTTCATTCTGTTCTCATTGTCACCTCCTCTATTGTGCTCCACTAAAAACCCATATTTTATTCATCTTTATAGCACGATGATGCTTCATATACTTATTTTAAAAATTGTAAATATCCAATAAATTTGTAGCAAAAATGAATCTCCTAATGGACAAAGACACCATGCTCTGTATATAAACTTCAGTTATATGGAGTTTATGGACTTGTGTTTTCTGTATTGAGTTCTACAAGCATTTTTCTCCTTAATAAAAGTGACTTAATAAAAGTCACCTTATTTATATGCCTTTGATTGGCTACATGAGGCTTCAACTCCTATCTCATTTTCCAGTGCCATTGTGAAAGCCACGCAGATCACTTAATACATAATTCCAGGTGACACAGTTCTCAAAGACCATGAGATGAGCAGTGCTCTCTAGTTACCACTCACTGTAAAATGTATTAGCCCTCTATTCTTGGAAGTAAATTACACCAAGGCAATTATTGGAAAGTAATAGCCTCGACCTCCTGGCTTCTTAATAAAAGACATCCTTTGGATTCCCTTGCAGCTTCAATTAATATATAAAATTTCCTGTTTCTTTTCAAGATTTTATATATATATATATATATATATATATATATATACATACATATATCCCTAGAACAGTGGTATCTGAAGCAAGGCACTTGTATGACAGCAGATAGATGACTATCCAGAGGGATGCAGAAAATAGAACCTTTCTTTTTAATCATTTCAGCTGATAAAAAGGAAGAAAATAAGCTTTGCAAATATTTACTATACAAATTGCCACTTGTTCCTTTAGTCTATCCATATAGCAGATGGTCACATGTCACATAGAGTAGGTGATGTGTCCTGAGGGAAAAATGGAATTCTGCAGCTCAGCAGGGACAATGGTGACCCCCTCAGCGCTTCACTACTTTTCATCATACTGTGATGGATTATGGTTCATAGCTATCTGGTTATGTGGACTTAGAGATTTTACTGTTGATATTAATTAAACTAAGTTTCACAAAATGGAAAAAAAGTTTAAGATAATTCCAGAAAAGTAGCTGCAGGCTGAAGATAGTATCAATGATGCACGTACTAACTGAAATCTCCATGTCTAGTGCATGATCTTCTTCAGATATATACGAAAGAACAAAAGGAAGAAATTGATCAAATGTAATTTTAAAATGGGTCCAAACTTTAAAATTATGCAATGACTATTTAATATATGGATTTATTTCTAATATCTTTAATAAAGAACCTTACTTTAAGTGTATCTTGTCCCTTGAGGGACTAACAACTGATCATAAATATATGAAAACAAATCATCTATAATAGGAATTCAAACCTCTATAATTTTTTGGCAGTATTTTAAATAAGCTCCTTTACAAAATATCCTTTGACGTATTTGTAAATAATAAATATATAAATGGATAAATAAATACATACAAGTAAATATACATATATTAGAACTAAATATTCACAAATGTTTTAAAATACTCCAGTTTGCTTTCAAACCAAACTTAAATTCTTGCTCCCTCTTGCGTGATAAGGCATATTTAACAAACATTATCTGAACTGCTTTTAATCCAGGTTGCCCCCTCTATAATAATGTTCTGTTATGACTTTTTAATCTTGCATGTTAAGGACTTTTCATTAAAGTGAGCTCAGGTTAGCATTTTTTAACCTGCTCTAAAATGTTTACATGAGCCACAATAGGCTACCAGCTCAATAATCTTCCAATTGTCCCAATCTCCAAACGGCCCATCGAGGCTCTATTTGTTCCAGTCTATTGGTTAAATATGTATTTGCATGGTTTTTAAAAACATTTAGTTATTTACCTAAGAGGCCTGAACAGCTGGTCTACTAGGTAAAGGCATTAGGAGACAGTTGAATGTTAGACCTATTCAAATTAAATACGTTTTTTACAACGAAAACGACCTAAAAGGTAAAATTTCTTACCTTTAGTTATGTTCTCCTCTGTTGTATGAACACAGATTATAGCACATGCTCAGCATAGTAAAGCCGGTTCTAAGAAGTACATGTAGACAATCATATTTGTCCATGATGTGGATCAGTGACCATATCCAAGGCATAAGATTTCAATGATATTTCATTATTTTTTATTCTTTACTTTTAATGTAAAAAGTTGTTAGACCATATTATGAAATCATTCCAAACCTATAGACATGACTTTTTGAGTTCAGTATGTTTAATTACTTTTTTCTATATACTGATAAATGAGGACAATCTAATAACAAATATGAATTTTAGATATTTAATGTGCTCAGTCAAGATATTCACTATATATCTCCATTCCTCCAGGCATCAAACTCCTGAAAGAATTTAGATTTTTATGTTAATATATACACACACCTCCACACAAACTTAACTCTGCATATTCTAAAGACATGATGTTGAACTAATCCTGTAATATCATCAAAAGAAAACCAGGAGGAGCCAGTCCCATGAATGAAGTGTTCCTTCAGGACCTAAGTAAACTACATACCATGCTAGTGATTCTTTAACTATGCTGAAAGAATAAGAATAAATGGATATATAATAAGTGGTTTTAAAAAATTTTTTAAATGTTTATTTATGTTTGAGAGAGAGAGAGAAAGCAGGGGAGGGTCAGAGAGAGAGGGAGACACAGAATCTGAAACAGGTCCAGGCTCTCGGCTGTCAGCACAGAGCCAGACATGGGGCTCCAACCCATGAACTGTGAGATCATGATCTGAGCCGAAATAAGATGCTTAACCGACTGAACCACCCAGGATCCCCACATAATAGGCTGAGTTTAAAGAACTCTGATTTCATGCTCCTTCAGAAGCACAATAAATATTTTCTGTATTTTATTTCATTTCCTTAAATGTAAATTTCTTGTAGACAATGGAAATTCTTTTAGCTCATCCTAAACATTTTATTGACCAAGAGCAAGGATACCACATATTCTGTACTACATATTTAGAAGTTATAAATCAGGCTAAGGAAATATTAATAAATTGTTATATCTTACCTTGGCAAGTGTACCTTCATAACAACTTTGAAAACTAAGTAGAATTTAAAATTCTGACTCCACAGTGCTCTGTCTAAACATGAAGGTGTAGGGAAAGTGGGTTCTCATCCCACTTGCCTTTTCTTCCTATCCTCCGTCTCACACTAAATGAGAATCTCCCAGTCTGCATCCCTGACCTCCTAGAAACTTTTCCTCTTGAATGCCCCTTGGCTACCCTTAAGGTGTACAGTTTGCACACCCAAGATACTATCCAGCCTCTGGAAACAGACCTGGGAAGAAGCCAGTTGCAGTCCTTAGAAGTGGACTTAGGATCATTTAGAAAGGGAATTCTTGGGTCTTCAGAATCCAGAGCAGGGACTGGATGGGAAAGCAGACTCCATATTGGCTTGTCCCTTTAGGCCCATGGAGTTCCTGTTCTTGCCAGGTCTTTACTATTTAAGGTCTTTACTATTTATTCATATCCCTGATGGTACTTAGCATAGAGTTTTGCAAAGTATCGCTTAGTAAATATTGATTGATTGATGGTTATTTGATTAAAGTTAAATGAACTTTATGGTTTATTTATTCATGATAGCCACCACTCTGGAAAATGAAACCCATGAGATAAATATTGTATTGATTAACCTCTCTGCAATCGTCTAATAAAACAAATAATTCACTTTATCTTATTGCTATATGTTAGCCTAAAATCATAATTTCCTTTTGGAATAGACTTGAAATTTTCATGCAGTAAGTATAGAAAATAACTCAAAATCTCCTGAGTTTCAACTTTATATCAAGCTAGATTGTTTGGGAAGTTTTGAATATTGATAATACTGCCTGACCACTTAGTTGGCCAGAAGAATTAGAAGGGGCCCCATCACTCAGTGCCTGCCTGATGGCTTATCTGGAAGTATCTGTTACCATATTGATTGTAATGCCAGTGCTTTTACATCTCTTTATAAAGATGACTCCTAAGAAGATAAAAGTATCCTTTAGACCATGATTTTAAAAAGTTACAGAATTTCATCATATGTTTTTCAAACTTGATCATCTCTTCTCTGTTTGGTCTAGCAGCTGCCTTGGACATTTTGCAAAAACATTTTTTAAAATATGATTTGCAATTTTAGACACTGGTTCTTTCCTATAAGAATCACAAACAGTTTTTGAGTTCGATTCTCTGTGCTCCAGCTTTTACTCAATCTTGGTCAAAGCCCAGGATGAGAGAGATGTGTGAAAAATGAAAACTCAAACTCCTCTACTGAAAAGTTAAAATGAATAAATCCAACAGCAAAAGTGTCTCTCATTTTGAATTTAATGTCTTTAAATCAATAGTTGCATTTTAATGTTTCATATGATTAGCACATTATAGATATGCCATGGATAACTAATTAAAACTCATTAATATCCATTTCTAGGAATCCCAAATAATTAGCAACCCCATGCATGGTGAATTCTAATTTTGTTTACATTTGTATTTATAAGCCTAGTACTGAAACACAGGGCAAACCAATAAACTACTAGCACAGATTATAGACTGCCTAAAAGATGCCATATAGAGAACTGAAATACGACCGCAGGTGATGTAAACAGAATGAGAACTTACAAATTAGATGGAAATAAAACATAAATAGGTGAAATAAGAGAAAAGCAACAATATTTAATTACTCCTGTCGGTTAACTAGGTTGTATTAGTTTCTTGTTTCATAAGTTTTTATGCCTTAAGTTGAACTATGACATATATCAACGTGTCTAACAAAGATGTCCCAAATAACATCATTTAAATAAAAATTCAAATTTTGATTATATGTTAGGACATCAGTATTCTGCTTGATTCTCATACCTGTGTGAAGTTGAAAACTTGTATAAAAATTTTTAAATACTTGAATTTTCTAATGGATTTAATACTGTTATAACCTCTTCCTTCCACATAGGTTTATTTTTTTCAGTTTTTGAAGTACAAGTATGTATAAGTGTGATGGGTTTGTTATCTGTTTTTCTCTGCTAAAGAATATTAGCAACATTCATTTCACACATAACAATGTTTAAGTCTCTAATACTATGCAAGGCTAAATTTCCTAAGGTTGAAAAAAGCAATCATTCTCAGACCTTTTAAAAAAAGTGTAAGTGCTGTTGGTTTTAGATGTTTTATTGGAACATGTGGATTCTCCTGTTTATGTGACTTTGCATGCATCCTACTTTCCCCATCATCTTCTGCAATAGCTAAAGGGTTTCCTACAAACCCTGGCATCTGAAAGAGACATTCCTTTCTTTCTTTTCTCTATCAGCTCAAGAAGCTCAAACATTTGACCATGTTCACACATTTCCCCCAGGGATACCACAAGAAACAGGAAGATGAGATGGTTTCGTCTTTTGTTGCTACAAGTGTGGCAAATCCCTTTCTGGCAAAGAATATGAGTGGAAAGATAAGTGAAATGTCAGGATAACTTGCTGCTTAACTCAGGTCATCTGTTGAGAAAGAAAGAGAGAGAGAGATGGAGGGAAGACATACACATTCACAATCTTTGAGCCTTTCGTGAGGTTTATATAAATCCATATATAGTCATTCCATTACTTGGTTAAAGCTGTTAGTGATATGCATTGTCTTCATATGAATGAAACAACTCAACTCTGATTTGGCTTCTACAGGGAATATAGTACTTTTTCAGGTCATGGAGAGTTTACTTGCTAGAGCTGAAAGTGGACCTCACTTGATCTTGAATCAAGACTGACTCTTTGTCTGCCTTTGACCTATCCCATATAAGTTAGTGATTCCTCATCTAGATGATGTGATGAAGTTTCACAAGAAGGCAGGACATGCAACACTGTACTCCAGCTCAACTCCGTTATTAGAAAACTCTTCTTTGGAACTAAAAGACCTTAACTTAAAGGACTATCTGCTGAGGTGTTTCCAAAAGTATCCTTTTCTCAGCACTGGTTTTAGGAAACACTGATTTATCTCAGGCCCTAAATAATTTGATCATTCATTTCTCTGGATGCAATTTTCCTTTTATGTATATGACTTTCTAGTACTAAAATTAAGCAAATTAAGCACACAGTCCCATTTTCTATACATAAATAGGCAAAGAATGAAGTTCCACATGTGGTCCTGAGCATAGGTAAATTAGGTGGAGACAGTGAGATGTTATTTCTGGCTTATCAAAGTTCTGATTGCCAAAATTTCTCTACCCACTGATATCCAGAATGCGTATTCTTAAACTTTAGGTTTAATACAAATCCTGTTAAAATGTAATCTTGTTATTCGGTAATTAACGTGTTACTGCCTTCAATGTGCATGAGCAAATCAACATGGATATGTTAAAAATATGGTTACTTATCTAGGATGACCAATAAAAGGAAGGAATTTGAGTCTACCTACTGACACTGGGCATATTGATAAACCCAGAATATGCCAACCAAAGTACAGGGGAAATCTTGAGGTGAATAGAAATGGTAGGAGGTGGAGAGATAAAAAGGATATCATCTGAAAACAGAGGGGAACCATCTTGCTTTTTTTCAGGGGAATGAAGGTGATTCTGGGTTCTAGTCTTAGAAGTGATCTCAGTGTAGGTTGCATAACAGTGGGAGTTGGGACAGTACTGCTCTGAGGGACCTGCCTTTTCAAAGGGTGGGCACTAGACAGTCACCAACTATAACAAAGGAGACACCAAGGGACCAGAGGTAATAGCATCATCATGCAAAGCTTACAGAGATGAGGTACTCAATAATGTGTATGTAGAGGTTAAATAATATTGGGGTAAAACATTGAACATTCTTCTATACTCAGTGTTCTGTTGGAGAAGAAATGGAACTAGAATGGGCAGAGTCTAGACTTTAGCAATTATATCAAGGTATATCTCTCCATACAAAAAAATAAGTTTAAAGGGGGGTGTAGTATGCATTAACATACATGGAGAATTGGACACAATTCCTCTCTGGTTAAAGCTCACCTTCTAATAGATGAGACACACAAACAACAAACACACTTGGGTAACCCCACCCCAACCACCAATAGTTAAAAAGGACTGTAGATTGAAAAAAATAAAAGGAGATAAAGAATAATAAAGAATTCATTTTAGATAGGACTGTCCAGAAAAGTTTCTTTGAGGAGTTGACTAGTTAACAACGAAAGAAGGGTAAAAATAGGGAGAGAGCTTCTGAGTCCCTGAGTTGGACTGAGCTTGACAGATGGAGGAATGGGAAGAGAAAGACAGTCAAAGAGCAGCAGGGGAGAGACTGAGTACTGCAGGCAAGGATGGAGGGAGGTCAGAACCCCAGCAGAACTTAGGTAAAGAGGTTTGGAGTCACGCTAAATACAACAAAGTCACTGCAGCTATTAAAGGGATGTGACGAGACCAAATTTACATTTAAAAATAAACACTTTTATGAGAAGCCAGGGCATCGCAAAGAAGCAGAGAGAGCTCAGGTATTGTTATCCAAGGGAAATGATGCATCCAGGATGGATGTGGTTGAAGTGAGCACACGACTGGCTGATAGGTTAGATGTGGCTGGTGAAGAGAAGTAGCTGAGAACCAGAATTTAGCCTTTTGTAAAAGACAAATTCAGGGGCGCCTGGGTGGCTCAGCCGGTTAAGCGTCTGACTTCAGCCAGGTCACGATCTCGCGGTCTGTAAGTTCGAGCCCCACGTCAGGCTCTGGGCTGATGGCTCAGAGCCTGGAGCCTGTTTCTGATTCTGTGTCTCCCTCTCTCTCTCTGCCCCTCCCCCGTTCATGCTCTGTCTCTCTCTGTCCCAAAAATAAACGTTGAAAAAAAAAATTTTTTTTAATAAAAAAAAAAAAAGACAAATTCAGGGTAGGAGAACAGAGAATGAGGAGACAGGCAAGCAAGTTTGGGGAAAATCATGAATTTATTTTATACATGTTTAGATAGAGGTGTAAACTAGGGATTTATGCGTGGGATTTGAGAGGAAATACAGTAATGAAGATAGTCGTTTGTTTGTTTAAGTCCCTTTGAATTTTCTTCTGCATGCCTGTGGCCTTAAAGAAGCAGCTTTTGCCAACTGTGTTATTTATTCACACATTCATTCATTCATTCATTCATTCATTTGACAAAGATGAATTATTATTGAAAGCATTGAGCCAGGTGCTGTGAGGATATTAAAATGAGAAATGTATGCTTAGAGGATAGTCTATACCTGGAGAGAGAACATGCCTGGCTATAGCACCTGCATGGGCTTCTGAGTCACATGGCCCTGAGTTTAGTCACTGGGTTTGGTCCATATGCTTATCTGCATGTCTCTCATCTCTAAAAATAAGGACCCAGAAAGCCTAGGTGGCTCAGTTGGTTGAGCATCCCACTCTTGATTTTGACTCAGGTCATGATCCCAGGGTCGTGAGATTGAGCCCTATTTTGTGCTCCACACTTAGTGTGGAGCCTGCTTGGGATTCTCTCTCTCCCTCCCTCTGCCCCTCTCCCCAACTCGTGCTCTTGCTCTCTTTCTCTCTAAAATAAAAACTAAAAATTAAAAAAAAATGTATAAATAAATAAAAATAAAGACCCAAACACCTTAGTTCATGGCACTTTGGGAAATGCTAATGTGGCAAACTTGAGAGAATAGCAATCAACACATACTCATTTTTTAATAAATCACAGTGTTGTTTGTAGTAACATTTGGTTATATTAAATTTAGGGTGTGACAAATAAATATGGACACTAGCAAATTGGAAATCACCCAGAAGAAAAATGATCAGGATGCCAAAGAATCTTCAACCATAGCATGTCAAAGAACCCAAAGGAGACTACATATTCAGCTTTGAAGAAGGGTTTCAAGGATATTTCATGACTGCATTAAAATGAAATTCTGATATAAACAAGAAAGATTAGATGCTCTCATTTTGAAAGCAAAATTAACCTGAAAGGTTTTCCTTATTGGTTGGTGAATTTCCTAGTAGGACAGTGTTCAAGCTGAACCTAAGTGATATTTAATTAAAGGGAAAGTAGAGGGACAAATACTCATATAAGGGGAGTCTGAAAAGGATGACCTCCTGGTTCTTTTATTTTAATCTCAGTGCCACTTCTATCAAATAATTTATATTCTACCAGAGTATTTAAGATATAGGAAAAATAAACTGTCTTACAGAATGGCAAGGGGTGTGGTACTTCAGAAAATTTTCTTTAAGATGCAGCAAAACTTTTTTCTTTCAAGGACATTTTTCAAGAACACGATGTGCTAAATATGAACCCCTTTGATAAGGTGTGGCCCAGGCCAGATACTTAGTCACATTTAAGTTGTGATTTAACCATCAATGTTTTGGTATTGTGTCCTTAACTAGATGTTTATATTCAGGAAATCATAAATGAATGATTCAGTCAGCTACGTTCTTTGAATTTAATGTTTGGATATGTCACCTAACAAATAATACTTGCCCCTCCAGTTGCTAAGGCAGACTTCTAAAAGCACATCATCATAATTAAATTTATAGTCATGATAATGACTTGTGAAGTTAATAGAAACTAACAGTGACATTGAGATAATTCAGGATATATGTGCCTCACTTTGTATTTACTTACAGACTGACTGCATAAATGAACCAAGTTGGGGTGTGTTTCAACATGGACACAAGCTATGAACTAAACTCGCTGTCAGTTTTATGGAAGGTTTTCCCAATTCCATGCTACAACAACTTATAAGAGGACCAACTTATAATGAAGTCCCAGTGCTGGCTCCTCTAGGAATTCAGATCCTGGGCAGAGGCCATTATCTTCTTGAACTATCACCCAACATTCAGAATGGAAGGTTCGGGGCACATGAATAATGCCACATGAGGAGGGGAGTATCTGTGTTCCCAAGCTTACCAATTCCCATAGGCCTGCCTATCTACCTGTTGTGGCGGGGCTGCAGAAGGAGCCAATTATTTCAGAAGGCTTTTGTTCTGCAGTAAGGGAGGTTTGCTGACTGCTGCACATTAAATTCCTGGCAGTAGATATAATGGCTACCTGATTAGTTTTGCTTGCAAATGTCAGCCCATAGTAAAATAACTCTAATCTACAACTCTACCACTATTGAGCAGAAAAGAGATTAAGGCTCATGTTGGACCTGATTTGAGAGTAATTATGATTTAACCTACTGGAATTCTTCATACTAGGGCCATTTGACCTGTTTCCATGCTATAGAAAGAAGAAGCATCTTGTATTATAAGAACTCAAACAATGGACAGACCTCACTGGCAAAGATCCATGGGGGATCTTGATGGTAAAAGATAATGGGTTTCTGCACAAATAACATTATAAAAAGAATGCTCATAGAGAAGAAGGGGATGGAGTCTCAGAATCCTGAAGAAGAAGAAATATAACTAGTTTGAAGATATTTTTCATATTATAAATGCTCCAGCTTATTTTTAGTCACTGGATTTATCAGGTTCCAGTTAGGAAAGCCAAAAGCACACCAGTTATTTCAACAATAGAATGCAATATCACAAGTCAGTTGAAGAAATGTTGGGGAGACTGTAAAGATTAAGAGTTGCAGGTAGCAGTTTCCACTCCTAGGCCCCAGGAAAAGACTTTGGAGTTGTTAGATGATTGTAGGAAGCTCCAGAACTGGAACCAGGCTTCTGAGGAGAGAGCACTGCCCAGCTGCTGCATGGCGGGCCCCTCTACAACTGGGACATAGTCCTCTGAGGAGCTGAAATCTCTGAGGAGACACAATGGGGGTGGTCCTTGGAGGGGAGATAAAGTTTTTCAAGTTGGAATCAATTGCTGTTTGGAACCAAACACTGCTGCCAGAGTAAAAAGCATCTATGAACTAAAACACATGCAAGAGCCTCTTCCTCCTCCAGCCTTTATGTCCCCCTCTAGGTATCACTTGGGAGAATAAGAAGATGTCTTTATTGCTGAGAGATTATAGCCTAATAACCAGCACAGCCCCAGTGGTAAATTTACTCTGGAACTCCATATAATGGTACCTTGGGTATCTTTTGACATAGGCACCTCACCTTATCCATATGGAAAAGAAGGCAGAGAAATGTAAATAGTAACTGGTTCAAGGAATCCAAACCTGAGCCCCAGTCTTCTAACACCAGCCTATAGCTCTTTCCTCTCATGCAAATATCTTTTCCAAAGCCCTTTCTTCAGTGGGAATTCATGTGATAAGGTTCAAGAAGAAACAGTCCACCTTGCATTTTGCAAGCAGATGTCAAATCTTCAAAGCCTTCTTGCCTCTTTTGCAGGTCCTCCATTCTCGTTAATCTAGTTCCTTCCATTCTGCTAACAGTCAGTAGAAACCTGCTTTCTCTTTTGAGAAATTAGAAAAATAAGTGATTCTGAAATACTCATCAGTGTGCTTTCATATGTGTCACCACTTGGATTGTTGAGGCAGAGGACTCAGAACTAGCTTCCTGCCCATTCAGTTTGATAAGTAGGGAACTTGGGTCTCTAACACTCTGGCCACTTACATGAATCACTTAAAAAGTACATGAGAAAGAGATGGAGAGTAAATAGCCTATCAGAGGATCAATCCATACATTTAGTTCTCATGCCATTGTACTAAAATTATTCTTTTGTTTTTGACATTCTATTTAAAAAGTCTATTAAATCATAATGCTCAAAGTAGAAAAAAATATCCCTCTGTGCTCTCGTGTAAAGTACAGAAAAGTACAAAAGGTGCTTAAGATGTCTGACTGTATTTTTTTCCATTTTTTGTTGAAAATTATATCCAAAAAAAGTTTATTGATACTGAAGAGAACTTACCAGAAGCAAAAGGGGACATCTTGGAAAAGAAGCAGGTGGATCCAATAACAAGGAGAGTAGTGTTTTTCTAAAATCTGTTTTTCCTTTCCTTCAGGTTAGTACACTTACATATTCACTAATATTACAGTGGAGACCTTTCAAACATATCAATAGGTCAATAAATCCATGCTGTTAATGGGGCAGTACTTAACTTGGTCTTGATGGGAGGGTTTCTCTGGATGGTGTATTATATTGCTATAAAAATTGGTACTGAAGAGATTTATAAATATTGATTGGGATTTTTAGCATGTTTATCAGTCAGATAAGGAAGGAAATGTTGTAGACTTTGGTAAAGCCTGAATCTATTCAAAGTAGGGAATTAAATGGGATGAGCTTTCTGGTGTCCTGAGATTCAAACTATGTCTCTTGCTATTTCCTTTCCCTTCCTGTGTTCCATGAGGTGCTGTTTCCCATCTCTGGGCCTTTCCACCCTTTCTCTACCCACCTGGAATGTCTCCACCAATACTCTATTTAACAACAAATGCACCCTTTTTTGAAGGCCTGCTTACAGCCCAGTTGTTTTACCGTGTCCTCCCATATAATTGACTGTTTCCCATAATCCATTATTCTCTCCCTTTTTAGAAATCCTTAAGAATGATACACTTTGCCATTCATTGCTATTATTACCTCTAGGCTGTTTTATGTATCTTGCCCCTGGACTATGAGCTCCTCAAGGAAGGTTATCATACCATCTCTACCATCCTTCCATCTCTCACTGCACCAGCTGACCAGATAATAAAGCATAGGTATATTCTGAATGTTTCCTTGCTTGGATGCAACAATTTACAGCTTCCAAATCACTTTTACAAACATTATTTTTCTGAATAACGTAGGAACCGTGAGACCTAGACACTATATTTTCCTTATAATTAAAGACACTGAGACTGAGTGGCTAAGGGACTATCTCACAGTGGAAGTCAGCAAACAAAGACCTAGGACTAGATACTAGAGTCTCTAAAAAAAAGTCCAAACTTCTTTTGGTTACAAATTTTAAGATACGTTTCTCCAGACTTTATCCCAGGAGAAATTCATTGAATCAATTCTAAATGAAAGCAGTATGAGGAGTGACACAAGGTTGTAATTATTCTAAAAGTGAGGTTTTACATATTTACTTTACAAGAATATTCTAGATTATTTTATTTAAAATTCAGATGATTAAGGCCCCACTGCAACCTGATCAGTCAGATCTCTTAGTGCAAGCCTAAGAATCCATTTGTATTTCAAAATTGACTGATACAGAAAACTCGACAATTGAGGCAAACTGTCTGCATGGCTATATTTTGTTACCTTATCAGTTCAAAGAAGGAAAGAACACTTTTCTTTAAAACTCTATTGCTTAGAACAAACTCTGAATTTTCAGTTTCTTAATATTCTATCTCCTTCATCTCTTGCAGTGTCACTTTCATGGAGTGGATATAAAATAGGTATAAAACCTCCATAAAACATCCATCAATACATTTAACTGTAACTGTCAACCCCTGGGGTATTTTTAAAGGTGAGAGGTTGGGGCAAGAAGCCATAGGTAGCCGAATATTATATTTTACCAGCACCGTTGACAGGCGAAGATCGTTTCATTTTCAAAACACATACTCATTTTTAATGGACACTTGTCTCTGTTTTGTCTTAGTATACATGTGTGCAAAGGCAGTTTGGAGCAAAACTAGCAGTGTAACTAGAAATATAGCTTCTGAGACATGGATATTTTCTCTTTGAGAACAACTTCAGAGAGAAATCTTTGCCACCATCATGGATACTTGGAAGTGTGCTATTTGATGGAAGTAGATTGAAGGTGTATGGGATGGAATACATGTAGAATAAAGAGAGTTCAGGGTAGCCCACTATAATGCAAAGGGAACACAACACCAGGAGAGAAAAAGACCAAGACTGTAACTTCAGTCTTTGTGCATCTTGAATATCTCAGCCTAGGGCAATTCATCAATAACACCAAACCTCAAGGTGCCTGGGTGGCTCAGTCAGTTAAGTGTCTGACTCTTGATTTTGGCTGAGGTCATGATCTCACGGTTTGTGCTTGGATTCGCTCTCTCCCTCTCTCTCTCTGCCCCTCCCCTGCTCACAGTTTCTCTCTCTGTCTCTCAAAATAAATAAATAAACATTAAGAAATAAAATAACACCAACTCTGTATGTGAATGCATTTGCAATATCTCTACTATGTCATCTTTCTTTGTATCTGTATATGTACACACACACACACACACACACACACACACACACACACATATATGGGCAATTGTAATTTTATTGATTTCAAAAGTTATAATTTATTTAATAACTATTAACTGAGTGCCTCTAGAGAGCCCACAAATATACAATTTCCTTCACATAGCCCATTCTCTCTTAGTTATTCCCCCTTTCCTGTTTTGTTTCTGAGTCCTATGATATGCTGTATGGACTAAAGCAGGTTGTATTGGACTTAATAACTCATTCTAGTTCCAGCCATGTGTACAATGCTTATTATTTGGGAGGGTTCCACCTACTAACAACTCTGGCTTCAAAATATATTGTTTTCAGAGCTCTTCTGACATCACTCAGGCATGCTGATTGTACACAAACAAATATGTCTGGGCTTGATAAGCCTAAATTGCATATAAGCTCAAGTTCTTCTTTGCTATTATGTTTAAACAAAAATAAACATGTTATTTCCAGATCCAGTCAGACCAAGAGAAAAGCTACCAGCTTTTGCCAAATATCAAAGGATAGATTGGTAAGAACAGAGGGGGAAAAAAGACAAACCTTATTTTCCTTCTTAGAACAAGTAAAGCAAAGAGTCCAATTGGAAGACTAGAGGCATTGTTTGATGGACTGGGCTGGGGCTGAAGCCAGCTTTCCTGTGCCTTTATCCCCTCTAGTCAGAAAGCAGCACTTTGTAAAACAGGCAATACTGACTATCTTAGGGTTCTCCAGAGAAACAGAGTCAATGGGTTCACACGCTTGCGCATGCACACACACACACACACACACACACACATTTATACATTATATTACATACATTTATATATATGCCATATATATATATATGGCATATATATGTATATATATGTACATATATACATGTATATATATGGCATAAATATACATATATATGCCATATATATACATGTATATATGTACATATATATACATATATATGCCATATATATATATATATGTCATATATACACACACACATAGAACGAGAGGGGGGAGGTTATTAATAGAGAATTAGCTCACATGATTATAGAAGCAGACAAGTCCTTAAGATCTGCAGTTGGCAAAATGAAGATTTGGAGAGCCTGATGGTATAGTGCTCATTTGAGTCTAAAGATCTGAGGACTAGGAGAGCCAATAATAGAAGTTCCAGTCAAAAGCCAGCAGGTTTGGACCCAAGAAGAGCTAATGTGTCTATCGACCAATGTCCCACCTCGATCAGTCAGGCAGGAAAATTCCCTCTTATTCAGGCTTTTAGGTCTATTCACATCTTCAATTGATTGGATGCGGCCCACCCACATTATGGAGGGCAATTTGCATTACTTCGCCTACTGATTCAAATCCTAACCTAATCTAGAAACACACTCATGTACATACCTAGAATAATATTGGCCAAATGTCTGGGCTGTCCATGGCCCAATCAAGTTGACACATAAAATTAACCATCACATGACCTTGAATTCAAGGTCTTCAGCCGACTAGGGACTTGAAGGTCATGCAGTCTAAACCCTTACTCAGGACAGGTTTCCTTCCTCTACCTCCTCAATTGTCATCCAGATTCTTCATGTGCATCTCAAATTATACTTTCCCTGGGTGGTCCACTTTACTGTTGGAAATTTAGACTGAAGCATTTATTAGTATCTGACCTAGTCACTTTCATATGCCTGCGTCTTTAATCAAGACCTTCCTTAGCTTGGAATGCTTCTCTAAGTAGGTCTTTCCCTTTGAGTCTTCTCTTATGTTGCAGGTACCAAGGCTTCTGCCTCCAGGAAGTTCACTCTAGTAAGAAAGGGCTAGCAATCACAGCACAGGGAAAAGCTAGTAAATGTGTAAATATGTGCAAACAGCAAATGGAGGAGGGTGGGAGGCATAATGATCAGAGTTTCTACACCTAGTTCTTGTAAGCATACTGACTAGAGCTAACCAATTGTACTCTGGACTAGCACCCTCAGTGTATCTTCTATTGCACTAGACACTATATAGAAGCATGAATTTTGAACCTGTATGATTACAGCACAGGTGGAGAGACAGAGAAAGGACATGTCACAAATGCAGCAAGAACAAAGCAATATATGAGAAGCAGTCAGTGGGTGGTCTGGCTGAAAGAGCTTGGAGGAGGAAGTAATCATTGGAAGCAGGTGGTTGAGAAGGGCTTTGTTCTTTGGATGGTTATCGTTTATCTTCTCCTAAAGAGAAGGTAAGAATTCCTAGGAAAAGGAAGGGATCTGTGTAAAGGAATGGAGGTGGGAATGAGCATTTTAATTCAGGAATCATTGTTCAGTGGTCATACTGAGATATAGGCTCCTGAGCTTTTCGAGGTAAATTACTCGCAATTAGAAAATGCCTTAGGCCCAGACACCATCGGGCTCCATAAGATTAGGAGAAAATCTTAAAGAAGTTTGTTGGCTCTAGGGACTTAAGGTATTCATTTACCCAGACTGTAGGAGCTGTTCAGACAGATATGAAACTTGCCTGCACACATCTGTCCCCCTAATGGGCTGCATCGGGTCCCCAGTGGCTACCTCTTGGGATGAACAGAAATTTCAGTCTCTCTCCACACCAATTTTCACACCCCAGCTGCCAAGAATGGGGGGCAATTAATGTTGCTTCTGACAGTTATTCCAAGTTCGGGTCCAGGCCCCTGGGATAAAAAAAAAATCTCACTGGGATAACTTAAGAATTGTATCTAGACTTACAGTAAAAAGCTGCTTAAAAAATTGAATTAAGTTTTTTTTAAATGCTGCTAAGCGATGGTGTCTTGGAGAATCTTTAGGATTAGAAAAATTATATCTCTCTTTATCCTTTAATTTGTTTTAAAATAATTATCGGATGTATAACATGCGCCTAGGAGTGTGCTAGAAACTCTGGTATGGATACAAAGCCAAAGAAGAAGACCTAGAGTGTGGCTCCAGCGAATTAGATGCCCAATTAGAGGAACAGTTTGCTGATTATGGTGCAGCACCTCACAATGTAGTTGCTCTAAAAGCCTTTGTTGAGTAAGTCAGCGAGTGAGATACAAAAGAAATGCAGGAGAATAAAAATAATTTAAAAGATAAAAAAGATCCACAACAATTTACTTAATACCAAACTGTTGACATTCCCTTCCATGCAGTCAGATTTTTCCTGGAATTAGTTCTCTTTGATTACATGAGAATTTTCGAGAGCAAAAATATATTTTAAAAAAGTAAGTATTTTGAGAGTATTGTGCACGCCTTTCTCCTTCCCATTGCAGAACCTTCATGTATGCAGTCTTTGTTATGAGAAATAGTAAGTACAATTAGTTTGTACCTCACGTCTAGTTATCACTCAGCTGAGCTGGCTGCTGAAGCTTTACGTTTTCACGTAACACTCCTGTACATATCTCCTTTTTTAATTATTTCTACAGGTTTTAATTTGTAAACTGTCATGTGAGATTCGGGGTTGCATTTTGCCAGAGTAACTGATATGATTGCAGAAGCAAATTACCGTTTTACCTGAAGCTTTTTTCAGACACAGAATTATTACATATTTCTAGTGTTGGTGGTGGGGGGGCTGCTCTCTAGAACACGCTTCTAAGCAAACACAACAATTCTGGTCTCCTGAAAATTGATATATTCAATTAAATGCTCACAATCTGGTTAGCTTTCAATAAATACCATTTAAAACCAAAAGCCTCACTGTTATAAGCATGACACCAGGTAATGAAGCTTGTATCATTGTTGCTCTCAAGATTTTCATCCAGTAATATGCAGCTTCAAAACTCTTATCTTTGAGCTCCAAAAGCAATTTGACTCACATTATAGGTCTCTTGCAATAAATATCATCATTATTTTAACTTGATACTCCTTGTAATAAAACCTTTTAATTTAGGTCCCACCAAATTAAGAAGAGGTGGAACTGAAATTTGAATTAAAAAAATACTTTTTCATTATAGAGAGATGGGAGTGTGACATAGTTACAGCAAACCTCCTTAAAAGCCCGAAGGAACAAAGTATTTTAAGCAATGTTAACAGTTAATAAGCTCTTAAAACCCAAAACACAGTCACAAGCACATATATAATTAAACCTTACTTTTAGCAATAATTATGAATATAGATTTACCCTAAACACAACACACTATATATGTATATGCATATGCATATAAATGTATGTATGTGTACATATATATATATTTATTTGCTAGATATGAATGATTTTTAGCTGATCAATATCCTATGTGCTAAATGATACTAATGATCTCTATGTCGGAAAGATTAAGGTCCAGTTATCATAAGTACTTGAAAGTAATAGAATTGAATCAAACTGCCCACAGATCTGACTTCATTAATTCACAATGTCTTGCCCTCTAACGAGAGTGAATTGATGTTTTCCTTCTAGTGTATTTAATCAAATACTGGAGGAGCAAGAAGGAGGAGAGGGTGGAGGAGAAAGGAGTGAAGGCAACTTTTACTTAATATTTTAACTGAGAAGTCACAGCTGTCAATTCTCATTGACATTTTCCCGTACTCTGCTTAATTAATGCCTTTATTGCCATAAACTGAATCTGCTTCTGCTTGCTAAGTAAAAACTGGGAAAGAAAGCCCTTTAATCTGACATTCTGCCTCCTCCAAGAAGATGTTAACCAGCAAGTTTAGCTAGCTCTCTTTTCTGATCACCATCTGGGAAGCATTTGAGCATGTAAATGCCCATTCTGGGTAAGATATCATGAAAGACCTTGAACTTCATGTCATGGAATTGGCACCAAAGAGGTACCATTAGGAGTTTCAAGCAGGGCCATAGATGCATTTACTGTCATTTTAACAAGGCATGTCTGGCTACAACACAGTGAGAAGAACGGATTGGAGTGTGTAGGAGTGCCTGGCATCAGTGACTTTTCTAATGGTCCAGAATAGAACCGATGAACTGAACCAGGAAGGGACATTGAAGCTGATGGTAAGAAAACATATTCAATTTATATTTAAGATGTGTGACTAGGAAGGTTGTGCCTGAGTATGTTCTGGGCTTGAGGTTTGGGAAATTATTTGTGATGTTCCCGAACATTCTACCTTGAGACACTACATCAATATCTTACTTACATGAGGAACTAGGGGGACCCTGTGCAAACTTGTCAGAAGGACTACCTAAACCCTTTGTCCCAGCAAGACTGTAGTGTTAATTCTGGAGGCAAGTTCAAGTACAGAATTCAATCATAGAGGACTTATTATTTGGTAGAGACTACATTATATAATTGCTTTTAAAGTGACAGTGACCAGAAAATGTAGACATGTACTTAGGCACTAAACTGTATGGTTAAAATTAAGAGAATTGGAGAAATTCATCGGACAGGCACCAAAGTCAGGAGGAGCTTCACTCAAGAGCTGAGTTCCGAGTTCTCAATATGCTTAGAAGTAAGGAGCAGCCTTCTGGGTAAATATAGGACCCATAAGCAAAGGCACTGGGGGACAGAAGAGAAATCAGAGTTTTAAAACAGGACACATCTGGCCATCACTCTCTGGGTGCTCTTGCCTTGGTACCTGTTAGGAACGGCAACTGTCTAAACGGAAGTAGGAAAGTGGTACAGTTACTATGGCTGTTACATAGAACACCCATACTAGATAGAGGAAAAGGTAGTCTGGTCTTTTCAACTGACAGATTGGCAAGTCAATGAACAGAGGAGAAGGAGGCATGAGGTTGTGTAATTATGATATATGCACTTTTTGGTATGTAGATTATATTTCAATAGAAAGATGCAAAAAAAAGTATCCCAGTGAGAATGATAAATTGCGTGGTCTTTCAGAAGGGCAGGGACCAACACTTACAGATCACCATATAGTTTAGTACTTAATGGAATAGGCTAATTCTCCTAACGAACTAACACATTTCCCCACCATTTCTAACATCCTCATATGCCCTATAATGTCCAGTATGGTTCAAATCATATTCTGTGGCTGGCATTCAGGAAATGCCTATTGAATTGAATTTTACTAGTTAAATAAAACAAAACTAGAAACATAAGAAAGATGACAAGACAGACATATGCTAAAAAATTAATTTACACATTAATCCATGGAGCTACTTTTTAAAGTACTGAGTTTTGGAATTTTGCTAAAATGTCCATGGGGCAATGGTTTGCTTCTTATACCATCCATGTCTCTCTGCTTATATCAATAGTACTAGAAATGTCTCAAAAAAGTGCATTTTGTGAGTTTCCAATGACTTACTTGCTCACTCATCTCATTATCTGGCAGGCCGTTTGTCTTTCTTTTTTTTCTCCCATCTAACAAATGTAAAACCTCCAGGGTTTTCTATACATATCCTTTTTGAAAATGTTTGTTTCTGTTTGTATGTGGGTGTGTGTTTCTCTAAAATATAGCCAGAACCCATTAGAATATGCTGTCAGAGTCAGTGGTAGGATTTTGTGTCATTTCCCTTTCGACTTGAAAAATAGCATTTTAAAAAAAATATTTTTCATACACAACATTTTTCTCCCTATTCACTTTGATAGCACCACCTGCTTCGGGAAATATATATTTTCCACAAACCACTCAAATGAACTAATCCATTTTCACTATGTGTCCTTTTTGGCAAAATATCTACAGAATTTGCTTTCATAAAGATAAATTCTGTTGTTTTGCTTCTGTCTTATTTTTTTCTCTCTCTCTTTATGAAAGGAAAATGATTCCTTGTTTTCTTCCTTGTTGGGGAATGCATACAGAAAAGAAATTCTAGAAACAATTAAAACCAATGAGTGAAACTCTGATTTGGGGAAAATTTATTTTAACCTCTCTTTTTCTCCTTCTCATTTGCAAAATGAGAATTTTGGAGCAAGCCTCTTTCGAGTTACATTTGCCAAAGATTCTGTGGTTTTTGTCATGATATTTTACCTGGAATTAGAGGTAGGCATAATGTAGTTTTCTCGGTGTGCTCCATAATACATCAGGTATTGTGATTTGTAGACTCAGTGGTACTTGGTGGCAGTTTCCCATGTGGGAAAACAAAAAGGAGATTGGAATCACCTTTGGAATTACATGTTAGTTGCCTAAAAGGGGGAAGGCATAGTAGAGAGCAAGTAGACTCTGTTTCTCACAGACCACTCAAAGGGATTAGTCATCAACAACTCCTCTCTGACAGGCTCTGCAGATATGTTCCCCATGAGCCTCCTTCCCAACTTGGGTTCCCAATACTGGAAGTTTTCCCAGAGGTTTCCTAGTTGAAGTGTCAGGATGTTAAAATGAAAAACAGGCTTGGGTATAAGTATGGACATAACACCTTTAAGTTCTGTGTTTAAGAAAGTGGCAAATCTCTACTTACGGCTGAGATTACGGGGAGATTAATATCAATGAGACTATTCTACATGATACACGTACATGGGCATGTGTGTGTGTGTCTATGTGTATATGCAGACACACACACATATACACAAGTGTGCACACACATCTATACATATGTATCTCTATATATTTATATATATAAATTTTAACACATATCGTTTGACAAAGATAGCTAAACCAGATACCCTCTACAAGTATAGAGCAGAAATTGTAAGATCCAGACCAATCTAGGCTGAGCATATCATATTAGACCTGAAAAGTCCATTTTCAGAATCATCTCATGTTACAGAGCTCAGCATCTCTTGGCATTTGAATGCTTTTAATTCTGGAATTCCAACCAATGCTTTGAAAATGTCATAAGTGCCCATCTTTGAATCTAACTTACATCATACAGGCATTTTGTGTTGTGGTCACATGGTCAGCAGTTAGTGATAGTGTTCCAATTTCCTGGGAAGGATGGTGGGGGAAGAAAAGGGTGAGGGGAACGGACAGAGGAAAAAAACCGTGCTTTGAGCATTCATCATGTGTAAGCCTTGAATGCACTGCCATTTAAAGATATTATTACCTCAGGAGGTACATATTATTGTTAACCCCACTTGAAGGATGAAGAGCAATATATACTAAATGACTTGCTCAAGGTCACATAGCTACTGAATGTCAGACCCAGGATTCAGACACAGGCAGCTTGACTGCAAAACCTAAGGCATCAACCACTTCTCTAAATAGCTTCTCGTCTATTTCCTAAGCCAAATTCATTGCAAGGGAGAGTGACTTCTAATCAGGATTTTAAAGCTAATTTCGACATGGGTACCATTAATCCCTTCATTGGACAACTTCATGCCCACTCGCTCACTCAATGCTTTTGGCAGCCAGTGAAGGAGGGCCCCAGCTGTGGTACAATGCAACTGTTCAGTGATGGGCTCTGTTTGAGTCGTGATGATGGTACATTTAAGAGTGTGCTAGGCCAGGCATTGGAAGGCCTGGGCTCTCTCTAATCCACTGCTGTAGCAAGCTACTTTCTCATGAGGTTAAGCAAGTCCTCTAATTGCTCTTAGGTTTAGTTTTTCATTTGTAGAACGTGGAGAATAATATCTGTCCTACTGTTGTTTTTAAATTAGATATTACAAATAAATCACAGAGAATGTGTATAATCAAAGATAGCAATTACTATTAGTTACAATCCCTATTTTAACCAACAGGATAACATGTGGCCAGAGAGATAACTGGCAGACAGAATATCAATGCTAAATAGCAGTGTGAGCATAATAAGGGTGAAAGGTGGGGAGGGATGACAAAGACCAATTTGTTGGGACTTTTAGTCCAATGCTCTGCTACCAGCTCGTGCTAATCCCTGAAGGCTGTTTTATTTCCATGGGTTTAAGAAAGAAAAGAAAGTTCACAAAAGCTATGTCCTGATCAACTATTTGCAGTCCATTCCCTTCTCAAAATAGTTAAGAAACGTTAGGAAATGTAATCCTGTGGGTCTATCCAAAGCAGCATGATTTTAATTCTTGTATGTGGAAAGCCCATGGCCCTGCTAACCAGAGCTTAGCCTGAATCATTTCTCGCTGCTCACATCCTTTGTTTAGCTTGGACTCAGGTTAGTTCCATTCTGAGATGAAGAAGCCATTGCTACTTGCTGTTCTTGAACGTCCCTCTTAGCAGGATTTTCCCAAGAGCTTTCCTTTGAAGAAAAGCAGAGCAGGAGGCGGGTTTTAGAAGTGACTACCACATGGAAGAATCACAGCCTCTGGGGAAAGAAAGGTCTCACCACAGGCTATTATTAGAACAGAGCTCTGAGTTTGTAAATGGAAAGTGAGACTCTGCTTGCACATGCATGCACACTGTAGGTGTCTGGGTGCCAATGAGTGGAAGGACTCACAGACGCCTCCTCAGATGGCATCTGTCTTCCTCTACTCACTGGGAAGGTGCGCAGTCACGCTCTTCTCTGTGCCGAGCTTGAGAAAGAAATCGTGTCAGAACAGGCAGTCGCTGTGATGCCAAAGATAGGAGCAGGAGCGCCTCTCAGGGTGAATTTCCACCGACATAAAGCAGAAGAAAGGTGAGGTGGAAAGAGAATTGAATGGGCAGTGAGGACAACTGGTTTCTTCTCCAAGGGACTATGGCCAAACAACTAAGTCTCCAGGCCTGTTTATTTACCTGGAAAATGAGCACAGTGGATGTGCAGAGCTCTAAAGTTCCTTTCTAGGGCTAAAATGATAAATTCATAGATCCCTTCACTAGATATCAGTCTTTAGATATCCGGACTTATCTACCAGTAACCCAATATGGCTCTTTATTTTACTATTTGTATCTTTTTAATGTCTGTGAAAGTACCTTCCAAATTTAGAATTCTAAGACTCTTTAGTCCAGGATGAAAAAATTGTGCATATATTGTATTTCACTACAAACAATTTTTTTCTCCCTCCATATTCTTTACTTCACAACAACTATAGGTTTACACTTGTCTCTCTGAGCTTCAAATCTTACTATAAAAACCCTCCATCCTTGTTCTCATTAATGGTCTCTTTTGTATCAATTTAACTTATATTGAAAAACTACAATGTATAATTTCTTCTTAAAGGTCTCAAAATGTTAATTGTCACAATTCCCATGGTAATAAAAATAGACACAATAATCTACATTTTTAAATTAACTTTTTTAAAAATTCTGTCTCTGCTACCTATTAGCCATGTGACATGTGATAAGTTAACTAACCTCTCTGGACTTCAGTTTCCTTTTTTGTAAAATAGTGATCATGAAAGTACTTAATTCCTAGGAGATTTTGGAATACATATGTGCACATAAACACAGGCATGTATACACCAAATCACCACATCTTTATGCCTCTTTTTTTTCATAATTTCTATACCTATAAGCACATGTACTTTCTTAGACGCATTTGGGAAATTAGTACATTTGATAATCACAGATGTGAAGCATAGTATAAGCCAAAAGCTACATCATCATCACCAATAACGTCTAGTTATCATCAATAATGCTAACGGTGATGCAAATACTTGACCAAAAAAGAAAATTAGTATTTTCTAAGTAATACTAAGGGCCAAAGAAACCATGAGAATGTGGAAAACAAGCAAAACACTAATCAAAATTACCATTGATGGAATGAAAATATCAATGACCAGAGAGATATCCTAGAACCAAAAATATCCCCAGGAATATCATGCACTAAAATCTAAGGAAATAAGACAGGCCACCCTGGGAGACTAGAAAAGGATTATTCACAGATTCTCAGAGCTAGAAGAGGATGCTCAGAAGTCACTTGGTTCAGCCGCCAGCCATGATGAGTGATCCAATTGGGAATGACAATGATTTGTTATTATTAATATTATTAGTCAGGTTATGTATTTCATCTGTTCGTAACAAATTTTCTTGTTCTTCTTGATTTTCTTTCTTGATTTTCTTGAAAATCTTTCTTGATTTTCTTCAAATCTGTTCGTGACAAATTTGATTGTCAACTTACCAAAAAGACCCCTAGAAAAAGCTACTGACCAAGCAGAGGTAAGTTTATTAGACTTACTAAGGCAAAAGGCAAACACCACCTTGACAGAGTCTTAACACTAGCACTTTACTCACCAAAGCCATCATCTCCTGGATTATTCAGAGTCCTTTCCGGAGAAGGGACTTGAATTTGCTACTTTCTGAGAAAAGAGGAATTTGTAATTCTAAAATAAAAATGCAACGTTAAACGTCCTTCATGCTTAAGTTCTGTATGTCTGCCAAGTGATAAGGAGGAGCTGGATAATCACCTTTTGGATAATTCACCAAAGAACCACTCCAGATCCCTGCTTAATACTATGAGATAGATATATATGTTTTCCAAAGGTGCAGAAATACTCTAGGTGGTCTATTTTGGACCCTTCCCAAACAGAGGCTGAATCCCTTTCTGCCCATCTGACTATTATGACTGTATTGTATTGTATTGTGATTGTATTATGATGTATAGTATTGATACTTTTAGCATCAACTTTCCTTCTCATTTGTTGCTGCACTAAAATTGGAAGTATGCCCTGAACCCATGATGGAATTCAATACTGACTAGTATGAGATATCAATTTATGACATTATCATTGATTTTTTAAAATATGCAGATCAGCCTTGTTGTATTCAGAAGGGTGTTGTACTTCAAAACAGTCACAATTAGAAGACATATGCCTAATTGTAAAGATGCTGCCATTCTCAAGATATGCTCAGTACCTCTATGAAAATAGATACAGAATTCTGTTATCATACAGAAGAAAGAGTTATCCTATCACTCCCTCTTCAAAATTACATGTATACATACATGCATATTTTTACCTAAGTTCTTTAGATTTGTCTGTAAAATGACTCCTGAGTGTCTCTCAAAAATTAAATCCATCCTACTAAATGAAGATTTATTAGCCAAGAGGGTTTTCTAGCAAATGTGACACATTTTCCCAGAGTAAAATTATCTAAATGTTTTGCATAAGAACAGCATTTCTGGAAATTACATATAAATTTCCACCTCAATTTTGTTGAGATTTCCTTTGGTTTATATGTAAGCACTAGTATAATTCTTAGATATCAGTCTTGCTTTCTATTGTAATAAAATAATGTGTAGCTTCTGCCTCAGAAACTAGAATATGAGTTTCCTATGAGAATGATTGCATATTATATGTTTCTAGTATCTACCATAGTATATTACATAAATAGAAACTTATTGAGCACTTCTTAATCAGCTAGTTGATAACCCAGCATCTGTAAACTAGTGCTTATCATCCCTGTATACACATATTGACATCACCCTGGTTCTGACTTAATTGGTATTGAATGGTATCCAGGCATCAGTATTTTTTAAGAACTTCCCAGTAATTTTAATATGCAGCCACGGTTGAGAATCACCACCCTGCTTTTCCATAGAAGTTTAATTTTCCATGCTTTTGGTGCCTCGGATGATTCCACCCTAAACCTCTCAAGGATCTCCAGGGCTCTTAAACATCTCAAGGCCAAAATGATAGCAACCATTCACCATTATTTTAAACGTGGGAATGTAAAAAAGATAGAGTCTTACTGGACTTTTTAACCATTCTCAAAACAAATAATATTTAATAAATACTTTTAAGATGTTAAATAAATGTGAAAGGGCCATAAATAAACATAAATAAGAGCTAAAGGCGAGAAAAGTAACAGAGCAAGTTATATTAACTAAATATATATATAAATATATATAAAATATATATAATGTATATAATATATATAATATATTAAATTTATAATATATATAAAATACATATAAAACATATTTTATATATATATATATACCAGTTATAAAAAATATACTTTCATCCTAACCTTTAGACTCTTACTACCCTAACCTTTAACCTAAGCTCCAATCTCATGCTCCCATGTACTTACTTAGCCTCCCTACTTGCATGTCTGTAGGCATTTCAAACAATGTGTCCTTAACTGCTCTCTTGATGTCATCTTCCCTTAAACATGCCCTTCTCAATGTCTTCCTAGTCTACTCTTCACTCAGTTATTTTGGTCATAAAAACAAACAACAAAACTTACACTCTCCATATCTAACACATAAGCAAGGACTCTTGACTCTGCTATTAAAAACATACACTGAATCTGACCAAATTTTTGCACACCTCCTCCCTACCACATTCCCAGTCCCAAATTAAAGTTTCATCATCTGTAACCAGACTACCAAAATAGTTTTCTAATTGGTTTTACTGGTTCCACTCATGGTCATTTCTCTCTTTTCTTCACATAGCAACCAGTGATCATTTTCGGTCATACTTTGTTTATCTTGCCCCCTTGCTTAAAGATTACAATGGCTTCCTACTATCCTTGGAATATCCTATAAGCCATACTCTGTCCCCTGCCTACCTCTGTGAATCACACTTTTCCTGATCACAATATTGCTTTTGATCTTGTTACTCTTCCATCAACATGACCAGCTCAATTCCAGTCTGAAGCTCTTACACTTGCTGCTACCTCTTCCTGGAACAACCTCCCTCTAGGTCCTTTCATGGCTCCCTTTCTCCCTGCTCTAAGGTCTTCTCTTCAGGTAGACTGCCAAAATAGTTCTCTGAGCCCATGCTTTTACTCTATACTCTGGCTTTATTTTCTTCTTAGCACTCATTATTATCTAAAATTGTAATATTCACATGCTTAACTCTTTATTTTATGTCTGTTTTCCCTGAATTCCTTCACAAGAGTAAAGCCCTGAGGGAGGACATGATCTAATACGCTTTCACTGAGTCCCCACCACTTAGCACCTAGGCTGGCTCATGGTAAGGACTGAAGAAAGTTTATTGAATTAAATAACAAAAGAAGGACTGAATGCATTTATTGTTTTGGAATTCAGGTAGCTGGAAGTCCTGTCTTCCCTTAACACACATTATCCCTAGAAACTTCACAGCCAAATACAATTAGAGATAGAAATAAAAGATGCTCCAGGGAGCTGATATAGGTCCTTACCTAGTCTTTCTTGCCAGGTTCCACAGTCCTGAACCCATCTTTTTCTTGTTTCTACCTCTGTAAAAAAAAACTCTGGTTTTGCTCTTTGGCATTTGCATTAGTATTCAGTCTCCTAGCCTTGGTGTCTTGTTTCTCCACATGGGTTTAGCTTCTACAATGAACTGCATTGGTTAGAAAAAGTATTGATGACAATTTGAAACTAAAGCCACAGGACCTTCCTGGTTTAGCAAGTTTTCTGTACTGGCACACTTCATATTTGTAATCATAACATATTTTTCTGTTGCATTCCAAGATCAGAGGCTTCAGGGAAACTGTGTGGGTAATTCCAGCAATTCGGGAACTAGCAAATTATCTCTCTGATATTGTCATGGATTTAATCTTTTCCTTCCATGTTCAATTGCTTTATTTATAAAGAGAACAGAAGGAAAATTCATATTATAGGAATAGGAAGAGTTTAGCCTATTCTTAGACTAAAAAGATAAAATACTATTTAATACTATTTAAAGCTTGTGGAATTAATCTTATTTTTCATCACATTGAAAGTATTCTCTTATCTAAATGTATTTCAACAAGCTAGATATTTTATATCGAATTAATTTATATACAGGCTTTCTTTTCCTTTATAGGGTGCAATCAGAATGGACATTGAGCCAGCATATACAGGTATGGCTTTATAGAATGTTTATAACCAACATCCATTTTGACTGGTTGAGCATCCCTTATGATTATTGAGTATTTTGAATATCACCAATCAGCAAGTATCTGTTAAACATCGTTGTATGTAGAATACTGAGCCAGTCTCAGAAGTGAATATAAACTAGTTTATGGCCTGGCAGCTGTCTTGATGAGATTACCAATGAGAAGTGGATAATGGATCTAATCACATGTGCACACGCCACATGTGTGTGAGTACATACACACACATACACATACATAATGCAGTGAAAGACATGAAATAGCAGATGTATCATCTACATGAATGTGGAAACAGTCCATTCAATGCCATTCCAACATAAAGACACTGAACCCCCTCTAAATACATGTCAGTCAGAATCGTGAGACCCAGTCCCTCTTCTCACGGAGTTCTGTATATGATAGGGCAATAAGAGGGCAGAGGCTACTGAATGAACCCAGGCTGGAATGTCAAGGACAGCTGAGTGGAGGGCAGAAACTTTTCGCTGGGTCTTGAGAAGGAGTGGGAATTACATGAAAAGGAAGTTATGCCAAAAGACTTCCAGGCAAAGAACAGCTCAGTCCAGGAATTAAAATTGGAAAATATAAAGCTTGATTAGGTAAAGTGGCTATTTAGATGGCATCAGAGTATCTAGTTCAGTAAAAGGTAGGAGATGGCATACAGAGGGAGGCCAGTGTATGCATTGCAGATGGTCCTAGAAATAAGGCTGAGTTGTTGTTGCAAAAGGAAACCTCTACAAACAGGGCCAGACTTGAGATCAAAAGAAAAAAAAAAGACCATTTCCCAAAGGTTGTGCAAAAGTTAGTTTCAGCATCTTTTTCACTAGAGTCCTAGAACTCTTCACAGAATGATCCCTGAAGTCGGCATGATGAGCTCCAGATGGCAAAAGTGGAGAGATAGCAGTAAGTGCTGTGAGACTTTCAAGTCTGGTTTTAGGATATTTGGCACATCACCGAACGTGCTAATGTATAACTCAACGTTTAAATTGTCATTTGCTATCCTTAATTTTTAAGGATAAAATGAGGATCTGAAGCAGGAGATTTTAGAAGTAATATGTGGAGTTGACAGACAAAGAAAGAGAACATTAGCCTGGCATGGATAACTTATGTATCACAAGTTACATATTTTAAGTAAATGTTCACTGGATCATTTAACTTGGCATTTATAACTTGTGTCAAAAATAGAAACTTTGTTCAATGTGCAAGGTACAAGACTTATCATCGTCTACGGAGAGATAGAGAAAAACCTCATCCAGGCAAGAGCAGAAATCTGCCAAACTTCTTTGACTTTGAGAAGGTTACAGACAAGGTTGACAGTGTCAATGCATACAGCATGATTTATCATGAGCTTCAGAAGGTCCTCAATAAAGTTCCACATGACAGCCATCCATTGAAGGCAAGAGCTAAGGAGATATGGGGTAGAGCATGGGAGTGAATAAAGAACTCGTTAAAAAAAAAAAAATCTGAGGACAGAAATGCTGCCTACATGTTGAGCTACATTGCCTTCGAGATAAGTTTGATAATGGCTAAGCTTTTTATATAATTGTGTTAGTTTTTGGAGTTGAGAGCGGCATCTCAAAATGTTTATTGTGATAGAATTGCAGAAACCAGAGAAACTAGGTGCTTAATAGCCTAGATAAGATTAATTTCAAGTTAAACTGCCCCTAGCCTGGTTATGTTTTTACAGATTGCCGCAGTATTTGATCAGGAAGGAGGCAGAAAATAAACACTCCCAGTGAACCATCAAGTTGGCTTTTTAAACACTAGAAATAACTTCAATAGCTAAGATGGAGCTAATGAACCTCAAGATATGGGGACTTATATTAGACTAGAAAGCGGGGTACCTGGGTTCCATCCACCCGTAGGCACTTCAGCAAGCCACCTCACCTTTTGAGGACAGCTTTTATTTATTTTTAATTAATTTAATTAATTCATTTATTTTTTAAGGTTTATTTATTTATTTTGAGGGGGGTAGAAAGGACAGAGAGAGAGAGAGAGAGAGAGAGGGAGAGAACTTCAAGCAGACTCTGTGCTGTTAGTGCTGATGAGGCCAACTTTTAATCTATATATGAACAAATTGGAGCAAATAATTTCTGAGGTTTCCTTTAAGAATAACCTTATATAATACTGTAATGATGACTGTGACATCAAAAGTTGAGTATTTAACTTGAATGGCCAGGGGATGTTGGGTGGGATGTCTGGATAATTTCATTTTACACTTAATAGCAGAAAGAGACCCCCTCTGGTCCCAAATCCATATAAGCTGCACATAATAGAAATAATAGTGAAAGAAATGCCAAGCATTTTCTGTAAATTACAGTTGTTTTTACTAAATTATTGGGCCATATTTTTTGGATGTGTGCTCTCAAACAAATTAATACTACTTGCAAGGAGAAAAAAAAAGGAGATGCAAGAGTCTCAAATATATTGGATACATAAAAGCTGGAGTATGCATAATCGTCTTGCAAGAGTTCTTAAATCTCTGTATATAAACTGTTTAAAAGTAAATTAAAATTATTCCTTAATGAAATACAAATCTGAAGTCACTTGAATAACTAATCATTTTATGACCCATGCAGTGAATTTTTAATGCCTACTTCTACCTGATTATTTTAGATATGTCTGTGTTGTAAATTAAAAGCTACATAAATCATTAATGTGTTGATACAGATCAGTGAACTGCTTACACTATATGTGATTCCTTAGGACATACAATGTCTGATTCACCTCCCTCCCTTTCAATTATATAACTGCCAGGCGCTTTTCCACTGTTCCCTCTTCGGCGAGGTCTTATTTGGTAGAACTGCATGCCAAAGCTTTTATCACTTTCCCAACATAGTCTAGGGCTTTTAATCAAAGGGGTCTCACAGTGTAAAAATGAAGAGGTCCAAAGCCCAAGAATGTGGAGATAGAATTCTATGAAGGGATAGTTTTTTTTTTCCTTTTTTTTTTTTAATCTGTGTTCCCAGGAAACTGTGGCAAGAAGACATAACCTCTGTACTTTTCTTAGATCAGTGTACCCACTTTACCTTTCTTAAAAGTGTCATGCTTCTTCTGTACCTTGAGTTACAGAGCTCCTGTTGCCATATAGGAGGGGCCCTCATTTTATCCCTCCATCAGTCCAATAATTTTACTTCCTTCAGAGAGCAGCTCAAGATCTGCATCATCTGTAATGTTGATTAAAGCCATGCATAATTAAAAGATGTTTAATCCACCTTGGAGTAATACTGAATTAAGTTTATAAAGTTTCCACTATGAGAAATGATTTCTTTGAGATACTATAGAAGGAGAAAGATGAGCATTATATGGCCACTGGAGTATAATGGTGAACAGCAAAATACACATACACACACACACACACGGTCAAAAAATGGTATATACCATGAGAGAACATCAAAGAAACTTATAGGTATTTAATCAAGCAAGAATTAGTAAAAACAAATTCAAAGGATAAGTAAAGAATAGCCACAGGTGTATAGGGGGAGCCAAAAACCAAACAAAAACAAAAACAAACAAACAAACAAAAGCATGTTCAGGTTAAGGCAGGTAGTCAGAAGGTCAAATGTGACTTTAGTGCAAGGTATAAATAAAAAAAAATAACAAGAATTGAAACTTTAAAAAGTTGGTCAGAAATATACTGATATTCCCCAAATATTGGGGTTTACATATTTTTAATCTGAAATGTAAAATGGTCATTCAAATTTTTGAATAGAGGTGTATCTTGAGCAACCATGGGTGGTAGGTGAAATGGATTAGACTATAGACCAAAATAAGACTATTGAGACTTAGAAGAAAATCATCCATTCCATTTCATTCAACAACTGTCTATTAGATGTCTGTTTAGATACTAGATTCTATGCCCAGTGCTGAGTAGTTTAAAAATTACCCTTACCCTAATGGAGGTTCATTGAAGTGGATAGAAACAAACATTATAAACAAGAAAAAAATAATTTTTTAGTGATAGTAAGAAGAAAAATAGTAAAGGGAGCATAGTTCCCTGGGTTTGCTATTTTATTTTATTTTTAATTTATTTATTTTCACAAAGAGAGAGAGAGAGGGAGAGCATTCACGAGTGGGAGAGGGACAGGGAGGAGAGTGGGAGAGAGAGGATGCCAAGCAATCTCCACACTATTAGTGAAGAGCTCAACTTGGGGCTCAATCCCACAAACTGTGAGATTATGACCTGAGCTGAAACCAAGAGTCAGATACTCAACAGACTGAACCACCCAAGCACCCCTGGGTTTGCTATTTTAGATGGATGGTCAAGGAAGACACCCCTGAAATCATTTCACTTGGGTAGAGGCATAACTGAAGTGCAAAAGCTGAGTCATGCAGATATGTAGAAATTTTGGCGCTTGTTTAAGGGATATCTAGTTTTCTTCCCTAGGATGCTCCTAATTCATATGTTCTATTGTCTTTACTTTGTGTGTGTGTGTGTGTGTGTGTGTGTGTGTGTGTGTGTCTGTGTGTCTGTGTGTGTGTATGAGAATGACTAGTTCATTGTTGGTCATGTAATAGGAAGCATACTATGGTAGACAGAAAAAGCATTCTACCATGAATTCAGAATCCTGGGTGTGAAAAGGGAGTTTCCCAGAACTGCTTTTGCTCATAATTGTATAAGAAACATTAGCTATTGTGGAAAACTGCCAGATATCTTGAATAAAGGAAGCCAATGATAAATTTATTTCCAGTAAAGTGAAGGCAGGTATAACTTCATTAATGAGCAAAAACATAAGAAATGTATACATTTTGTAATGAAGAAACAGAAAATAAGGGAAGTAAATGACAAGAAATTATAGAAAAAAAGGGAGGCGAGAAAGAAAAGAAGAAAGCAGGAGAGCAGGGAAGGAGGTTATGACAGAGGAAATTATTAGAGAACTAATGACAAACAACGTGAGAGATGATGAAAAGGAAGGAAAGCCATAGGGAAGTAGGGACACATTTCTGCTTCTAGATATTGGACGTAGCTGTTCAAATAATCTGTCTTATTCATTTGAATGCTGATGTGCAAAGATCAGTGAGATGTGATCTCAAGAATTTTAGTTGATATAACTGGAACATTTACAATAAAACGGGTATTTTTACTAGAGATATTGCAGCTCAAAACCAAACAAGAGAGCGTTTGGGACAGGAGCAAAAGAAAAAAGGAAATCAACAAAATGGTAGTTTTAATCTCTAGACTGGCTAGAGAGTAAAGAAGAAATTCTAGAGAGGAGGAAGCCACAGAGGGGACAGCCAAAAGAATTACATATAAACTCTACCCAATAACTCACCTGACAATTATACTATAATATGTATGAGCAGAGCATATTTTAGGTAACCTGGCAAAAAGCAACATTAAGAGGGATGAAAAAAAAAATAGTGCAAAATTCATCTGATTTCTACTGTTAATAGTGGACTTTAAAGTGTTAGCAAACAAAATTAACTGTTATGAGAACAAAAACAAATTTCCTTCAGAAAAGATAAAAGAAAATAAATGTCCCCAATTTATCAGTCATAATATCTACTAGACAACAAAACAAAAATTGCTACACATAGTAAAGAGAAAAAACAATCAACTGAAGCCAACTACAAGATGTTATAATAGCAGAAAGCAGCTATTAAAAATATGTTAAAATTTTAAAGGAAAAATATTTCCTTCTGGGGTGCCTGGGTGACTCAGCTAGTTAAATGACCAATTCTTGGTTTTGGCTCAGGTCATGATCTCACGTTTGTGAGTTTGAGCCCCACATCAGACTCTGTAGCTGGCTGTGTGAGGCCTGCTTGGGGTTCTCTCTCTTTCCCTCTCTCCCTACCCCTACCCTGCTCACGTTGTCTCTGTTTCTCTCAAAATAAAGAAATAAACTTTAAAAAAAATTCCTTTCAAATCTTAAAGGGAAAGGAAAATTGTGAAGAGAAGAATATCAGCAGAGAAATAAAAATAGTAAAAACAAACAATATTAAAATTCTAGAAATGAAAAGTGTAGTGTCTGAAATAAAAATTTCATGATGGACTTGACAACATATTGGATATAACAATAGAGAAAAACCAACATTAATGAACAATGGAGTTAGCGCAGTCTTGGTGACCAATGGGACAGTATCACCCAGTCTAACATAGAGGAGAGAAACATATCAGGAAGCTCTGGGCAGACAGAAAGAGCAGCCAAATCTGCTCTGACTTGAAATGTCTGACTTTGAGGACAAGTGTAACTTAATTAAGAAGTAGCATAGCATTTGAAGGTAGGACTAAAGACCACTATACAGAAAAGAAAAATGGAAAGGAGAGTTCAGGTCAGACTTTTCATGAGTATCCTAGACTGACAGATATGTTTCCAGAGAGAGGATAAGATAAATTACCTTTAAAAGATATCTGTGACTCCTTCCCAGGGAAGAACTGATCCAAACAATCATAGTGGTGTCTTTTTCTTCCACTAATCATGGAGCACATGCTTTTCAAACTACCTTGTGTTGGGAGGAAAGCAGACTGTATTTTCTAGAAATATAGTTTTCACAGTTCTGCCTTGAATCATGAAATATATAAGTATATATTCTGTTTACATAGGGTTTGTTTTGGATAAAGAAACCCTGGATCTTTAAGCCAGAATATTGCCATCCCCAATCTCATAAAAATGATAATAAGTACATTTTTTTTGAGAGACAGAGTGAATGTGCACGAATGGGGGAGGGGCTGAGAGAGAGGGAGAGAGAATCTTAAGTAGGCTCCATGTAGAGCCTAATGTAGGGCTCCATCTCACTATTGTGAGATCATGACATGAGCTGAAATCAATAGGAAATCATTTAACCAACTGAGCCACCCAAGTGCCTCTGTTTTGTTTTTTACTTAATTTTCCATTCCCATCTTTCTAGAACCTGAAAATGCATTAGTGCTACCAATTTCTGTCATCACCACAAAAGCAAATTCACTCAAGCATTGCTCAAACCAGTTTAATCTAAACATGAACATACTTAAACATCATAAAAGCCATTTATGAAAAGCCCACAGCTAATATCATCCTCAATGGAGAAAAACTGAGAGCTTTCCCCCTGAGATCAGGAACACAACAGGGATGTCCCCTCTCACCACTGTTGTTTAATATAGTGTTGAAAGTTCTAGCATCAGCAAGCAGACAACAAAAGGAAATCAAAGGCATCCAAATTGGCAAAGATAAAGTCAGGCTTTCACTTTTTGCAGATGACATGATATTATACATGGAAAACCCGATAGATTCCACCAAATGTCTGCTAGAACTGATACATGAATTCAGCAAAGTCTCAGGATACAAAATCAATGTACAGATCAGTTGCATTCTTATACACTAACAATGAAGCAACAGAAAGACAAGTAAAGAAACTGATCCCATTCACAATTGCATCAAGAATCATAAAATACCTAGGAATAAACCTAACCAAAGATGTAAAATATCTGTATGCTGAAAACTATAGAAAGCTTATGAAGGAAATTGAAGGAAACACAAAGAAATGGAAAAACATTCCATGCTCATGGATTGGAAGAATAAATATTGTTAAAATGTCAATACTACCCAAAGCTATCTACACATTCAACATAATCCCAATCAAAATTGCACCACCATTCTTGAAGCTAGAACAAGCAATCCTAAAATTTGTATGGAACCACAAAAGACCCCGAGTAGCCAAAGTAATATTGAAGAAGAAGACCAAAGCGGGAGGCATCACAGTCCCAGACTTTAGCCTCTACTACAAAGCTGTAATCATCAAGACAGCATGGTATTGGCACAAAAACAGACACATAGACCAATGAGATAGAATAGAAACCCCAAAATTAGACGCACAAACGTATGGCCAACTAATCTTTGACAAAGCAGGAAAGAATATCCAATGGAAAAAAGACAGTCTCTTTAACAAATGGTGCTGGGAGAACTGGACAGCAACATGCAGGAGAATGAAATTAGACCACTTTCTCACACCATTCACAAAAATAAACTCAAAATGGATAAAGGACCTGAATGTGAGACAGGAAACCATCAAAACCCTAGAGGAGAAAGCAGGAAAAAACCTCTCTGACCTCAGCTGCAGCAATTTCTTACTTGACACATCTCCAAAGGCAAGGGAATTAAAAGCAAAAATGAACTATTGGGACCTCATGAAGATAAAAAGCTTCTGCACTGCAAAGGAAACAATCAACAAAACTAGAAGGCAACCAATGGAATGGGAAAAGATATTTGCAAATGACATATCGGACAAAGGGCTAGTATCCAAATCTATAAAGAACTCACCAAACTCCACACCCAAAAAACAAATGATCCAGTGAAGAAATGGGCAGAAAACATGAATAGACACTTCTCTAAAGAAGACATCCAGATGACCAACAGGCACATGAAAAGATGCTCAATGTCGCTCCTCATCAGAGAAATACATATCAAAACCACACTCAGGCATCACCTCACGCCAGTCAGAGTGGCTAAAATGAACAAATCAGGAGACTATAGATGCTGGCGAGGATGTGGAGAAACGGGAACCCTCTTACACTGTTGGTGGGAATGCAAACTGGTGCAGCCACTCTGGAAAACAGTATGGAGGTTCCTCGAAAAATTAAAAATAGATCTACCCTATGGCCCAGCAATAGCACTGCTAGGAATTTACCCAAGGGATACAGGAATGCTAATGCATAGGGGCACTTGTACCCCAATGTTTATAGCAGCACTTTCAACAATAGCCAAATTATGGGAAGAGCCTAAATGTCCATCAACTGACGAATGGATAAAAAAATTATGGTTTATATACACAGTGGAATACTATGTGGCAATGAGAAATAATGAAATATGGCCTTTTGTAGCAACATGGATGGAACTGGAGAGTGTTATGCTAAGTGAAATAAGTCATACAGAGAAAGACAAATACCATACGTTTTCACTCTTATGTGGATCCTTATAAACTTAACAGAAGACCATGGGGGAGGGGAAGGAAAAAAAAGAGGTTAGAGAGGGAGAGAGCCAAACCATAAGAGACTCAAAAACTGAGAATAAACTGAGGGTTGATGGGGGTGGGAGGGCGGGGAGGGTGGGTGATGGGTATTGAGGAGGGCACCTGTTGGGATGAGTACTGGGTGTTGTATGGAAAAAAATTTGACAATAAATTTCATACTTAAAAAAATAAACTAAATAAAATAAAATAAAATAAAATAAAATAAAATAAAATAAAATAAACATGAATTACTAACCTTGGACCCATGTTTGGGCTTCAAGTATTCTGTGAATCCCCTAAAACTGGGTCAACATTTTGTGTTTATTTGTCTGATAGTGAACCCTGTAGCTTACATCTGTAGTAGTAATCATACCCAGTAGCTGAGAGATGGGTTTTGGAGGTGACTGCATGGTTTAAATCACAGATCTATCCTTTACCAGCTAGGTGATCTAGGGCAGGTGACTTAATAGGTGCCATGTTCATTTTTCTCAATTCTGGAATAATAATAATAACAACTACCTCATAGATTTGATGTAAAGATCTTGCTAATATATGGAAAGTAATTAGAACAGTGGATAGCAAATAGCAATCTCTAAATAAATGTTAGTTATTTATTATATTTTTATTTTATTTACATCTTAAAGGGATCCAAGACTAATAAAGTTATCAGTCACTGATTTGAATAGAAAAATAATCCGTTTGTTCCTCAAATGTGCCTTAAGTCCCTAATAGATGTAATAGATTGAAATTGAGAAAAAAAATGTTACATTTCTTGTAATGCAAGTGTCTATGTGTCATTTTATTACCAAAACTTCTGGAAAGCTGGTAACATTTAACCCATTTAAAGGAGAGAAATGTCCTGAAGACAATGTATTGGCTTCCTTCCATCCTAGAAGCCAGTTAGTTATGACAAAACCTAGGGTTTGTTTTCCCTATAAAAGATTTGAATAGTACTATTTAGCTCTGATGACAGCAGTTAAAAGCCTTCTAATGTATTAACTTTAAGAAGAGAATAGAAAATTATTAATAAGAAAAACACGTTGATTATCAAGAGCTTTCTGTGTATATGTTTTAGATTAACCACTCTCAAAGGCAGTGTGAGGGATGACCTAGAATGAGATCATTCTAGTCATGTCAGAACAGTGACATTGCACATACACACACACGTGCATGCAGACATACACAGCCATTGGTAAAGACAATAAAAAAAAACAGTTGAATTACAATAAAGTCACAGTTTGATGAGGACATTCTCTACAGAAAAATACTTTTTATCTCTTTTTGTCTAGCCTGGTGAACACCTCTTCAAACCTCTCTAAATGTGCTTCTGGACACAAACTTGGTAGAGGAAAATGGAGAGGTAAAGGGAGCCCTGTGAGGCACTACTTTATGGTACTAATTCATCTATTGCCCATTCCAGGTTATGCACCCACACTCAAAAAGTGAGATATGAAATTAATTTTTCCCAACATCCTATAACCAAAAGAAAGGAAAATATAAAGGAAGAAAAGAGAGAAAGAAGGGGGAAATATAAAGGGAAGGAAGGGAGGAAGGAAAGAAGGAAGAAAAGATCAAGGAAGATAGGAAAGAATAAAGGAAAGGAAGATAGGCAGAGATTCAGAGGGAGCAAAGAAATCAAGAATGGAGAGAAAACATACAATCTAAGTGTATTCAAACAAACAGTTTGGGGTTTTTGTTTTGTTTTGTCTATTTTGCAAAAATAAGTTGTGAAGTGCATTGTTTGCCCACATTTTATTGTAATGAAGCTTAAATGGGCTGGCTATAGATGTAAGAGATCTGAATCTAGGCAAATCTAATAAGTGCTCAAAAGTGAGTGAGAAGGTACAGGGCTTTTGTTTAGTTCTTTGATTTGTTTCAGAGCTACTGTGGATTCTACTTCTTTTGTCCTGGGCATGTCTGTACTATTTCTAGAAGATTCTAGCCCAGTGTGGTCAGGGATGCCAATTATGATCCTCCTTGCCCTTTTGTCTATAGTTCCCAGGTACCCTTTCCCCTCACTCCAATACCACCCCTTTGTTTCCCACCACACACCCTACAGTTCCTGTGCCTTGTTTCCAGCAGCCTCCTGGTGGACACCTGCCTTTAAGCCAACCCCAAGAGAGGTGGTTGAGGTTCAGGATGGGTGGGCCTCCTTGGTGTGCTTCTTAGGTAGAAAGGGCCATAGCAGCACTCACCAGCATTGGGGAGAATCTGTTCTCTCCAAGCTGCTTGAGTTGTGACCTTGCTGCTTGGTCAGGGATGTGTTTCTGTCACTGACACATATTTGTATTTTCCAAGAGGTTCAAGGTGCTTCTCCCTCTTGGGTATTTAGATGGTGGCTGTCATGGAGTGCAAGGGCATCTTGCTTATTGTGAGGAATTGCTGGACTTTTCCTCATACTAGGAAACAAAGGCCTACTGGCCTATCCTTTGAGGTATTGGAGCATAGAAAGGGTGCAAGTGCTTCATGTGGAGAAGAATGAAGGAGGCCTGGCTAGAAGGAAGAACCACTGCCCTGATTTGGCCCCTCACCTAGAAGCATGGACCTTGGCGATAGTCAGACTTACTACCATCTTCCCTGTCTTGGTTTCATCTCTGCTAAAATGGGAAGTCCCATGACCTCTTCCTGAACAGGTTCTGTAGATATTTGGGGTAACATGATTATCTGTTTCTTGAAACCTTAGCAAGAAATTGGAAAAATGAGTTCAAATCCTCATAGAGAGAAACCAAGCACTCCCATTTTCCCTCTTTCTCTGTTTCTCATTCTCTCCTTTATTCCTTTTGTTGAGTCCATCAATCTTATTTCAGTGGTTGTCTTCACAATGTAAGGACTGGGCTGGACATTGCACTAGAAACTGAACATTGAAATGTGAATGATACATGAGTTTCTCTGAGTCCAAAACCAAAGATGCTGAACCAAAAAAAAGTATATCCATTTAGGAGGATATCAGGGTCAACCTAGGAGGCTTAGGCAGCCTGGAGCAATGGAGGCATAAGTGACCATAAAACATGTTAGTCTCTTTCTGTTTTATTTCTGCCTTTGTCTTCTGTCAGTCTAAAAAATAAATTTTGTCTGTTTTATATAATGCCCTCTGATAGGTGTTGACCTGTCTATTTCTTTGAATTAAAATTGTGAATAAATCTGTAGAAACACACCAAATACACTGGGATTTTAGCCATGATGAGAAGACATGCCTAGTTCTTCTGAGAAGGCAGGTCTAATAGAATAGTTCCAGATGCATTTCTTCTGTTACAAAGAAAAGTTATTTTCAAGTCTTTACAAATTATAGTGCCATATAGGTGTTTACTTTCACAAGGGATCCTGACCCTAATTTTTACATGAAATATTTTCTTAAATAAGGTTAATGCTATGGAAGACATAGCACAGTAGCCCTCAAAATGGTGAGAACATCCTAGAACATTACAAACCCAATATGATAATTGTGTGAGGGTAGGAGATATGTTAGACTCTGGCATCCTATATAAGGGAGCAGAATAATAGTTTAAATGGGGTAAAAGTTTTCTGAGGTGAAGGAAAATAAAAGGATTTCTTTTAAAAAGGGTATGGTAGGGAATTAGAATATCTAATAAAAGACATGCTGTATTTGCATCTCTCTGTAGATACTTGGGGTGGGCCAGTCTGAAGATACCCTCTTCTGCTCTGAAGACCAGTGCTGAGACACTGGACCTATCGGTTACCTGGTACTTAGCCCACCTCCTCATTGGAGAAGTAGTGGAGCCATATTTGGGAATTGCTGAAAAGCTGGGCTTTCATCTTGATACTTCTCAATCTAACAATACAAAAATATGGAGTAGGACTTCTATTTGGAAAAAAAGTCTGGAAAATAGGTATTATATAAATATGCATAAATATACCAATTCTCAAAATCAACAGTGTAAGGAGACAGGATAGATCATTGTTTCCATTTCTCTCCTGGTGAATATGATAGCCTTACTATGTCATAGAAGACCAAGCCCTATGGAATCAGAGTGACTTGGGTTTAAAGTTGAATATTCCATTAAAGAGTCGTGTGTACTCAGCCAGTTGCATGTTTTTGAAGCTCTAGTTTCCTGATTTCCAAAATTAATATGTTGTCTGGGTGACTCACAGTGTGTTTTTGAGTCTTAAATAAGATGGTATATGTGGAAGTGCCTAATATTTTGCCCAAATATTAAGTGTCAGTGAATGCTAGGTTGTCTTTTCCTTGAGGTGACCAAGGCAGAAGGAAACAGTGTCTACTCTGTGAGTTCTTCTCTGTGCTCTGCGTTTCATCTTTTCATGGTAGGCTCTCTAAATGATTTCTGCATCAAAGAAAGGACTAACAATGGGAATAAAGTAGTTCTGGCTTCTGAGAGTGAACCACATCTCCTGAACAAAAAAGTGAAGCAGAAAATGAAGGTAGTTTTCTGATTTTGTAGTCCACATTTCTAATATTTGAAGGACAGTAGGATTTGGCTTTGCTTTGATTCATTTATGTGGTTATGCACCTTGAAATAACTAGTTAATAGCTTATCTGTGTGTCTGTGTATACAGAGCTTAAGCAAAATGCTAAAGGCAACCTAGTTGAAGGTGGATTAAAATTATAAAAGTGTTTTAAGTTATTAGTATTACTGATGGAACATTATGAACTCTTCATTACAGATTTAAAATCTTGTCTGATTTTCTCATTTTTTAAAACTCAAAATTGTATCATATTTTATGCTTGCAGGGTGTTCTATCAATAAGTACAGCCTTTCACATTGGTTTCTTATTTTCTTCCTCCATATCTGGTGGTTAGTTATGTCTCCAATTAAATGCATTCCAATCTTTCTTAAAATAGTAATAATAATACAACTTTTTCAGACCAGATAAAACCTCCCCTAAGAGTTATTTGTCTTATATCCTGGCTAAAGTGAAACCAATTCTGAACAGTCAATAATGATTTGAATCTACTGTGTTTTACTCAGAAGGCCTAATGCTCTTTTTTTTTAAATAAAAACAATGAAAAGTGAGGAAGAAAAAAAAGTACCTGGCATTAAAAAATGTTCTCTATTGAGACACTGGCAAAGAAAACAAAAACAAAAACAAACAAACAAACAAAACATTTCAAAGTAGCATTTCTCTCTTTTATTCATTCGTTGAACAAGCACTGAAACAACTGTGCATGGGAATTTGGACTGTATAATAAGAGGATTTGGGGGGAAATAGATGATTTTGTTCATCTTGTCATGTTGATTTGCTTTTAATGAACACAAGAGATCTTGTACACCTATGTAAATATGTCCTCTTTTAATCAGTCTTTAATGTGGTAGGCTCATGTATTCCAAAACTCCTTTCCTATTAATTAATTAATTAATTAATTAATTAATTTATGGTCTTGGAAGCAGTCATCTCTCAAGAATTACTTGATGTCACGAACAGAGATACTGAGTTTTAGATATGTAAGGGACCATAGAAATGGTGTTGCTAAAATACTTAATCATATTGTGGGCAAATATTACCTTTGGCCAGAAATCCAAATAAGCATAAGCTGTATGAGAGACAGAAATGATAAAGTCAAGGGGACTATTTAAAAAGGAAAAAAAAAGTGGACTTGAGCTGGGTTTTCAAGTTGGCTGTAACTAAGGAGTAGACAGAGGCTAAGTGAACAGGACTTTCTAAGTAGAGAAAGTAACAAAGGTAAGAGGAAGGGAATGAGATTGAAGAGTGATGAGACTGGAGGCCCTTCTCAATGAATACTTTTATTGTTTTGTTTTAATCATGCTCTGCATAGCACCCTGAGAACAGATCCATGTCCAAAACCAAATAGAGCCAACTATCAGTGTTAGCAGCCAACTGGAAGTAGACAGAAGAAACAGACATTTGATCATACACTTCTCTCAGCAGGTGGTTTGATAAAGCAGGAGTGGTCTGTGTAGGTAATGTTTCACTGATTCAACACAGCCCCTTGCCTCTTCCTTGGTCTTTATCATATTTGTGATGGTTAATTTTGTGTGTCAACTTGGCTAGGGTATGGTGCCCAGTTGTTTGGTCAAACACTAGTTTAGATGTTGTTATAAAGTATTTTTTAAATGTGAGTAATATGTAAATCAGTAGACTTTGAGCAAAGCAGATTATCCTCCATAATATTAGTGGGCTGCATCCAAGGAGTTGAAGGCCTTAAAGCAATGAGGGAGGTCCCCAGAGGAAGAAGGAATTCTGTCTCCAGACCACATTTGGACACAGCGATGACTCTTGCCAGAGTTCCTAGTCTTACAGCCTGCCCCGAACTCGACAGCCCCCCCAAAATTGCATTATATAACTCCTTAACCCTCCGTCCCTCCCTCTCTCCTTCTCTCTCTCTCTCTCTCTCTCTCTCTCTCACACACACACACACACACACACACACACATACACACACACACACACAAGCAGCCCTGAGATGGAAGCTGCTGGGGCATCTGGGTCTATAATCCCATCCTTTATATGTGGACCACCTTTATGGAGAATCTAAAGTCTGGAAACATCAAAGGTTAATTCTAGGAAACAGGATGTCTCACTTCCAGAGGGCTCTGGTGGCGGCCTGGTAAGAGCTGGCTGAGGGGTTACGACAACAGTTGGACAATAATGCCTCCTGGCAATCACCCTGGAGTATCTGGTTTCTTCTGGAGAGCTGCACAGCCTAATGACTTCAGGGCATCTGCAGTGTGTCTGTCTCTACCTATCCCTCTCTGGAGTACAAGGCTTGCCCTCTGGAGCCAACATCTTCAGTGAGCAGCGTCCCAGGACTGATCTGAGAGTAGAGAATAGCCCAGGTTTCTGCTTCCCTCCTTTGCCCAGCTTTCCCTGAGCAGCATCTCAGCTCATTAACCACATTGCATAAATCATCTTCTCCTCAATTATTATCCCTTTTCTGACCTCACCCTCTTTGAATTAAAAAGCCATTTTAAGTCAGTTGTTAGCCGTGGTTTCAGTTGTTAGGGAGCGGTGCTGACTGCAAAAATAAGCAAATGGAAGGATTTCATGTAAGGGTGTGAGTAAAGGGAGAAAAGGAGGATGCAAAGGAATAGGGAAATCTTGGAAAACACAAGGATGTGTAAGCAGCAAAACCTCAGTAGGAGGAATTAGTAAGGTTAATATGATGGTTGAGGCCATACCTCGAAGAACCTTCTTCATGTGCTAAACCTACTCACTTCTGTGCGTGTTAGCAAAGGGCTTCCTCACCCAGGATTTAGACATCTGTGGCTTCAGGTCAGTGGGCTGGAGAATTGAGTTGAATATTGCAGAGGAAAAGGGGAAGTTTGGGATGTTTTGTTTGATTATGTCTGAGGGGTGGTAAAGGAAAAGAAAGAGCTGTAACGCTGGCTTTTGTTACAGTGGTAGTAATAGCCAAACAGTGTAAAGCTTAGTATAAGAGAATGAACAAAGGTGCCCTAGGTGATGGTCTGAATACATCAGGGTCAGCATCAAACAAAGCAGCAGGGAGACCCCAAAATTGGTTTGATGCCTATAGAAAGGCAGCCTTTGTTGATTTTTTTCTCACATATCACATCATGATTTGTTCTCAGTCAAGAATTGATGGTGGAAATGAACCTGTTAACTAAGTTCATTAGTTTATCCACTCAATAATGAGAACTTAACATAGGATAAAATTTATTTCAACATTCTGAAGAATGTTATTTTCCTAGTCTACCTGACATGCCCCAGCCCATGCTGTTTGAAGATTTTATTGGGCACTCAAAAGACTTTCAATGGATATTTGTCTGCTTATGTAATATTCATTCATTTATTCATTCACTCATTTATCTATCAAACATTTACATATTGTTTGCTGCATGCCCCAAGCACTGTGCTAGGTGCTGAGAATTAATGTCAGGCTGGGTACCTGCCATTATGCAGGTACACCCAACTTTCCATAATGAATATGCTCCTGAAAATTGGTGTGCAAATTGAGTCATATTTAAATGAACTAACGGAGCCTGATGTTTAAGGGGAACCCTGAGGAAAATCCTTTTGTTATGTAGAGAATCTTTTTGTAATGAAAATTATCATATTCTAATGTGTCTGCTCTGTAAACCTGCATTTCCATATGCTAGCTTTTTCTAAATAGGAGTACCACCTGTATTTTATTCCCAGTTTGTGGGGGTAGTAACATTTCAATCGGCTGCAGAGTCTTAAATTAATCATTTTCTTTCCCAACATTAAAAAATGTTGAATGGCCAAACACTCATCAAAAATGTCAAAAATGTTTTCATTTTTGAAAAACTACTCTAAATGTTGAAGTGGCTTGATTAGGTTAGAGTGGTTTTTATATCATTTTCTATAACCACTTAAGGGTAACTTTTAATGATATGCTACCAAGAGCTTATAGAATTTTAAAGCAATCAGGATTTTTTCCTTCCAGTATAGCAAGAAGAAAATTAGACCAATTTATGCTACATATAACCCTTATACTGTGTTCTATACTTATGTTATTAAGTTAAGAATATGCAATATGATTTTTTAGCCATATGATGTTAATTTATATTTGTAAATCACTTTATACTTTTTCAGAGTGTTCTAATGGGTATCTATTTTGAAACTTTTCTAGTAACAACATGGCATATAATTTAGTTCCCTGTTCTGGAAATTAAGGTATAAAGTTACCCAAAGTCATTAAACTAGAACTCGTTTTGATTTTCATTTCATGTTTGAGGCTCTGTTCCCTTTGCTTCATAGGAAGAATTATGGCCAGAGGTAGAAGAAAGGTCTCACCTCACTCTTTAATTATTTTTAGTTCAAGGAGAGATTTGAAGTGACTACTTTTTCATTATATAATGCATGCAGCAAGTCCTAAGTGACACATTTGTCCCCCTGAGGAGAAGGGTCCAAAAGGAACCACTCTCAATGTAGAAGTAATGGCATGATAATGCATGAGGGTTCCTGTTTCTCCATATCCTCACCAATACTTTTTATTGTTTTTTTATTGTTATTATAGCTATTCCACTAAGTACAAAGTGGTAGCTCATTGTGGTTTTAATTTGCATTTTCCTAATGACGAATAATGTTAAACATCTTTTCATGTGCTTATTTGCCATTCATGTATCTTCTTTAGTAATGTGAATAGAGGGTTCTCTAAAATGTTCTTCATTCTCTATAATTAATTATTTTTTATAATGCAAAACATACTAACTGATCTAAGAGAGTCCTTATTCTTGGGGAAGTGATATAACCTCAGCTTTTTATCTGTTGATCCATTAAAAAGAACAGGTGGAAATAGTTATGAGTCCATTGCAATGGAGACACAGGTTTTTTGTCAACCTAAAATCATCCCTAACTCCTTCATCATAAAGGTAGGGAAGAAACTGGCCAGTCCTGAGAAGATTCAAAAAACCCATGAATTCCTGGGGTGCCTGGGTGGCTCAGTTGGTTAAGCATCTGACTCTTGATTTAGGTTCAGGTTATGATCTAACTAATGGTTCCTGAGTTTGAGCCAGGGGTTGGGCCCCACGTGGGGCTCTGTGCTGACAGCAGAGACTGCTTGAGAATTCTCTCTCTGCCCCTCCCACATTAATACATGTTCTCTCTCTCTCCCTCTCAAAATAAATAACTGAACATTAAAAAACAAAAAAACACCAAGCCTGTAAATTCCTGTCAGAGTGTGCATGGGATTTATTTCCGCTTCATAGCTTTTTCTGGCTTTTAGGGCATGCTCTGGAGAGGACCAAGGCTCATAAAAAGACTGATACCTAGAATTCCACATATCACCATTCTGTCTTCATGAAATGTTCATAAACTGACATACACACTAGAATGAGAACAGCCTAAAATACTCATTTGTGAATTTACCACTTTGTTAACTTTTGCTTTTTGGGCAGAACAGAACATTCTCTTTCTTAATTAGAAGATGAGGTTCATGTTCATCTAAAGAGAGTTCTCATCTCACACAGAACCAAGGCACAAGTTTCCCTGGAGCACTTTGTATGAAGAGAGAGAGAGAGAGAGAGAGAGAGAGAGAGAGAGAGAGAGAGACCAACATGCCAGCTGTTGGATTTTACAGGACCCACCTGGGCCTGGATAGCTAGTTTTGTTTAGTATTAAATAAAGCCACAGGCTTTGCAGAGAACTACTCCATGAGCTCATCCAGGAGTCAATGCCATTTTCCATAATCTGGCAAGTCTTGAGATAACCAGAGCTTTCTGAATAAACTTTCCTTTAAAAAATCGCATAGTCTACTTTAAAAATCGAATTCCCAAAAAGGTACTGCATTCATCCTAACCAGCTCCAAGGCAAACAGTGTGATTGGAAGCACATTCATAATTCAACATGGTTAAATGCCAAAGGCCGAACAGATAGCACCCTGCTCGCCAACGTGGAATGGGATGACATTCATGGTTGATTTGGCTCCTCACAGCAAGCTGTGGAATTGGAGAAACCAAGGGAAGTGACCCTGGCTATGTGTCCTGCTGGTGTCAAAACGCACTCTTATCAGCCTGACAAGTACCCCGTTGGGGGAGTTCTTTTGAATCAAAGTGAAAGTGATAAGTGACAATTTTCAAGACTGTTTGAAATATTAAATCTAAAGTGAGAGTGAGGGAGTGGAGTAGGAGAGAAATATCTTTGTTTACAGTAACTATAAACACAACTAGTATCTCTTGATAGCTCACAAATTTCTTTATATAATTTCATTTGAATTGTGTAATGTCTGACGTAGAAGTTGTTATATTCATCTTCACATGAGAAACCTAAAGCAAGAAGGGTTTAAGTGAGAAATAGTATAGTCTGCTGGTTTGAAACAGAGTCTTTGGTGTCAGACCTATCAGGTGGGAGTCTTGTCTCTGCTGCAACCCAGAGGAGTGGGCTGTGACAAATCACCTAATGGCTCCATTTTCTTATCTGCAAGTGGTCACTCTGCCATCAGGTTGTCTTGGGGATTAAATACAGCACTGCATGTAATCCACTTACTTCAGTGAAGAGCACATAGTAAGTGCTTGGTACATATTAGTCTCATCTACCAATTGTTAAGGCCAATCAAGTCAAGGTACAAACTTAAATTAGGACCCACCTACATGAAGGAACTCACCTTTACTGATTCTGTATCACAGTTTCTTCCCTCCATCTCATTCTGCCTACAATCTTGTGTAATACTCTTTATAATAATGAATATTCAATCAACACAATTACAGTGATGCCCTGGTATGCCCACAGAATTATGATGGACACTTGAAAGATTTTAGATGCAGAGTATTACTCCACAAAACCTTGCAAATTTGTATGGAGGCAAACCATACACACGAGAGACAAATGTTATCGTAAAACATGTTGAATCATATTGAGAATAGATGTCATTGAGGTTCAGCAAAAGGAGACCTATGGCCTGAAATAGGAAGAATGGTTTTGTTACAGTTATTTTTATTGTTGTTCTTATTGATTTTTAAGGATATGGACAGACTTATGCTAAGCCTTAAAGTTGTAACTTGGATGAGTGAGGAGAAGAGGAATTGCAGGAAGGTTAGTATGAGAAAAAGAACAAGTCAAAAAAGACCTTGGGAAGAAAGCTAAGAAAAACAGAAGATGGTGGGGTTAGGTATGGCAACTTTGTGTTGAAAGGGATGTGAGACTGGACTTTGAAGGGTGAGATCAACGGGTCAAAGTCTTTGATTCAAATGGCCCGTGTTCTCCTCATGACCATGGTGAGCTGCCATACATCCGTGGGTGGACTGGCTGTGGGTTAAGTGACTTCTGCAGGCCTGAAAGAAGCTTCATTTTGTTCATTATAACTGACATATAAGAAAACAAAATGTGTCCATACTTAGTACCATAGACTGATTTGATCCTTAGCTAAAGATAAAACTTGTCTGTATATGTGTGTCTATGTGCATGTATGTGTGTGTATGTTTCCTTCCAGGAACAGTTGTAACTCTGATGTTCCCATTCCTGCAATTCATTGTTTATGGAGCTGGCCCCAGTGTAAGCAACAGCTGGGAAGCTCGCTCCCTAGCCTTCAGGCCACTATTGACTACAAGTCTTCCAGCACAACCAGATTAATGGGATTGGGTACAACTATAGTAGGTTGCACTAATTAATCAATTTTATTTTACTTTATATACTTGTAGTTGAAGCTTTTACATTTAGTATGCAAATTTATGCAAATTAAAATTCAAATACATGCAAACCAATATGCAAATGTGTGTCCCTAGATTTGCTAGGGAAAAAAAATCTGGTAGCCCTACTGTAAGTTCCTAAAACACAGTTGGGGGAGGGGAGAGAGAACTTGAACTACTGTTGCAGCTTGATCTGCCTTTAATTTGTTAATATATGCAAGTTGAAAATGAAAATAAAAACATGTTTTACTTCAGCTGCTCCTTATGTTATAAAATAGAAAGCTGAAGATCTGCAACAATAACAGGAACAAAATCTGTGAGTCTCCTCATTGAGATAAGAATTTGAAAGTTTTATTTATTCCAAAATCATCTGCCTTTAGGCAGCAAATCTCGTAAGTATAGGTTTCTTACTTTTAATTGATCAGATTGAAGCTATAACTAAACCCAGAGGAAATGCTCTTAGAGCCCTAAAACACAAGACCTTATAATACACGCTTTGAGTTGTACATAAACTGCCTAGGAATCCACAGTGGAAACCAGAAAATTCAGAGGAAAATTAAATAATGAAAAACTACAATTTGATTAATTCATATTGAACAAATATTTTATTTAAAAGATCATTATTTCCAAGTGAGCTTAAATTAAGGGATAGGAGCATTTTTCTATGAGGATCCAAAGGGAAACTTCCTAAAGAAAAACATAGGCCAACAGCTTAATTGAGAATACATTGTAGTAGAGGAGATAGGTGTCTGATACTTATAATGTCACATACTACAGTTATTTGCAGGTCTAATCACTGGGAAAATGGTAAATGAGTGAGCAATAAATACTAGAATGGCCCTGGCCCGAGCGTCTGAAGCACTGAATTTATTGCTGGCCCTGCCGCATCAGAAATATGACATTTGGCCATAAAAGCAATCTAGGCCTCAATTTTATCATTGGTAAAATAAGATAATAATAATTGCCTGACCTTCTCAAAAGATTGCCATGCCTTTCAGATGAGAAACAGCAAAGTCCTAAACAGATGTTAATTACTTTTTCAAAAGTTTATCTGTGGTCATTGCCAAGTTTTCCTTTCTGGGAAGCCTTTAAGCACTAGCGACTTGGTTATAGATTCAATTTGATCAATTAAAGATTAAAAAACCTACAAACTTAATGCCTCAAAACAGATGATTTTGTAGTAAGTGCAACTTGGAGTTATGTCGGTAAGGAGACACAGTGTAATGGAATAGTAAAAGGAGACTATTTCTTAAATTTGTGATCGTTTTCTCCTCTGAACAATGAGAGTCTAAAACATATGAGTTAACTGGTCCTTCAGACTCCTAGACGCTGTGATTCTAGTGCCCATGCACTCCCATCTTGATAACCATGGTCCTCCATTTTGTATCTCGGGCCAGCCTGCACTGGGTGGCTTTTCATACCCCTGACACATTATCTCTCTTATCAGTTGCCACTAATTTGTAGCACCATTGTCTTTTTGTCAATTGATTCATGAAATCATTTCTTTCTAAAAATTGTTACTTGATGAAAGTCATTTTTTAATTTAATTTGATTTATTTATTGGCTGAATACTTGCCTTGTGAATATTGTTGGATATTCAGTATAAATAAGACATGATCCTTGAACCTAAAACTTTACAGTCTGATGGTAGAAGACATGCATGTCGTCTAGTTCTAAACCGGCCCTCACTCACTGGTGAGGGTAGAGGAGTTATTTTGAAATCAGAAAGGAAAGGTCTCCAAAGGGTAAGTTAAATAACATTTGATTTGGTCAGTAAGGACCAACGTTAATGTTTCCTGAAAGCAGACTCTCAGGATCAGGTGACCACTTTAAGGAAATTAATTTTGCAAGTACTGGCCTCAGAACAGAGATAAAGGTGTGTGTGTGTGTGTGTGTGTGTGTGTGTGTGTGTGTGTGTGAGAGAGAGAGAGAGAGAGAGAGAGAGAGAGAGATGTGTGATGAGGCACCTTTGCTATGCCTTACGTGAGAAACAATGAAATGGTAATAGTGAAAATATCACACACAAGGATGCCATTCACAAGGAGTCTTGGCAAGTGCAGACAAAAGGAAAAATAAGAAACATGCATGAATTTAAAGTTTTCAGCTCATGTTTGCTAGTAGAATGGGTTATCATTAACAAAGAAAAGTACTGACAATTCTGTGATGGGAGGTACCGGAGCAGAGAAAATGAACACAGGTTAGAATCTTTCTTGCTGAAGAGGCAATTTGGTAGACATGGTTTTTGAAGCAATACGTAAAGCCAAAGTAGAGCCCAAAAGAGAAAGAGTGGCTTTATCAGCACGGAGGAATTAGCTGAAATCTTGGAAGAGGGTGAGTTCATGGAGAAGAGTGGGATGAGAGAAGAGGTGGGTTGCTATGAATGCCTCCATTTAGAGGCCTAGGAAAAGAGGTGAGCATTTAGCAATCTGCAAGCAGGTAAGACTCAGTAAACTAAAGTGCTTAGGAAAGACAGTTTCAAGAAAGATGAGCTGACGGGCAGTGTGCAGTGTTTTCATTAGCATTTAATACAAAAGAGAAGTCAAGGATGAACCAATGGGTCCATCAGATAGTGCTGATAAATTATTGATTGAATATTATATAACTTTTAAGAGTAATGCCATGGAAACTATGAAGCAACATGGAAGATTTGTTTATAATATTAAGTTAAAACAAACAAATATACTTGCTTTAAAGAAAGCCAGTTGGAGCAGAGGTTGGAAGAGGAAAGGGTAAGGAATTATATGGAGATATTCAACAGTAATTATATATAATTAGTAGAGATGAATGATTTCAGTGCCCATCTTTGTATTTATATTTTTTAGCACATTGGCTCTGCGACTGAATAATATTGGTGCTGAGCATTGGCATTTTGATTTTTGTTGATGAGAAGAAAATTGAGACTTTAAAGATCTTTTTAAAAAATATTTATCTTGAGAGAGAGAGAGCAGGGGAGAGGGAGAGAGAGACAAAGAGAGGGAGGGAGAGAGAATTCCAAGCAGGCTCTGTGCCATCAGCACAGAGTCTAACATGGGGCTTGATCTCACAAATTCCATGAGATCATGATCTGAGCTGAAATCAAGTCAGATGCTTAACCAACTGAGCTACCCAGGTGCCCCTGAGAATTGATACTTTAAATGAAGCATTGTTTTGAGAAAAAGGCCAAATGAAATCCTGGCATGTCTCTGTGGGAAGGAAGATTTGCAGTGAGTCAAACCTAAAATTGGCATTTTATTTGCACAGAGATATTTAGCTTCAGCAAAATATTATCTATCATATTCAAATAATGTTAATTCACATTTTATTTGCTTTACACTTATTTAAACAACTTTTTATTTTACAATAGTACAATTAAAAGTGTAAGAAGTTTGTTACAGTTGTGAAGGCCATGATATTTTTCTTTTCCTTTTAAAAGGAGGCCCTGCATCGCTTAGGTTTGGCAAACACTGCTATGATCCTTGGCTGCTGAGATTTGAGATGTGGCTGGTCCCAACTGAAATGTGCCATAAACATAAATACACTTTGCATTTTAAAGACTTTTTATGGGAAAAATATAAACTATCTCATTAATGGTTTTTATATTGATTACACCCAGAAATGATATTATTTTGGATATATTGGATTAAATTATGTACATTATTAAAATTAGTTTCACCTCTTTCTTTCTCTACTTTTTTAAGCGTGGCTACTAAAAACATTAAATTTCTGTGTGTGGCTCTCATGATCTTTCCACTGGACAGTGCTGGTCTGTAGTATGTCCCACCTGGCTGGCATCTGTGTTCACTGCCAGATGCTGACCCTGTTTATTTGAGTTTCAGAGACCAAGAGGGTAAGGGCCCTGAGGCTGAGATATGGATGTATGAGTGGCTTAATGTGCCTTTCTGGCCACACTCTCTCAGAAAGCACTTCTGTGCACAAATCAAGTGGGGCTAATTTGGTAGTGCATAAAGTACCACTCAGCCAGTAAAGAGATCTGACAATGAGTTATTTGTGAATAAAGGATACAGATCATATTATCTTAGGCATCTGTCATGTGTGTTGGGATAACACAAGGAAGGATACATCAGACTCTTCTTTACAAAGGTCACTTGGGAGTATTCCATTCCCTCTCAATAGTCAGATTATCGTTTACTGCCCAACTGAATCCAGTCAATCCTCTAAGGGACATCCTGTCACCCAGAAAAGCTCTACCCTCTGAAAGTTCCACACTATCCAGGGACTTTTCTTCTTCACCAACGATTCCGGCCTCACATTTTATTTAAACATTTTGTGTGCATTAGCTTACTCATCAGCCCACCTAGTCAGTGTCTGATACCTTCTGCACAGGATTGACTTTCTTCTCGTGGTGGCCACTCAGTAATTAAATTAAATCAAATGTAATCTTTAAATTGTGAGAGTTCATGCTTGCGCACACACACACACACACACACACACACAGTTTGCAAGGAATAATATATGTGCATATGTATTTTCAGTTGATATGCAAATGTCTATTAAGGTAATGTACTTTAGAAACAAACATTTTATTCCACTTTTCAGTACTCAATTTGTCCAGAGGCATACGTATTCTACTTCCTATAAGATATAAAAAGTGCTGATAAAACAAATTATCTTCGTAAATGGGACTTCTTTTTGGATGAACAAGAGGTGGTTACTCACTGTGTACAGCTTCCTTAGTTTTATCCAGAATCACTACAGTTTACTCTAATAAAAGATTCTGATTTTGGACAAAGGCCAAGAATACTTTAAAAGTAACAACAAAACAAAAACACAATAGCGAGTTTAAAAAAGAGAGAAAATCATAGTACAACATAGTATTAAGGTCTGTTAATCCCCTTATATATATTTTATTACTTATTTGCTTTACAAATAGGTACCACAGATAATTTTTTATATAACATCAACTATAAGCACTTTCTCCAGGAAAGCTGATATCAGATAATAAAACTCTAAAAATGCCCTTGCAAATAAATTTCTAATGTTTTCTGTATATTCTAGAAGAAAGAGGCATACCTTACATGTTAGTCTTCTTGGGCTACCATTATAAAATATCACAGATTGTGTGGTTTAAACAATAGAAACTTATTTCCCCACAGTTCTAGAAGCTGGAAAATCCAAGATGAAGATGCCAGTTTAGTTCCTATTAAGAACTCTCTTCCAGGCTTACAGATAGCTACCTTCCCATTGTGTCCTCACAGAGAAGACAGGAAGAGTTCTCTTCTTGATTAAGGCCCAGTGTTCTTGCAATGTCCCAGTGTCTACAATTATAATAGATATGAGCTTGGGAACCAAACAGCTATGATTTCAAATCCTAAAACACTAACAGTTCTCCTGCCTTAGGCAATTTACTTGCCTCTTCTAATCTCAATCCCCTTTTCTGGAAACTATGATAAAAATACCTACTGCACATGGATGCTTTAAGGATTAGATAATATAATGAATGTAAATAACATAGCTAATTTTTGAGAAATAAACAATAACAAAATATCATAACTTTATTTTCTGGTCCCATTGACAAATTTAGATATCCTAAACAACTATGCCATGTGAAGTATAAAAACTCTAAATAACATAGAAGTATAATTTAAAAATGCATTTTTAAATGTGTCACTAAGCTGGAAAAAATTAAGACAAGTTCAGAACCCCAAAACCAAAATAAAAACTAGACTCCACCAAAGTAAGTTTGCTCACAAATGGGCTTTTTGCAGACCTTGGTGTATTAACCTTCTATTTTGATCTTGTGAGGAAAGCAGAGGAAAGGAGACATTGCCTAGAACCCACGGAACAAGGGTGATCTATGCCTTCTGCACAAAACTGGAGCCCCAAAAGCTTCGAAATAGACTCATTCTTCAGGGATGTATACCACGGAAAACTTCTCAGTTCCAATTTGATGCTGAAAAAAAAAATTGTCCCCTAAGGATATGTAACACAAAGGTAACCTTTCTGTGAGGTTGTGGTCCAAATTTTATGTGGCTGATCTAAAATAATTTAAGCTAGACTTATGTTTAAATGGTGCCAATTTGGTTTAAGTCAACTCGCAAAAGCAAAAATAAATCCTCTGTGATAGCATGTGTGTTCAACCAGCTTCAAGGCTTCCTATAGATAAACATTCAGTGGACATGAGGTCCTAGTCAAAAATCCTAATAGATTAGTAGTATCCTGATAACCAAAGAGATCTTTTTCAGACTTAGCCACAAGTTCCAACCCATATATGGAACTGCTCTCTTGACCCCACTTTTAGATGTCCCTTTAATACCACAGATGAAGCATGGTTAAAACCTAACCCATGAGTCCTCCTTCCAGGCTTATCTTCTTCCACTTGCTCTGTCTCAGTGAGTTCTGCCTGCAACCATCGAGTTCTACAGCTTAGAAAACTCACCTCATAGTTCATGTGGCACCACTACCCTACTCCCTCACAGGGGGCATTATGAAATTCTCTCCAAAAATATATTCCTTCATTCCTGTTCTACCTTCCACTGTATACTAATCACATAGTGAGTTCTCGGCCCATAAGACATTTTCAAGAAATATTTGTCAAAGATATGAAAGAAATTCCTGAGGTGTATAAGATGAAAAATGAAACGAAACGTGAAGAACCAGCTTGTGACTATCCAGTGACTAAAATAGGGTTAATTAAGAGTATGGACGGGGGTTTCTTTATAGAACTATGTTAGCTGCAGGATTCAGAAGGAGCTGCCTTAAGGGAAGAACTTCATTGTACCTCTAAATATTCATAATACCCAGTCAATGACTGAATTGATCCCTTATTTAGACTCTCTGGAGAATCACGTTTCAACTCTTCCTTTGATGAGAATTTGCCATTGATACTCTTTTATTTTGGAAGCAGCAGCTTCTGTCAGCTACACCTTGAGTTATGATCTGTCTTTTACTGACTTGTTTCTAGAAGGAAAAGATCCTTGGGGCAAGAACTTTGTTGTTATTCAGCACTGTTCAAGCTAAACTCTTTTGTGCAGAGTATACTACTGGCACCTTACAAAGAACAGCAACAAAAAAACATATCAGGTCACCCTAGCTAATTCATCTGTTTCCATTAATAATTAATTTTAATTTTGTTTAATTAAAGTTATAAAGCGGGCTGAGCCGAAGACATGATGTGATTGGTTTAAACCAAGGAAGCTTTGAGCACCACAGACACCTGAGGTGCTCACAACCGGAATCCTCAAATGTGTTCTTCCTTTATTAATTTCTTTGGCAATATTATTAAGCCATGCTTAATTTTATGACTAAATTGATGAATTTCTTGCAGACATTTAAACTTCTTGAAGTTCAAAAATAAAATAGTTGTTTGACTAAAAGATGAAAAACTTCTACCCAGACACAGACTTGGACCTTTATCCGTATTTTCCAATTCCTGTGTCTAATTAGAAAGAGGGTCACTCCAAACTCAAATTGGGCAAGGTAAGCAGTGGCTAGAATAAATGTCTGAACACTTTTCTGGTTTACATTTTAAATGAGATGCGTATGTCCTTATCTATTCCCTTGCTCCCATTGTAGAATTTTCCATCTTTGTAAGTGTTCTATTTTCAGACCAACCTGTAAAAGTTTTTTTCTGAATCTATACATGGACAAATACTTTTACAGTTGTGAAGACGTATCCTTGCAGTCAAAATGACAGGCACCCTTCTCTTTAACTATCCCTTTATACTTTCCAAAGGACTTTTTCCTTTCTTACATCATTTGTTTCAAGAGCATTGTGATATTACTGGTTTCTTTGAGTGTACATACACGGACAAAGAATCATAAATAAGGTAAATAGAATTTAAGCAGGCAGTTGAATTAGTAATTTGATTCCCTCACTGTGTGAATCCTGGTCATCGCTGTAGAATTGCCTCTTGCTCCAAGGAAGTCTGAGTCCAGAAACATTACTTTCCAAGAATGCTTCTGTGCTCCTCCCTCAATGTGAGAATCCCCATTTGTCTTCTTTCTCTTCTGCCAAGGTGCCTGCAATTGCTGGATACTAAGTAAATATGTTGCCTTCTTAGTCAAATATCCATCCCAGCTCTCCTCCGAACCAGTCCATTACCTTTAACCTCACAGTCCCAAACAAACATACACACACACACACACACACACACACACACACACACACACACAGCCCTGGATACACAACAGAATTTTAACTGTAAGCTTCAAATTTCCATTTCATCCTCCAGATACATAAATGGAATAAAGAAGTCCAGGAACTTCTCTGTTTGCATAACACTGATAAGGAAAAAGTGAGTGCTTAGACATAAAATTAGGTAACATTTTGCCTTTGTGAAACCAACAAATTCATTTAATTAACTGCCTGGGTAGACCCCTTTAACATGTTGGTGTGAAATTATACAGAAAGAAACACCAGCAGAGGCTCTGAGGTGTGGCAGGGAATGAACTTAACTTGACACCACAGCCTTCCCTCTGTGATAACTGGCTGTGTGTTTTCTCCTTCCCTTGGTTTCCTCTCTAAGAGGAATAGAAAAAGAAAAAAGAAAAAGAGAAAATAAATGAAATTTAAACTAGATGACTTCTAAGGTCTATTCCAGCCATAATCTTCTCTGATTCAATGAGGAAATGCTTTAGATATCCCACAGAATGGGAAACACATTCCTTGAGAGGTTCTAAATGAATCTGAAAGCGATTCTTGAAAATAGAATCCTTATATTCACAGTCCTGCCTGAGGGCAGAATAGGTCTTTTGCGTCTTGAAAAAGGTGATTTTGGACTAGGTGGCCCTTGAAGCTGACATAGCCACCATACACACAGGATTCTCTGCAGTTGGCAACTCACCTTGTTTCAAGAGAAAGTGATTCCTGGAGTGTTCTCCTTGTACTGAAATTCTTTTTATAAATCCCCTAGTTTTTCAAACCTTGCCCTTTAAAAGAAGCAAAAATAAAACAATAGAACCATAACAGCTGTTTGCCAGAGTGGCAAACTTTGGACAGCAAGGCCCTTTTCAAATGCTCTCCAACTCACTGCTGATTTCCCGGTAGACTTGATCTTAATCACAAGCCTGATTTGGCACAGTGGGTCCTGGATAAAGAGCAAATCTAATGCAATGTATGAAAAGAAGAAGCGCCCTGTGCATCTGAGCAAGTCTAACTTCTTCACCCCTGCACCCATTTCAACACATTTAATCCTCTTCTTTCAGAGTTCTGCTCTTTTAATCAAGTTAAATTCTGATTATTTATTTAGCAACTTATTAAGTACTAGCTACAGAGGCCCTAGGGATAGAAAGTGAGTGAAAACCCCTGCCTTCAAGAAGTGCAGTCTCTCTAGGGGAAATGTCTTCATTCCAATAACCAGGATATAGGGCACTATCTACAGTTGCAGAAGCGTGTGTATTTCACATCCTTATTGGGGTACAGAAGGAGAAATTACTTTTTCCTGTGGATAAGAAGAGTTGGATTCAGGTATATGAAGATTACAGAAAAGAGATGAGATTTTATCTCAGCCACTGAATCAATCAAATAAAAGGTATTTAATATCTTTTAAATGCCCAGCCTAATTTTGAAAACACAGCTTAACCCAGTCCCTCAAAGAATTAATAATAGTGGTGATTTAGGATTAGAGAATTGTCAAATTCTGAACCATGTGGCACCAACTGTGGCAGGACTTTAGGCAGAGAGAGAATATTCCAGGCTGGGGAAGTTAGGAACGATTCATTATTGATAGAGCTGAGGGGAGGAAGAGACAAAAAAAAAAAAAAAAAAACCCTGATACGTATTTACTGTGTATTTATCATTCTTTCTAGTGCATGCATGTGTGTGTAGGTGTGTGTGCATGTGTGTGGTGAAGAAGCATTCTTAATGTTATCAAAACAGGTGTGGGAGTGGCCATGTTCAGGGGACAGTGATGACATTTGCCTGACTGAGGCAGAGAAGTATGTTAGGATGGCTTGGGGAGGACAAAGTGAAGTAGAGGATTTGAAATTGCATCTATTTAACAGAATGGGTGCACTGAAGATTCTTGAAGGCAGGGCAGGCAAGATCTTCTGGCAGCTGTGTATAGGAAGGGCTTAAAGTAACCGGGAATGTGGGAAGGCAGGATATGTGGCAATAACCCAGAATCGGAGGATCGGGGTCTGACTAGGCTGTTGGGCATAGATGGGGTAGGAATAGAAGGGAGATATTTTTGCTTGTTTCCTATTTGTCTCAAATGAAATGTAGGTGACTTTTGGCTAGAAATACGAATACTAACATATTTTTATCCTCACCACCTGCTTCTCTTTGCAAGTTTATAGCAATGAAAGATGGCATACAAAAGACAACTCTGAAAAGGATGAACAGCTCAATTTTTACCCAGATCTTTTCTTGGGCTTTAATATAGTGAAAGAGAGAGTTGTAAAAGTTGAAGTTATCACAGGGAGAAAAGAGTAGTAACTTAAAACAATGTGTTTGAAATGAACAATGGAAGCTAAAATGCTGATCTTCAGAAAACTGATTGTTGATGACCAAGGTCCTTCTGACATCCAAGACTTGAATATATCATTTGGTGCACCATGTGCCCGATCAGGCTACTCATAGAGGAAAGAGGAGCCAGCAGCAGGGTGCAGTGATTGGCATTCAGTCCCCAAACCAGCTACCTGCATGCAAATCCCACCTCTGATAAGCCAAGTGATCTTTGACAAAACCCTTCTGTTAATAAATGAAGGTAATAATAATAATACTTAGTTCACAGAATTATTACAAGGGTTAACATGTGAAAAGATCTGGGGGACAGTGCCAGGCATTTGAGGAGCTATTAAATGATAGCTGTGATTCTTATGTTCTTCTAACACATAAGAGGCATAATCAGATATTATACCTTAAGTCTTTTCCTGCTTTCATATGCCCCTGCTCCTCTACTTCTTATAGGATCACATCTTGTTAAAATCAACTAATATTTTGATCCTCAAGTATGTGCCATGAACTTTTGTATATTAATTTGCTTCATACAATCCAGTGAGGTTATTTGTCCCCATGCATTAACTGGGTCTTAGGGATTTGAAATAACTTCCTCAACTATTTTGAGTTAGAGTATGGTTTGATCCCATTGATACAATTTACCATAACTTCATACTCCACTACTGTTTAAGGAGGAAATCTGCACCCAGAGAAGACACACAGTAGTTCACTTCAATGTTGCTCAAGGAGTGAGAAGGCTTCACCAGCCTCTGCTGCAGAGTATTGTTTATCCCTTTGGGGAAAGACTGAAGAGTAAAGTCCCTCAAAAAGACTATGTCCATATGTTTCTATGAAACTAAGTTAACTGCTGATACAATAAATCCAAACCATTGGACATTGGACTAACTGGCCAAAGGTATCTCTAGAAAAAACCTGGCATGGAATATCAAATTCCAATATCATTAATTTGTTTGATTGTAGAGAGTACATCTCTTCTGGGAGAGATGATAGAATCAGCTCATAATGCCTCAGGTTGAGTCATGTGATTAAAAGAAATGGCCAGGCATTTTTAAGGAGACAAATATTATGTGATAATATCTATTATTAATGATCTATATTCATCAACTGAGGAATGGATAAACAAAATGTGGTATACCCATACAATAGATTATTATTCAGCTGTTAAAAGGAACAAAGCACTGATTCATACCATAACATGGATACACTTTGAAAACATTATACTAATTTAGAGAAGCTGGTGACAAAGGACCACATATTGTATGATTCCATTTATATGAAATGTCCCAAAGAGGAAAATCTGTAGAGATAGAAAGTAAGTTCGTGTTTGGCTAAGGCTAGAAAAAAGAAAGATGTGAGGTTATAAACTTTTCACTCCACGCCGTAGAAGTTGTGAGGCATTCAAAGATGGAGAGAAATTAATTTACCCATATATATAAGCCACCTCTTGGATCACAATCAAAGTAATGATTTTATGGCCATCAATTTAGTGGAGTACTTTCCATTTTTTATTTGACTTTGACAATATCTATGCATTTTCGTTTGGAGTTAGACAAATATTTTTTTGAGGATTTGGGGATGATAAATAAGGGGTATGAGGGGTATTTTAGGGTGTAACAGAAATATTACAAAATTGATCATGGTGATGGATACACAAATCTATAGATATATGAAAGTCATTAAATTATACACTGTAAATGAGTAAATTATATGATATATAAATTATATTTCAAAAAAGCTGTATCTATATATCTCTATCTATATATCTCTATCTATGTATCTATCTATCTATCTATCCTGTATTAAGTGGTCAGTATCTCACCCCACTGAGGCACTGGGAAAAGGGGTCATGGAGGACAGTATTAATGGAAAGACAGGCAAGGGAGAGGTTGAACCCTGGGCCACCCCTCCTTGAAAGTGTGACTGAAGAACTATGGACAGTTGACAGTGGGCAGTAGACATGTTCTTAATAATGATGCCCTAACAGGGGAGGGTATGGGGAAGACATACTTGGCTTCTTACACCTTTGGTCCCAGGCAAGCACAGCTTATTTTCATGTTCTCCTTTTTATCTATGACTAGTCTCACAACTGTACTGTAAAATGCTCTTATTTTAAATCAACATACTTTTAAGATATGTTGATAACAACTAGACTCTGATTTTCGTCCTTATTTACTACTCTTTCCCAAGCCTTAGCATTTCCTCTGGCTCCCATGCCACTAATTCCTTGTGCGGACTTGTCGACACTTCAAATTATATCCAACTCTGCTGCCTCCCATATATTGCCTAGCCAATGTATATACACTTAGCTTTCTTAATCTCCCTCATAAGTAAATTCCTCAGCCCCTTAATCACCCCCGCTACTCTTCTCTGAATCCTTTCCAATGTGTTGACATCTTTCTGGCACAATGGTGCCTGCAGCCATATGTCTTTGGCACCAGCTCCCCTTGGCCTCCCACCAGAAATGGAACTTGGCCGACGTCAGAACAGAGAGTAAGACATATTTATTTGATTTAGCTTTTGATTATGTTCACTTCTTGGGATGGTGGTTGATTACTAGTGATAGGGTTGGCCAGGCATTGGGATTCAGGGCATGTTGGTAGTAGAGGGAGTTTATGTGTGAAAAGCAATAGCATGTAACCTGTGTTTCTCCCAGGAGTGCTTTATTTCTAAAATAGATGAAATCAGGATCTTTGGGAAATGGTCATATTTTAGATTAGCATCTCAAAGATTGTTTCTGTTTCTATAGCCTGGATTTCAAAATTCAATTTAACTTTTCATAATTTTACAATGTTGAGGTTAGGAAACCTTAAGAATTCCATAGAGAGGAGAAGCCTGTCATAGCAGAATCATCTGGGGCAGAGGCTTTGAACATATAATGTTTACCCATCAATTCTAGATTAGAAATTCTTTACTTCATATGATGGAAGTTGTGAGGCATTCAAAGGTGGAGGGAAAATCAATTTGCCAGTGTTTAAAAACCATTTTTTGGATCTCCATCTCAATACTGGTTCAATGACATCACAATACTGATTGTATGACCCTCACTTTAGGAGAGACTTTCCATTTTTAGGGACTGACAATGTCTATAAGTTTATGGTTTAGATTTGCATTTTTGTACCTAGTAATATGATTTTGCTAATGATAAATCAAGTGACATTCCAAGTTCTTTGAGAAAGAAAATATGTTTGTAAATGAGATGTGTTACACAATGTCAGTAACTATAATCTGTTTAAAATTTAAGAAGCCTCTGACAAAGTTCAGTTATGCATTCAACCAATATCCACTGAGGAGGGCCTATAATATCTCTGGCACTGTCTTAAATTCTGGGGCCACAATACACACAAGATACAGTTCTGACTACAGGAATCAAATATTACAGTAGTCCCCCCTGTTGTCCGTGGAGGATACGTTCCAAGATCCCCAGTGGATCCCTGAAACTGTGGGTAGCACCAGACTGTATAAATACTGTTTATTTCCTATACATACATACCAATGATAAGGTATACTTTATAAATTAGACACAGTAAGAGTTTAACAATAACTAATAACAAAATAGGACAATGATAACAATATACTGTAGTAAAAGTTATGTGAATGTGGTCTCCCTCTCAAAATATTTTATTGTACTCTACTCATCCTTCTTGTGATGATGTGGGATGATAAAATCCCTACATGATGAGATGAAGTGAGGTGCATGGTGTAGGGACTGTGATGTAGCATTAGGCTATTATTGACCTTCTGAGGATGGGTCAAAAGGAGGATCATCTGCTTCTGTACTGCAGTTGGTCAACGGTGACTGGAACCAGGGAAAGCGAAAGCATGAATAAGGGGGTCTACTGTATAAAAATAACCACAAATAGATTGATGCAAGGAAAATAAGGATGGCAAAAATCCATGTCACAGGAAGAAAATATGACTGGTTTTCTTTTTAAACATAGGAGAAAGACACCTATGGCACTCCCAGAGTATCTCACTGATGGCATTCAGTGGCATGAGCCTCATATATAAAGGATTGCACATTACTTAGACCAGTATGGACTATATATGTTTTCTTGGTATAATATGGCACAATTATCACAATTGGCAAGACAAATCCTGTTTCTGAGAGTGACACCAAGAGACCATATTGCATTTGCTCAAGTGGGATATATTAATCTTGCCAATGTACAAGGCAGATGTTCAGTCTAGGATTGGGGGAAGTAAGGAAGAGGAACTTGCTATTAGTGACAAATTTGTGTCAAATCCAGCTGGAAGTGATGGAGTGCAGGCAGATGGGCATTCCCATGAGTAGAAAGCATGGAAAGATCTTTCAGCGGTCATCAGAAAAAATGAATCTGAGGCTAAAGCTATAAAAGGAAATAAATTAAGTAGTCAGCTGCCACTGCCCCTTTCTCCTTCAAGAACAGAAGATAGATATTCAAAAGTCAGAAGAAAACCAGCAGCAAACTGCTCAGAGTAATCTCTTGGGCTGATGGAATATAATTTCAGTATTCCAAACCCTATCAAAGAGGGTTCTTAACTAACGTGGAAGTTTGGTTTGTTTTTTCTTGCCATGGGCTGTCTCCTATAGTCCCAAATTTTGGATTCTTCTGTGGATGCAAAAGACCTTCTGGAGTTCTCTCACAAGGTCCACCAGGAGATCAGGATTGCTTTCTTTCCAGGAAATGGGGTCAGGCAGACCCAGGGGTCCTTTGTACTGTCTCCTTCAAGTCTATCAGTCCAACTTATCAGACTGTAAGTCATGTCTTTACTGAAGGCTCAGAGTGCTCTCAGAAGAGAATTACAGTATAGGAACAGAGGTTGAAAATCTAGCTAGCTTTTCCTTAGTCCTCCTCAAGGAAGGTATTTTAAGGTTAACCTTTCAGAAAGTGGGTAAATTTTATATGTTCCCTCTACCCCTAATTTCATTATCCCTCCCTTAATTTATAGATCAACTCATGTGAACCATACACCATCCTGCACCTCTGCCTACAGGTACCCCACCCTCCCCCTACCTCTCACCATCAGAAAAAACTTCACCCACACCACAGGAACACATATTCATTAAGTTTCCTTCACATGCCACAGAATGTAATAGTAGAATGAAATGCCAGGAAGTGGGCTTTGCAGTGAAACTGTGTTCAAGTTTCAACCCATTGTTTGCTGGCAAGAGGCCTCAATTTCCTCATCAATAAAATGGGGATAACACTATTTACTCTGTGAGGTTGAAGTGAGGTTTAAATGAGCAGATACATGGAGAGTGGCTAGCACAAAGCCTGACACATGATTAGTCTTCAAGAAATTGTGGCTGTTAGATTATTTCAAATAGTTTGCTGACATTCACCGCTGCCCAGCTAGATTCCGGAGAAAAGGGAAGGTGAATATGAAAACGGCTCCTCAGTTTTTAGTTCACAGATACATAGACCTACTGTTTACTTATAGGATGACCTGCTGGGTAGTCAGGATTCTTCAACATCACTTTTTCTTTTAGTAATATGGTACATGCAGTGTCTTATTAGAGAAATGAATTTTCCTGTTAGCAGCTCCTGGCCTTTTCCTGTAGGAACAACATACAGGATGTCTTTGTGTCCTTTTGCTCCAGCTGGAGATGAATGAACAGCATCAAAAAACAAATAAGGCAAAGATTCAAATTCACCATGCACAGAGCACTTCAACATTTAGTGGCCTTTTCCTGTTTCCAAGGCATGGTTCTGACTCTTACTAACATCCTTTTATTCAAGATATCCTTGGGAGGAAAGAGAAGTGAGCAGATAGCATTTCTGGGTTTGCATTTCCTTCTTGGCCAGCTCCACACTGCTCACTCTCTAGCCCATCTTCTAGTCTTGGAGTCTTTATGGCCTTTTACCTCATCAACTACCCACAAATGTTTCCACACAACTTGTACCCTGGCTTAACTTTCAGATTATGCTTCTACTACCTCCCATACCAGCCACAGTCTCTTCACATGAGCAGTTAGGTCTCTGGATTCCTCCTGGATGATGTTTATTTCTTCATCTACAGAGCCAACCTAGATTCTTGGACTTAACACCAAGGGTTTGGTTCTAGTCCCAACCTAGATTTGCCCTTCAGCTGAGACTCTTTCCACCTTCGGAGTGATCCACATTTGGGGTTGTGGGGTCTGACAAAACAGAACTGGGTGTGGAATACAAGGATGGCTGACTGTGGCAAATCAGGCACAGGGTAACCCTGTGAACGAATTTTGCTGACCGATTTGTTTGTTGTGTCTGCCAGCTGAGGTTCCTCTTGTTTAAGCACCCAGTAAACACAAATAATGAAAAGATTTTTCAAAAGTTCTGTGATGCTATCATTTATTAGAGAGCTCATCACATCACTCTGAATGAAAGTGGAATCTATACACTTGTATTTTCCAGGGTCAGCTTTGAGTCATCTGATGCATAAAGTCATATTAGAGTTCCACAGAGTTTCATCCCTGCCACCTTCTAGGACTCCCGATAATATTAATTGGAAATGAGAAATATCTACAAATTTATAAATTCTCTATGTGCAGAGTACTTCACAGTGTACAAATTGCTTTTATGCACAATACCTTATTTGAGCCACACAAAAATCCCTGCATGAGGGTTTTTTTTTTCTTAATGTTTATTCATTCTTGAGAGACATAGAGACAGAGCATGAGTAGGGGAGGGGGCAGAGAGAGAGGGAGACACAGAATCTGAAGCAGTCTCCAGGCCCTGTGTTGACGGCACAGAGCCCGACTTGGGGCTCGAACCCACAAACCGTGAGATCACGAGCTGAGCTGAAGTCAGACGCCCAACAGACTGAGCCACCCAGGCGCCCCTGCATGAAGGTTTTAATATCCACATTTTTCAGGTGAAGACAGGTTCAAATTGGTTTTTGTGATTTACCCCAGATCTTTCAGAAATGGAGATGTGAGTCCATCCCTTGACTCTGATTATGTATCTCTTGTTTACAGTAGGTTTTTAACTAGGCATGTCGAAAATATAGTTTCTTAATTAAGCAGTAGAATCAATTAAAAGAATATTAATTAGTGAGATCAGGTTTTTTTTTCTTTCTTGCATGTCAACGCCACCATTTTCATTTATTATTAGTTGGTTTCTTCATTATTACATACCTATGAGGTTGTTGAGCACTCTGATTAGTATCTCATCTAAAGCCAATGATTTGTGAATATTGAACTCAAAAAATAATCCCCTTACCTGACTTTAAATCAATAGCAGTGCTGTCTCACTTTTTCATTATTTCCCAAGTGTCCAAATTCTCTCTCTTTATTTTTCTAGTTAAAAACCAATTTGAAAAGCATTTTAGTAACTCTGCCATTATAGAATTCTTGTTGTAATAAAATTAATAATTTAAATTTGTTGGCATCAAATGCTGGAAGTCCTCAGGGCACCTTAATGAAAATAGAAAATGATACCAACACTGCATCATGCCCTGATTACTACCCCGGAGCGAGATTGGGCAAACCTGCCAAATGACTGCAAAAAGAATGATTCCAAATTAAAATTAAAAACAACAATCACATAGGAACGGCATTAGTTTTACCCTGAAGAATAATGGATTTCAGGTCTCTAGCTACAGATGATGGATTCAAGAGAAGGAACATCAACCAAGACACTAAGACTTTATGCTATGAAAATTTTGGTCCTTCGCAAGCACCTAATCCAGTTCTTTCACATTTGTGACAAAGAAACTGACACCCTGAGAGATTAAATGACTTTTTTAAGGTCCTGTGGCTAATTAGAGCAGGACTTGACCAGTGTTAGTATCCAAGCCCCCTGTATCAAACCTTGCAGTTTCCCACCTTTCTGTGTTATCCATGACTGTTACCAGCAGACTGAGGATACACTAATTTCAGGCTGCTGGAAGTAACTGGTATTAGGCCACTAATATAGAAAGTAGGAAGAGGGGGAAGTCTGAGAGAATGGGGCCAGGAACAGGGTTAAGCAAACAAGGTGACTGAGGCATTTACTTTCACCTTAAAGTAAAAACTTTAAGGGGAGTTAAAATTTTCAATAATTGAGATAATATTATAATTCAGTATTTTTTAAAAAGAAAAATTAATGCAACACAACCATTCTGCATTAATTTTTTACCCCCTTAATCTCTACCTGAGGCCAGAGCCTCATTATCTTCCTTTACCTCCTCCCTTGCCTCACCCTGGCATTAATCCCAGGAATAATTTCTCTTTCCCTGTATGGACTGAGGCTAATTCCCCCAAATGGCAATGTATCACTGCTGAGACCAATGCTTTACTATTGAAATTCTACAGGGAAATCCCCCTTGCTCTATGCAAGGGTCAGATACATATGGAAGGGTGAGGTCACACACTCTGTGTACTGGTTTTAAACTGTGACCAAAAGTTCTTTGATACTCTTTCCTTTGAAAGATGGAATGTACTCTCTCTCTCCTTGAGTGTGGGCTATACTTAGTGACTAGCTTCTAATGCTTAGGATGAGGCAGAAATAACTACATGCTATTTCTGAGCCAAGCCATAGAAGGTATGTAGCTTCCTCCCTGCTCTCTCAGATCACTTGTCCAGGGGGAAGCCAAGTGCCTTTATTGCCGAGGACATTCAGGCAGCATCATAGAAAGGTACATGTACCATCACATGGTCCTTGTACCAGTGAACAGATCATCAGCCATGTGAACAAATCATCATAGAAAACATTTACCTAAAACCTATATTGCACTATTATTTGTATTACTTTGAAGGAGAATTAAAATACCTGAATTTTGCCTTTATTATTAGTTTTAGCATGTTTAAATTAGGTTATCTTCTGTTTCGTTAAATAAATAAAAACAGTTAAAGTGCCCTGATGAATAATAGAATTTTTTTGTTCTTTTCAGATTTTTTTTCCTACACATTCCATATCCTTTATATGTTAAGCAGACTACTTATTATTTATTTATTTACTTATTTATTTATTTACTACTTATTATTTATTTACCTGTTTATTTATTTTTAATCTTTATTTTTTGAGAGAGTGTAAGTGGGGGAGGGACAGAGAGAGAAAGAGAGAGAGACAGAGAGAGAGAGAGAGAGAGAGAGAGAGAGAGAGAGAATCTGAAGTAGGCTCCAGGCTCTGCACTGTCAGCACAGAGCCCGAGGTGGGGCTCGAACTCACAAACCATGAGATCATGGCCTAAGCTGAAGTCGGATGCTTAACCACGCCTGAGACACCCAGGTGACCTGCAGACCACTTTAAAAAATTAATTTAGGTATAATTTTCATGCAGTGAAATGCAGGGGATTTCAGTGTACAATTAGATGAGATTTGACAAATAAATACGTCTGTGTAAACAACACCCCTATGAAGATAAACAAAAACAAAAACAAAAACAAAAAAAACATTTCTACCACTCCACAAAATTCATTCTTGCCCCTTCTCAATCAATACTCAAAACTCCACTCTACAGCAGATACTATTCTGATATCTATCCATGCCAGTTTAGGTGTACCTATCCGTAACTGCATATAAATGAAAACATACAGTATGTACTTTGTGTTTGGCATATTTTGGTTCTCATGTTTTTGAAAATCATCTACATGACTCTGTGTATCAGTAGTTCCTTCTTTTAATACCATTGCATATTACTGTATATGTTTATTTATACATTCTCTTGATGGACATATGGATATGGGTTGTTTGCAGTTTGATGATATGATGAATAAAGCTGCTGTGAACATATAATTTTTTTTAAGTTTATTCATTTTAACAGAGAGAGAGAGAATGAGAGCACAAGCAGAGGAGGTCCAGAGAGAAGGAGAGACAGAATCCCAAGCAGACTCTATACCATCAGCTCAGAGTCCAATGTGGGGCTCAAACTCACGAACCATGAGATAATGACCTGAGCTGAGATCAAGAGTCAGATGCTAAACTGACTGCACCATCCAGGTGCCCCAACATATATATAGCTCTGAGTTTTTTTTTTTTAATTTTATCTTTGGTACATATAAGTAGGAGTAGAATTGATGAGTCATACTGTTGACATAAGAAGAGTTGACCCTTGAACAACACAGGTTTGAACTATGGGTCCACTTACACACAATTTTTTTTTCAATAAATATAGTACAGTAATGTAAATGCATTTTCCCTTATGGTTTTCTTAAAATTTTCTCTTCTCTATCTTACTTTATTGTAAGAATTCATTATGTAGTATATATTACATATAAACTATGTGTTAATTGACTATGTTATTGGTAAAGCTTAAGGTCAACAGTAGGCTATTAGCATTTAAGTTTTGGGGGAGTCAAAAGTTCTACACAGATTTTCAGCCACAAAGGGTGTTGACATCCCAACCCCTATGTTGCTTAAGAATCAATTGTATACTTTTACAAGAAACTGTCAAACAGTATACCAAAATAATTGTATGTTATCTACTCCTACCATCAACAGTCACTCTTTATCATAGGAAACTTTGAAAGACTTTTTAGGATTTCAATTGGGATTAAAAAAAAATGGTGCCCCATCAATTTGGGGAGGCTAATAGAAGGAGAAAATACAGTTATGGCTTTTGAAAGGCTACTCACTTTGTTGAGAAAATTATTTTCGTAATTTGACACAACTGGAGAGGAATAAAAAAAAAACAATGTAAACTACCTGGTAAATTGTGTTCTGTAAAGATTATTATAAAGAAAACACTTATCCTTTTGGTTTGAAAATCTCCAAGTCATTATGTCATGTTCTCTTCCTTCAACACTTACGTGTAATATCCATAAGTAAGGCCTTCTCTTATCTAAATTAGGCACATATTTTAAATATATTTTACAGTTATGGAAAATTTAGTGGATGAAGGAAAGAGAGATAGTAGAAATTTGAAAAAAAAATAGGACTGTAAGCCTTAATACTTTCTAGGGGAACTCCATTAATCAAATCAGTCATTCAAATCCTGTAGCTACTTGTATTATGCATACTATTTTTATATTCAAGAAATTAAGTAAAATATATTTAATGTTCTCCTGCACTCTTCTTTATAGAACATGCAAGGTTTTCATAAGAAAAGGAGGTGGCCTAGCTTGTGTTTTCATAGTGTCCATGGATATTTGATAAATGTTACTGCACCTGTTTTTTGAGTTATAAAATCTTGCCTACTTTCATGTTTAGATAATTGGTGGTATAAAACAATGAGGTACTTAGAAAATGCTTTATTATTGAAGAACATTTTTATTTTAAAAAATTGTAATTGGCTACAGTTTTTATGTCTGGCTATTCTGCAACTTAGAAAATGTAAATTATTCGTCTGTAGCTGCTTTTCTCTTTTTCTTTTATGGAAGAATTGCAACATGGAAAAATAATGACCTGACTCTTTATAGAGAAATAAGCCTCATATGGTATGTTTTAAAATATGAATACTTTGGGGCGCCTGGGTGGCGCAGTCGGTTAAGCGTCCGACTTCAGCCAGGTCACGATCTCGCGGTCCATGAGTTCGAGCCCCGCATCAGGCTCTGGGCTGATGGCTCGGAGCCTGGAGCCTGTTTCCGATTCTGTGTCTCCCTCTCTCTCTGCCCCTCCCCTGTTCATGCTCTGTCTCTCTCTGTCCCAAAAATAAACGTTGAAAAAAAAAATTAAAAAAAAAATAAAAAATAAAATAAAATATGAATACTTTAATTAGTGAGTATTGAAAGGTAAAGGTTAAAATATTACATCTATTTCTCATTTGCTCTTGCAATATTAGATACTGACTAAAACAAGACAAAGGGAAAATTGAAAATAAATATAAGAAGTGACAGGGCCTTTGCAGCCAGAGGAGTTTGCAGGAGATGAGTGTTCATAAGCTGTGTTGACCAAGTAGAAGAAATGAGCGAAGTCCAGAAGTAATGGGGATGACAGAGATTAAAAGCAGATTAAACTAATTGGGACATTCACTGGGTTTCGCAAAAGGTGTCAAGTTATAAAAAAGAAAAGGTGTCAAGTTATAAAGGGGTGGGGACAACTATATTCATCCTCTCAGCAGATATATCAGAAATATGTGGGATTATGGGGGTTGACTAATTAAAGTGAGGCAAACACGACGCAGGCCTGGGAAGTAACTACCTCAGCACTGTGCTTCTTCAACTCTCATTCCCAGAGGCCGTAGAAATACACTAAAGGTAGGCATATCACAGCTCCCAAAGTGGTTGTTGTCTGAAACTGGAAAATTAAAAATAAATGGATGGGAAGAAGGGGAGGATACAAGACTGATTACTACCACATAAGCATTTTATCATAGGCACAAGAGAAGACAGACCGATAGGCCTTTTGCAGTGACAGAGATAAAGCGGCAAAAGTTTGAAACACAGAAGTTTAACTACCAAGCTTATTTATAACCTCCTACATTCAAAGATACCACAATTTTGTGGAAGCAACATTATATTTTATGGGTGTCATTTTTGAAGAGTCCACATACAATAAACAACCAAACCAAACAAACAAAAAAAAAAAACCCTGCAGTGTGTATTGGAAGACATGTAAATAGTAACAGTGTGGTGTAGAGTTAATTTCAAGTGAATTTCTCTTTGGTGAAAAGTTCATGACCTGGAATCAGAAAAGGAGCCGAGGTAGTGACATGAGTGAACCTATACAGAAATATATGTTTTCCTTGGATCTTCCCTGCTCCTACACCAAGCAAGGCTCCTTTTTCCAAAGCCAAATATTACTGTGCCTAATCAGAAAAACTAGTATAAACACTACTGAGAGAGAAAAAAAAAATCACAGCATCTGTAAGTGTGCAGTGAAGTTTGACAAGTAACTTGGGGAATCCCAGCATTTTCTGGTCCATCCACCAGGACTTGGAGGGCCCAAGGACTGAGTGAGAATGGATAGCATAAGGATAGGTTCTTGGCAAAAGCCTCCATTTAGTTTACAGGTAAAAACATATTGGGCAGACAATGCTACATTTTAGCCTGCATTTAGAACACAAACCTAAATAAATTAGCTCTATCAGAGAAAAACACTTTAATTAACATTTATCTGTAGAGAGCATACAGAAACTCAAAATCCAAGACTTTTCTTCTTACAAATTTTACCGTATTGTGTGGTAAGAATACTATATGAGATCTACCATCTTAACAATATTTTGAATGTATAATACATTATTGTTGAATACAGGTACGATGTTGTACAGCTGATCTCCAGAGTTTATATATTCCGTTTAATTGAAAATTTATGGCTCTTGGTTAGTAACTTCTCATTTCCCCTTCCCCCCAGCCCCTGACATTTTCATTCTTTGAGTCTATGAATTTGACTATTCTCGGTGCCTCATGTAAGTGGAATCATGCAGTATTTGTCTTTCTGTGCCTTATTTTACTTATTGTAAACCATCAAAATTCATCCATGTTGTCACTTATTGCAGATTTTTTAAAAAAATTTTAAGGCCAAGTAGTATGCCATGGTATATATATACATTTTTTTAATCCATTCATCTGATGATGGGCATTTAGGTTGTTGCCCAACCTTGACAATTGTGACTAGTGCTGTGATGAACATAGGAGTACAAATATCTCTTCCAGATTCTCATTTCAATTTCTTTTGGTAAATACTTAGACGTGAGATTGCCAGGTCATATGGTAGTTCTTTTTAAAATTTTCTTCTGAGGAATCTTCATACTGTTTTCCACAGAGGCTGTACCATATTTCAATCTCACCAACAGTGTTGCAGGATTCCAATTTCTTTACATCCTTGTCAACAAGTATTGCCTTTTGGGTGTGTGTGTGTGTGTGTGTGTGTGTGCATGTGTTTTTTTTTTTTAATTAATTTTTTTAACTTTATTCTTGAGAGACAGAGTGCAAGTGGGAGAGGGGCAGAGAGAGAGAGAGGGAGGCACAGAATCTGAAGTAGGCTCCAGGCACTGAGCTGTCAGCACAAAGCCTGATGCGGGGCTCAAACTCACAAACTGAGATCATGACCTGAGCTGAAATCAGATGCTTAATTGACTGAGCCACCTAGGTGCCCGATTTGTTTGTGCTTATTATAGTCATCCTGAGAAGTGTGAGGTGATAACTCATTATGATTTGATTTACAGTTTCCTGATGATGGGTGACATTGAACATTTTTCATAAACCTGTTGGTCATTTATTTGTCTTCTTTGAAGAACTACTAAAGTCCTTTGTCCATTTTTTAATTTGGTTATTAGGGTGTTTTTGTTTGTTTGCTTGTTTGTTTGTTTTTGTTTTCTTTTTTATTATTATATTTTTGCTGCTGTTTTCCCCCATGCCACAAGTTGACTTTTCACTTTGTTAATGGTTTTCTTTGCTGTTTAGATGCTTTTTAGTTTGATATAGTCCCACTTGTTTATTTGTGTTTTTGTTGCCTGTGCTTTTGGTGTCATATTCATGAAATTGTTAGCAAGACCAATGTCATAAAGCCTTTCCATTATGTTTCTTCTAGGAGTTTTATAATTTCAGGTCTTATGTTTAAGTCTTTAATCCATTTTGAGTTGATTTTTGCTTATGGTATAAGATATAGATCCAGTTTCATTCTTTTTCAGGTGGACATCAGGTTTCCTAATGCCATTTGCTGAAAACTTTTAAATGTCCTTTCGTTCATAGTCCGATGAGGAAGAGAGAAGAAATGATCAGTAGAAATAAGTTTTGTCAGTTAACTGAGTCAGACTGTACAGTGAGGGTCCTAGACAGGGAGAGAATTAGTTGAAGGCACTGTGTGACTTGCGGCAGCGGGTGAGAGTTGTCACTGAGTTACAGAGAGCTCCATCTGAGCCATGACTGAGATTCAGAACCTTTATCTCTGCAGAAGTAGGTGACCTATTCGGAATTCTACTCGTATGACATATTTACATATGGGATTTTGTCTGTTGCCTGAAAGAGTTGAGTGGAAAGTGGAATTGGAGGGGATATGATAGTGTCTTCCATTTGTCCAGACTTGAGATGGTGACCTGCTATGCCCACAAATGGTGCACAAAGGTGGTAAAGCTCCTGGAGGGTTTCTCAGCTTTGAGGTGCGCTGGGAGAGTCCGAGAGTGGGGGTAGCAGCAGCAAGAGCAGCAGACCAGCAGAACACCCATGGGAAAGCACCAATGTCTGGTAACTATGGCTCATCTGCCACCCCCAGAGAGAGAGGAACAATTCTGAGACATACTTAGGATTCTGATGAGGTCTTGAGAAATACTTGAGAAGAAGAGAAAGAGAGACATGTTGATGTTCTATAGTTATGCAGATGAGGGTTCTGCAGAGCAGAAGCGCCTGTCAATTAATGCTCAGCCATTTCTGGCACTGAGCCATAGCCACACTAATGGTATATTTTCAAAATAAACTGTTGATTGTTATGGTACAGTTTGTAAAATTCATAGAAATCTTAAATAAGAGGTAGAGATCTGGATTTTGGACACCGATAGTAACTGTTGATGCAACTCTGAGAGGTAGTCATTTCAGTTCTTTGGACATCATGTTTCTTATTTACCAACAAGCCAATTGGAATTCAGAAATTTTAAGCTTCACTTCATTTTTACATTCACCCAGGTTTTATTCTCTTTCAGATTAGTATGTATGTACAAAATCTAACACTGCAAGCTAATGTGGCATTTTCCTACTGATTGGTCCCTTTTATAACTGTTTACCCACGTCATATATCAAAATGGCATATATTCACCCACATGTATAATCTTTAAAAATATACTAAGGTCAGCCACACATTGCTGACCACTTTTCCTCCAGGGTCTCAAGTTACAAAATCACTCTGGTTCCTATTTGAGACCATTGCTAAGAAAGGATGTGGCAAGCATCACACTCTTCTCACCCAGCAGCTTTGTCTTTCACTTTGGGAATAGACAGGATCCTAACCACCCTGCTACCCACCACTGTCACCCTGACTCCTAGAAAATCTGAAACCAGCTGATAGTTATCTCATAACCTCAAGGCATTGGCTGCACTATCAAGGATCAGATATCTGCTCAATGTAAGGTGAGATTTCGTTTCACGTAGATGTTTACATTAAATGTAGTCCGAATATTTACATTAAACATATTCAGAATAATTATTTTCACTAGAACATTGATAGATCAACCAGTGGCAATTTAATGAGAATATTGTCTGTCCTTGTAAGGGATATTCCCTCTTAGCAGCAAAGGTGGGACCAGAGTGCACTGTATCACTCAGTCTTGTCAGAGGAGATGTTCTGTCACTGATTAAAGAGCTGCATGTCCTCTTTAGTCACAAAAACATTTCATGGGGTAACCTTGTTTCTGTCTTAATGGATTCAGGCAATGTAATGAGAGCTACCAAGGTGGACACAAAGAAACCCTTTGAGAGACAGAACATGTCACTTCTCACTTACTCAACTAATGGCTGTCCCTCCCAGGCTGAGCACCCTCTGGACAGAGCTGAAAGAATCATTTAAAATGCACCTGTGTTCCTTCCTTCCTTCAAATGCAGCCAAAAGAAGCCAAAAAAAGATCGTTTTTTCTTTATTTGAAAGACCAAACACAACTTGCAGGTGTCTTAGTTTCATCAGAGCTGTCTGATGGTATAATATCAGAGAGAAAAAGAATACTCCCCTAAAATTTATTCAATGCATACTCTATCTTTTAAAGGTATATTTTCATCTCTCAGAGTTCCACAAACAGTACAACACCTTTGGATGTTGATAGGTCCAAAATAGGTTGTTTGTTTGTTGGTTTTTTGTTGTTACAGATTAGAAACCGAAGGCTCGGGGGATTTATGTGATGTCTGTAATATACACAATAAATGAAAGGCTGACAAAGTAAGACCAGGATTGGGGTTCTCACACTCTACATTTACTTCTTTATCTTTCTCTCCTTTCCCTTCCTCCCCAGCCCCTCTCTATGTGTATGTATATGTATATGTATATGTATATGTATATGTATATGTATAAGTATATGTATATGTATGTATATGTATATGTATATATATACGTGTATGTATACGTGTATGTGTATGTGTATGTGTATGTGTATGTGTATGTGTATGTGTGTGTTTACTGATAGCAACTTAATACCTGCCATGACCAAGCTGGGATGCATGCAGGATAAGTAATTCTACTGTTCTGGGAGTCAGGAAACGAAGGCCTGAGTTACTGAGAGTGCGGTTTTATTCTGACTTTTTCCAATTTGAAGAAGCAGCTAATTCATAAACTATATGGTAAGCACATTTAACTGTTCTAGGATTTTTCTCATGCTTCATGAAAACAGAGATCATAACTGGGAAACCAACTGTAAAATTAAAAGAACTAGATGTTGCCAATAAAGACCATCATTTCAGGAAAATAAATTTGTTTCTTGGAAGCTGTTCTTGAATGTATGCTTGAGGTGCCCACAAGAAAACTAATTCAACCGAGAAACAAATTGATCTTGCTTCACTGGTTTATATGAACAGAGTAAAATACACACCAACAAGTTATATCACTTAATAACTCCTTGTTTCCTATAACAAATCAATGACAAGATCACCTTGAATTACCATATTTTGAAAACATATGTACAAAGTACCTAGAACTTTACTTGATGCACCAAATTATGAGTTTCATTAAGAACATCTTCAGAGCCTGCAGAATCAAAGTAACCACCGTGTAGTAGTACCTTTATCCATCTTATTTGGGAATTTTGTTTCTTGAGGTTTTTAATTCTTGTTAATATATCGGTAACATTAGTGTGGAGATGAAATAAAAGTGCACAATTCGATAGTGCGATTGTTGTCTGGAAGTATGTCATTTTATTCTGTGAAGGCATTTGATTGGAGTTTACAGAGGAAAAAGGAGCTCATCTTTGCAAAATCAGTTCTCTCAGGGCTTGAATTCTTCCTTATTGTGATTTTAAATGTTGCTTGTAACGTTTTTATTAAAATGGTGGGAAGTGGGAATTTGCAGGTCGTATTCTTCATTTCCCAATTTGCAAAAGCTAGCGTTCAGCACATTTCTGGCACTTAATTTGGGGCATCATAGGAAACAATGGAGTGACGCTTGAAAATCTTCCTGTTAAGTGTTTCTCTAAACTTCTTTCTCTTCTGTGCTGCAGGGGAGCAAAGCAAATCGTCTTTGACCATGGCCCACACAGAAATGGTCTTCCTGAAAGGGAGATGTTATTTCCAAATGCTGAATGGAATGAAATGATGTGCATACATTATTCCTTAACATTTTAGCCCAATAAACATATCAAAATACACGAGAAATACATGTACTAGCTAAAAAATAAATGCATTCTGAGTATCATTACTCTAGACTCCACTTTTGGGAAATCACAATGATTGGGAAGGTACATATTAATGTTCAAATAGCAAATTGGGTTTAATGAGCAAATTAATAATAAAAATTCAATCTAAGAGAGGTATGTTTAAATATCAGGACATTGACAATTTATGAGGTCTCCAAAGCAACTGTTTTATTACTCAAAAAACAAGTCTTAAATTTTTCTTAGTTTGCTTAAATGAAAGTTATTTGAAAAAAAATACTTAAGCTACTTTGCCTACCCCTAGGTTTTTTTCCTTTAAGAAATATATTTTGAGGGGCGCCTGGGTGGCGCAGTCGGTTAAGCGTCCGACTTCAGCCAGGTCACGATCTCGCGGTCCGGGAGTTCGAGCCCCGCGTCAGGCTCTGGGCTGATGGCTCAGAGCCTGGAGCCTGTTTCCGATTCTGTGTCTCCCTCTCTCTCTGCCCCTCCCCCGTTCATGCTCTGTCTCTCTCTGTCCCCAAAATAAATAAACGTTGAGAAAGAAATATATTTTGAATTTATGTTCATTACAAATTCAAATTTTATAAATTCAATCTGGAATTTATGCATTTGGCTTGATCATACTTCTTTAGAGTTATAACTGCATTTTCTAATTGTGTTAAATAAATCTCACTAAATATGGTTCTTTTTATGTCAAATTTAAAAAATATATATCAGAAACATGAACCTGCTATAAGCATAAAATTGTCAAAATCAAAAGAAACCCTAAAGTTCATTTGTCAGATTTTTTTGCTATCTTACTATAAAGTGACAGCGTGTCCTTTACACTCTAGAGACCCTTTGTTTGAAATAGTTCACATATTCCATATTTATTATGAAGGATCATCTACCCACCTTACTAATATTCATATACTGATATCATTATGTATAAATAATATTAATGCATTAAGAAAATGATGGTATATAATATTTTTATTAGCTTGTGCAGGCTCATTGCAGTATTTATTTATTTCTATTAACCTGTGAAATACTGAAAATAGCTAATGGGTTCTCAACAACCTTAATGGAGTATGAATGAAAAAAATGATCTTCTCCAAATTCATTTACGAATTTAAAAATCCAGGATTGAAAGAGTTAGGAAAATACCTAATTTAAGTAATATACTCTGTAGCCAAAGTTGTGAGGGAATGTCCTAACATAACACTGTCATTAGCATGGTTATGCAGACTCTCACTTTTCTAGGGTTTTTTGAATCTTCCTTTTTCTGCATACCATTTTCTGCATACCAAAGATGAAGGGGCCTAATGAAAATGACTCTGCTTTAAGTTTAATTTTGAGACCTGGGGCTGTGTTTTGCTTGGGAGGATAGGTAATTTTGAACAGGGTAGGTCTAGACTTCTGGGGCCCTTATTTCTTTGCCACTGAAAGACTGGATATACAATCACCAGACCATATGTAAAAATAAAATTCTTACCCACAACCTGCAGCAACCAGCCCAAGAAACTAACCCATTTTCTACAGTAATCATCCTCACAAAGCAGCCTGCTCTCTGTATATAAGTTAAACTTGTGTGAATTCAGGCCTGTAACTCCAGTAACAATCCAGGTAGTCAAAAAATAACTCCTATCACAATTGGCCAAGAGTGGCCAGGACTTGATTAATAACTGAAAGCTTCCATGGTTTTTGTCCCCACTTCCAGTTGAGGACCAATCAGAGAAAGCAAATATGTACCTCCAATCAGTCCCAAAGGGTGACCCCTTGCTAGTTAGCCCACCTGCAGCGTCTCCTTGCCAATAGCCTCCAATCAGAGCATCACTTGAAGCCTCTCCTTTTTCTATAAAGGTTTCCCATTCACCTGCCTTTTTGAGTCTTTACCAAACACAAGTGGTGGTGGCAGACTCCCTGGCTATAGCTCTGAATAAATAGATTTTGCTTGTTCTCATTTGGTTTGTCTTTGTTTATGTCCACACTGATTCACAATGTAGTTAGATTCAGATTAGGTTTAGGTTCAATGAAGAAGATAACGTGTTTGTTTTTAGATATGGAAGCAATCATTTCTTTTTGGTTAAGATTAGGAAAGGCTTCATGAAAGAGTTTACATTTGATTTGGGACAAACAGGTAAGATTAGACTGGAGGCCAAATAATGTTTTTGTTGTTTTTGTTGTAGTTACTGTTGCTGCTTCATTTCTATTGTTGTGAAATTAATGACACTTAAAATCTCATTATCCTAGGTTTGTAATTGATCAACATTTAAACTGATCGCATCCTAAATTGGTTCCTGATTTTAGAGTTTGCCCCACATTTTGCATATCTTTTTATTAGCTCTTTTGAAGCGGTCCTTTTTTTGCTTGGTTTTTTTTTGGGTGTGGGGGGCAGAGGTACTGAGGTGATGGATGTCCCTATTCTAACTAATTTTTCAAGTGTCCATGAGTTATAAAATGAGGACTATTTTAGGCATTTATTTTCTTTGCCCCACTGCATTGTCCATCTGTCAAAGTTCATCAAAGCCAAGAGCTCAGACTACCGCAATGAATTTGAAAAAGTAGGTCCAAGAAAACTGACCTGGAGAGAATGATAAAACATTCAAACCTGTTCTTTTAAAAATCAACATTCATGGGGCAACTGGGCGGTTCAGTCGGTTAAGTGTCTGACTTCAGCTCAGGTCATGATCTCACAGCTCGTAAGTTTGAGCCCCACATCGGGCTCTGTGCTGACAGCTTGGAGCCTGGAGCCTGCTTCAGATTCTGTGTCTCCTTCTCTCTCTGTCCCTCCCTGGCTTGCATGCTCTTTCTCTCAAAAATAAATAAACATGAAAAAAAAATAAAAGTCAACATTCAGCATATAGTCATATATACATAAACCTTAAGTAATTTTATTTTTGGTTGTGAGCAGTAGGAATTTCAATTTTAATTTCAGTTTCAATTATTTTAATTAATTTCAACTAGGAAAAGTCAAAGCACATTCTCAGGGACTTTCAGTGTCAGCTCACAGACATTAAGAGCTGTGGATAACACCATTCCCAACTTTACAACAAAGAAAATCTAGACAAACAGCAAACGAGTGACTTTTACTGAAACTTTCATAGAACTGAAGTTGTAGGAGAAGCAAACAAACATAAAACTGAGAGAGAAACAGGCACCTAAAGGAATAGGAACACCTTACTATTTGTTTGCCTGGGTCAGCTCTCATCTAACAACATACAGACCTATAAATCAATTTAAATAGAAATGTTGAAAGAATGGCTAAAAGTAGGGTGGAGCCTACTGAGAGAGGGTAGAACTTCAGAAGGTCACAGATACAGGGGGATCCACATACTCTAGCAAAGTTTTCCTCCAAGAACACTGCTAGGTAGCCTATAGAAAAGATTTGAGATAATCCTGAGAAAGCTCCCTCATGATGGGAATAAAAAGGAAAAGCAGCTACTGCCAAAACTCTGTGAAGACCCATCCCACCTCTCTCCTCTCAGGAGTAAAAACCTTCATCTGGAAAGGAATGACATCAAAACTTGTAACCAGAGGGCACTGGTGGAAGCTTCTAGCAGTTGAAGAAGAGAAATGTAGACTAAACATGAAAATCTTTATACACTATTTTCTCTATCTTCCCTGAGGAACAAAAGCCCTTATCTGCACAGGGAGAGTATCAAAATGTGTGCCCTAAGAGCACCGGGGGCGGGGAATGCAAGTGAAGTGATGGGAAGGAAGACAATACTCAAAAAATACCCAGATTAATTTCCTTATTATCCCTAAGAAACAAAAACTTTACTCTGTAGCCTGAGAGCACTGGTGAAACCCCATGGTGGTTAAAGTTGGAGAATGGAGGCAAAAAGTGAAGTCCCCAGGTCCATCTCCTGTATTGTAAGTAACTATGAAAAGTGCCTTACCCTACATGGAGAGGGTACCACATGTGGGGATGCTGTAAGGTACACATTGCACCTGGTGGGGTGGAGCAGGTATAGGAGAATTAATTTCCACCCTTTCTTGTAGGGCAGAATGAATGCTATGCTCATCATTATGTCTGGAACAAGAACAGGAACATTTGTAAAGACAGCATCCCCAAGAACAGGTTCAAAATATCTGCCTAAGATGAAAAATTATGCGCCCTCCCACATCCTCTGTAATCATGCTAACAAGCATTAGTTTAAAAATAACAGTGTAATATAGCTGGGAGAAATGGAAAATACAGACTATCTTCAGGGACTAATGCAAAGGGGAGAACCCAAGTCAGGAGGGGAAACAAAAGGAAAGAAAAAAAATATATCACTGGAGGAAGACTTTAGCACACTTAGAGTACCCATAGCAATACAAATTTCAAACCCAGCCCAGATTAACACAACCCCCACAGAAGGAAAGATGCTATACTGCAAGCATAAAACTATTTAATTTAGTATTTATCATCCTATACAAAATGTCCAGCTTTGAACAAAAAATTATGACATATATAAAAAGGCAAAAACAAACAAAAACGAATAAAACACACCAGAAGAAACAAAGTAAATATTAGAACAAGACTCAGATATGACAAAGTACTGGTAGTACCAGAGAGAAACTTAAAATAAATTAATTATTATTACTAAGTTATAGATTCTCAAGGCAAAGGTAGACAACATTTGAGATCAAACAGCTAATAAAAGAAGAAAGATGAAACCTAAGGAAACATCAAATACAAATATTAGAAAACAAAATGGAGCCTGCTTGGGATTCTGTTCTCTCCTTCTCCCTGCCCTTCCCCCACTCGTGCTAGCTCTCTCTCTCTCTCTCTCTCTCTCTCAAAATAGATAAATAAACTTAAAATAAAATAAAATACAAGTGAAAAAAGAGCAGAAGGGAAAAAAGAACAGAATCTCTAGAAATTATGAGGCACTATACAGTGTATCATATGTGTGCATAATTAAGAAAGGATAAAAGAAAAATAGGGAAAAAAATGAGGAAATAGTGGCCCAAAATTTTCCAAAAGTAACAACACACACTAAACCAGTTTCAAGACTATTTAGAGAACACCAACAGGGAAAGCTAGTGAAAAACAAAAACAAAAACAATAAAAAAAAAAACATACACATACACATACCAAAGCCTGTCACATTAAACTACTGAAAATAAAAAGCAAAAGGAAAATCCTGAAGATAGCCTGAAAGGTGGGAGAGACACATTATTTACAGAAGAAAAAAGTTAATAATTATAGCAGACTTCTTGTAAGAAAGTCTATAACCAAGAGGAGAGATAGAATGATGTCCTTAAAGTGCTGAAAGCAAATGTCAAATCAGAATTCTATACCTAATAAAAATAGCCTTCAAATAAAATTTGACAATGTATAAAAATAATTATATACCACAACCAACTATGCAAGACTGGTTCAACATTTTAAAATCAGCCACTGAAGTTTACAACAACCAACTAATGAAAAGGAAGTAATATCTTATCAATTGACACAGAAAAAGCACTTGGCAAAATCTAACACACAGTTATAATAAAAGAAAACACTCTTAGCAAATAAGGAATACAGGGAAATATCTACATTTTGATAATCTTTTAAAATAACTTACAAAACTATGAAACAATGTCACCGAACGTGGTGGGTGGTACTTTTTAGATGCTGACCTAAGTAACTTTAGAAATGAGTGTAGTCTGTAAGAGCAAAGACAAAAGAAATTATAAATAACCATAATATTCTAGTTGATATTTTTTTTCTTTTAGAGGAATAAGTTAGCAATTCTAAAATCATGTATAAGGGAATGGAACAATTAAATTAATGGAAGACAGATGACAGAATTTAGGTTTCTTATTGTTAGAATAGGAAATTGCACATAGGCTAGGACAAGAATTACTCACCTGGTAATGGATAGTTATAGACATCAGTTTGAACTCATGTTTAATTTACTAGAGATACAGATGGATACATATACAAATACTTATAGAAATATGTATGCATGCATATATTTCCTTACTACGGCAGCTAAGAGGGCCTAGGATCAAAACACAACAGTAACAGTGTGCAAACCTAGCATCCAGATCTTTGTTTCCAATACCATTCTTCAGGTAAAGGAAACAAAACTCATTGAAAAATGGCTAATTGGAGGACTTGGGTGGGAAATATATAAGATAAGACTAGAGCATCTTGTAGTGCAAAAAAAGAAAAAAAAAGTAAGACTGTATAAAAGGAGAAGTTCAAAAATCTCCCAATAGCTAAAGCTGAAACAATTTACCTACTTTCTATAAAAAGCCACCTTATATACAAAGAAGTAGATAATGTAAAAGAAAAAAGAGGAAGAAAGAAATATCATGGAAGCACTAATTAAAATATAGTGAGAGAGGTGTTTGGGTGGCTGAGCAGTTCAGTGTCCAACTCTTGATTTAGGCTCGGGTCATGATCCCAGGGTGGTGGGATCAAGCCCCGTGTCAGGCTCCAACATGAGAATGGAGTCTGCTTAAGATTTTCTCTCTCTCTCTCTCTCTCTCTCTCTCTCTCTCTCTCATCCTCCCCAGCGCTCGCTCTCGCTCTCTCTCTCTCTCTCTCCCTCTCAAAAAGAAATAAATAAATAATAAATAAATAAAAGAGGGGGACAAGTGTGGTTTCCCATTCTACATGTAAAGAGCTTGGAAGTCACCATCCTAATAACAAATAAAAAGCTGAACAGACTGAAAAATCAACAACTTTTGTTGAATCTTTAAGAGAGGGAAGGACACAGGGAAAACCCTTGCTCCCAAGATGGAGAGACATAAAGATGAATACAGATATCACAGCTTACCAGAACAAACTCAGGAATGAGAATGACCACAGGAACCATTGATAGGATAGGAAAACCTTAACTGCAATTGAAGAATTGCTGGAGGCTTAATGTTGACAAGTTTGAGAATTAAAAATCCCAGAGGGACCTGGTTATAGTGGGGCCCCTCAATATTGTGAGATTAACAACTCCAGGAGCTTGATCACATTTCTATAGTAAACACTGGAGAAAAATCTCCTCATTATTCCAGCAGGGGAAAGGGAAAAGGAACCAATCAGAAATATGCCAGTGCACTCTGTTCTTAACAAGGTCTATATTTAGGGAAAACTAGTTAACCAGAGACTAACCTACTAGGGTATTATCAGATCTTAACTGCCCTGGGGGAAGGAAAATAGCCACCTCCAGCCAGCAATAGCCTACTATATGGGAATATTAAAATACCCAACTCCAATACACTCTAGCCATCTTGTCCCACCTAAGGGGAGAGAAAATTGAGAACATTTGTAAACTTCACAGTCAAGAGGCATAGGCTCACTAAAAGACTGAAACAGAATCATAGAACTACAGAATGCTTCCTTCCTCCACATTCCACCAATAAATTAATAAAGGCCTTTTTACAGAAGTTTTTTTTTTAACTGGTACATCATGTCCAACTATCAATAAAAAATTACAAGACATACCAAAAGACCAAAAACCAAAACCAAAACCAAAAACAAGCAAACAAAAACACCGCAATTAGAAGAGACAGAAAAAGTATCAGAACCAGACATGGCAGAGATGTTGGATTTATGAGACTGGGAATTTAGGACTGTGATTAATATGTCCAGGGTTCTAATGGATAAAATAGAGAACATGAAAAAGCAGATGGGCAAGCAGAAAGATGGAAATCCAAAGAAAGAACCAAAAAGAGGTGCTAAAGATTAAAACACTAACAGAAACAAAGAATGATTTTAATGGACTTACTTATTAATAAACTGGACATAGTTGAGTAAAGAATATCTGAGCTAGAAGACATATCACTATAATTCTCAAAAACTGAAAAGAGGACAAAGACTAAAAAAGCAGAACAGAATATCCAACAACTGTGGGACAAGTACAAAGGTGTAATACATATGTAATGGGAATACCAGAAGGTGAAGAAAGAGAAAAAGAAACTGAGGAAATATTTGAAACAACAATGACTGAAAATTTCCCCAAATTAAAGTCAGACACCAAACCACAGATCCAGAAACTACATAGAACATCAAGCAGGATGAATGTCAAAAAGAAAAGAAAACAAAAACAAAACCTATTCCTAGGAATATCATTTTCAAGCTACAAAGATAAAGAAAAGATTCTGAAAGAAGCTAGAAGGAAGAAATACCTTGATCTATAGAGGAACAAAGATAAAAATCATATCCAATTTCTTTGAAAACATGCAATCAAGAAGAGAGTGGAGTGAAATATTTAAAATTTTTGGAGAAAATGTCCATCAACCTAGAATTAACATAAAATAATCTTTCAAAAAGGAAAGAGAAAAAGACTCTCAAACAATAATTGAGCCATTTTGTTGCCAGTAGACCTGCATTATAAGAAATGCTAAAATAAGTCCTTTAGAAAGAAGGGAAATAATGTAGGTTAGGAACTCAGGTCTACATAGAGGAAAGAAGAGAATCAAAGAAAGAATAATGAAAGTAAAGCAAAACAAAACAAAAACTTTTTATTTTTCTTATTCTCAAAACAAACAAAAAAACCCCAAGAGATAGTGGGAATATTTATTCTGACAAATCAGACTTCAGGATAAGGAAGAATAAAAGAGATAGAGAAAGACTTATATAAATATAATAGAGTATATTCTTCAAGAAAGCATAGCAATCCTAAATGTCTATGAACTAAACAGAATCCAAAAGCATGTGAGGAAAACCACTGTTTTCTTATTAATTTTCTGTATGAGTAATCTATTCATTGGTGTAAATGGATATTACAGTCCCCTACTATTATTACTGTCAATTCCCCCCTTTATGTCTGATAATATTTGCTTTATATATTTAGGTGCCTCTCTGTTGAGTGCATAGATATTTATAATTGTTATATCTTCTTGTTGGATTGATCCCTTTATTATTCTGTAATGCTCTTTTTGTCTTTTTTTTATAGTCTGTTTCAAAGTTTATTTTGTCTGATGTAAGTATAGCTAACCCCAGGTTTTTGTTTTCTTTTGTTTTTAACTTCAGTTTACATGGAATATCTTTTTTCCATCCCTTCATTTTCTTTAAGTTCGAGGTGAGTCTCTTGTAGGCAGTATATAGATGGGTTATTTTTGTTTTTGTTTTTGTTTTGAGTGTTTTTTTGTTAATCCATTCAGTCACTCTTTGTCTTTTGATTGGAACATTTAGTACATTCACATTTAAAGTAATTATTAATAGGTATGTACATATTATCATTTTGCTAATTGTTTTCTGCTTGTTTTTGTGGTTCTTCTCTGTCCTTTCTTCTTCTCTTGCTCTCTTCCCTTGTGGTTTAATATCTTTCTTTAGTGTTATGCTTGGTCTCATTTCTTTTCATTTTTTTGTATGTAATTTAGGTTTTTGCCTTGTGGTTATTGTGAGGTTCATATATAACATTCTATGCATATAGCAGTCTGTTTCAAAAATAGAAATACCATATAATCCAGTAATTCTACTTCTGAGTATTAACCTGGAGAAAATGAAAACACTGATTTAAAATGTGTGTGTGTGTGTGTGTGTGTGTGTGTGTGTGTGTGTGCGTGTACACACACCCTTATGTTTATTGTAGCATTATTCACAATAATATAGATATGAAAGTAGTATAAAGTGTCCATCAATTGACAAGTGGAAAAACAAAATGCGATATAGATATAGATATATAATGAAATATTAGTCAGCCATAAAAAAGATGAAATCTTGCCATTTACAACAACAAGGAGGGATGTAGAGGTATTATGCTAAGTAACATAAGTTAGAGAAAGACAAACACCATATGATTTCTCTTATATGTGGAATCTAAAAGACAAAACAAACTAATAAACAAAAAATAGAAACAGACTCATAAAGACAGAGAACGAATTGGTGGTTGCCATAGGGGAGGAGGGCGGGGCAATGGATGAAATAGGTAAAGGGGGTTAAGAGGTACAAATTTCCAATTATAAAATAATAAGTCACAGGAATGAAAAATACAGCATAGAGAATATGGCCAATATGTCAATAACTTTGTATGATAACAAATGGTAAGCACACTTATGGTGAGAATTTTGTAATGTAGATAAATATAAATGTTGGGTGACTATTTTGGACACTTCACACTAACATAATGTATGTCAACTATACCTCAATTTAAAAAAAATTACATAAAGCAAAACCAGAAACATCTGAAAGGAAAAATAAACCAAATCCACAATTATAGGTAAAGCTTCAATATTACTTTCTCCATAATTGATAGAATAGGCAGAAAAATTAGAAAACATATACATTACCTAAAAATATTATCATCCAATTTGACCTTGTTGATACTTATGGAACTCTCAAGCAACAACAACAGAATATCCATTCTTCTCAAATGGCATTGTGCATCTGCTAAGATAGACTTAAGAAAATTTTATAAACAGAAATAATACAAAGTATCATCTCAGATCATAGCATACTTAAATTAGAAATCAGAAAATAGGGGTTCTTGGGTGGCTCGGTCAGTTAAGCACCCGACTCTTGATTTCAGCTTCAGTCATGACCTCAGGGTTCCTGAGTTCAAGCCTTGCATATCAGCACAGAGCCTGCTTGGGATTTTCTCTCTCTCCTTCTCTCTCTCTCTGCCTCTCTACTGCTGGTGCTCTCTCTCTCCCTCCCTCCCTCTCTCTCTCAAAATAAATAAATTAAAAAAAAATAAAAACAGAAATACATCTATAAAATCTCCAAATACTTGTAAATAACAGTACTAAATAATCATGGCACAAAGAGGAAATATCAAAGGGAAAAATAATTTTTTGAATAAAATAAAAACTAAAATATGGGACATCAAAATTTATTTAATAGGAAACTTTTGGCCTTAAATGTATATGTTAGAAAAGAAGAAGGTCTAAAATCAGTAATCTAAGGTACCACATTAAGAAACTAAACAAAGAATAGCAAATTAAATCTAAAGCAAGCAGAAAGAATGATATACAATGATAAAAATAGAAACAACTGAAATTGTAAATGCAAAAACAATAGGGATAAACAATAAAGACAAGAGACACTCATTTGAAAAGAACAATAATATTGATTAATCTTTAGCTAATATGACCAAAAAAAATAGAGAAGGCATATATTACCAATATCAAGGATGAAAACAGAAACATCACTTCGATTCTACAGACATTAAAGGATAGTAAGAGAATACTGTGAACTATTCTATATTCATAAATTTAATTATCTAGATGGAATAGACAACTTCATTGAAAGTTACAACTATCTACACTCACTCAAGAAGAAAATTACTTGGATGCCTCTATCTATTAAAGAAATTGAGTTTGTACTTAAAACCCCACCCTCAACCCTCTGCCCCCCAAATGCACCTTAGCACCAAAAGATTTCACTGCTGAAATAGAATGGAGGTGATCTTTCTTCCAGGGACCCAACCAGAGAACATCATGAAGGGGCCATAGGTAACATTATGTTCTACATCAGAGGCAAAATGTGGTAGAGATTGCTCTGTGGCCTGATTATACTTTCAATTACCCCAGGGCTAAGTATTTCTCAAGTGCTGAGTATAGGGAGATTTGGAATCTCAAACCTATCTTCTGCAATAGCATTTCTCAGGAATCGTCTAAAGAGAAAGTGACATTGCCAAGATAATTTTGAAGAACATTTTATTTAGCTACAATTCTGCTGTCATTTTCTATATGTTTGGTATTTCTGTCCCCTTTTTATTAATAGAGACATTCTCATAAATAAAAGATCTTGGTCTCTAGAAACTGTCTGTCTTGCTCTTTTATTTCTCCTGTGAAGTCATAATTCCCCATTTGTGACATCACAGTCTTTCCACTGCAATCAACAGTGATGTTTCAAGCTGGGGATTAAATGCTTCAGAAGAGGAAGAGTTTACAAGAGCAGAGGGACTCTCAAGGAATAAAGATCCAATTAGCATGGAAATGCCCTTTTTAATTGAAAAAAAAAAAAAGTAAGGAAAACAAGGGATGAGTAGATAGTCCCAGTGATTGGAATGGTTTCCTTTGAAATAATGAATCTAGCCTTCCTTTTCACTCTCCTTTTTACCCCCATATCCCCACCCCCACTCTACTCCCCTTGAAGTGAATGAATATTTACTGTTAAGGAAACATTAATGGCAGAGAAAGGCTGTGAACTGTAAATATGGGTATTATTCCTCTGGCAGTAGTTCCTAGGCCTGTTAATTTGACCAGCATCGGCCGCCTGGGTGGCTTAGTCAGTTGAGCATCCAACACTTAATTTGGGCTCAGGTCGTGATCCTAGGGTTGTGAAGCCCTGCATCAGGCTCTGCACTGAGACTGGAACCTACTTGGGATTCTCTCTCTCTCTCTCTCTCTCTCTCTCTCTGCCCCTTCCCCCTTTCTAAAAAATAAGATAAAATAAAATAAAATATAAAATAAACTAAAATTATTAAATTAAATTAAAATAAAGTAAATTAAATTAAAATTTTGACCAGGATTGAGGCAAAATTTGAGAATGAGGTGTTGCAAGAGTCAGTTGTGGTCCCAGATATACATGATTTGACCCTGTTCTCCCACTCTAATACCAATTTGTAACGACCCTCATCTCCATTAACAGCTTTCACCATGTTTTGTTAGCCATCCTTCAGTTTCTTAAAATCTCAAAGCTCTTTTCCACTTTAGAACTTCACTATATGCTATTTCTTCATCCAGGAACATTCTGGCTCCATACTCTTTGCATCTTTGTCCTATTGATCGTTCAAGTCCAAACATCAATGCTACTTCCCCTGAGAGACCTACATTGACCCCTTGTCACGTCCATCCACATTAGAACCTTGATAATTGATCTCATTGAAACTTTACACTTCCCTAGTATCATAATTCTATCATGTGCTTATGTGTTTGATGTTTTTGTGTATGATCTGCCTCTTCCACTAAGTTCTGTGCGTCATGAATGCAGGTAACACATCTGCTCTAGTCACTGCTAAATTTCAGCACTTAGGACAAAACCTGCCAGACACATACAAATTTATTAAATTCATAAGGAAAATAAGAATATATGGCCATTTGGGGGTTTCTAAAGAAGAATCCCTGCTTTGAATAGAAGATTAAATGGCTCCTAAATTCACATCAAGCTATACATCTTTATAATTTTTTAAGTAATTCTCCTGATTGTCCATATGGCATGCCCTCTGCTCTCTGGTGTTCCATAAAAAAAATGAGTATAGACATAGAACTCAATCAAGGGAGGGGGTCTGATTCTGGGGATTCATCATTTACAAATATTTATGGAGAATGTATATGTGTAAGTAGGTTGACCAAATAATTTATCATCTAATGAGAATTCTTTTATGTGTGAAAAGGGGTGCTAGTGGTAATTATTCTAGGACCTTGGACATAAAACAGAACTGTCTTAGGCTAATTGGGACATATGGTCACCCTATGTATGAGATATTATAGTATATCTTAGAAAACATGGATGTAAAAGAGGAAATATTTCTCACCCTTAAATTTCATATAGTATATTAGAAAGGTAGTATATATAAACTCATAACTATAAAATGCTGTTAGTTTTTCTCCAGAGGGTTATGAGTAATGTGCTGTGGATATTCAGAGTAAATATCTATAAAGAGATCAATGGCTGTTTCCAAAGAATCTTTCTTCAAGTGACCCCCACTACAGTACGACACAAAAAAACATTAGACTATTCTATACAAATGCCCTACATGACAATGTATGTTTGAAAGATCTATCCACAATATAAAGAAAGAGAAGGGAGTTAAGAACTGTGTATAATTTGGATATTTAAGTCTTATCTATCAAATAAGAACCCTAGGAAAAGACCTTCTTCTTCTCTCACCCTTATGCACGATAAACAATTTTTTTGCTCCCTGCATATTCTCAGTCACATTATGTTGATGGAATTAGTTGCTTAACTGGTGCTAGGCACAAAAGATTGCTTTGTCATGCTCTAGTGATCAGAATGAGGGCAGTAAGATGATATATCCGTCTTCCTTGTTTTCTGTAAAATCTGGTATCACAGAACTTATAATTCTAGGCACTGGGTTGATGCTACAAAAACATTAGTCCATTACTGGAAACATCAATGGTGTTAAGTGGCACGAAATTTCCCCAAATTGGGTCTGAAACTGGTCTATTAAATTCCATCCAAAGATATCGTTTTCCCCCAGAATTTGAAACTTAAAAGAAACTAAGTCAAGCTGGACTCCAAATTATTGCAGATGAGGAAACTTCAGCTCATAAGGAAGAAATTATTTGTCTGTCACATACTCAGCAGTAGAGCTCTGACAAAACTCTTGATATCTAGAGCTGTTAAGAATACCTTTTATGCTGCTTCTCATGAGTGAATGCCCTCAACATAACAAGATACAGGATTTGCGGCTCCTAATTGAATATCTAAAGTTTCCAGCAGCTCTAGATGTAAGAAAAGATATTTGTGGTATCAATGTCTGAGGGAAAAGGAAGCCTGTATTTCCCCTTCCCCTTGCCTCACCATATCTATGCATGTAGAAGTCTTTAAAATGGGTAAAGATCAAGTACTTTTTAAAAAGTACAAACATATCACTGATCTTCCACTCTTATTATCTATGAACCAAAGGTATAAGAAATCAGAACCCTAAAGCAAATAGTGAAAGCTTAATTGCTCTAGAAATATACATCCTATTGTATTTTCAATTTGGCTCTAAAAAGTTCAGACAATCTCAAATATTCAGGGAATTAGGAAATGGAATTCTCTTTATAGAAGGATGAAAAAGCATTTAGCTTAATTATTTCTTTACTTTCTATCATGTCCCTATTAGGAATGGACTTTGGGGATTTGGTCAGCAATCCTCCAGAAGAAAAATTTTCACCTCCCCAAAGCATTATCATTATCATTATCATCATCAACAACAAAGATAAATAATTACCAAGATTAATACAGAGCTTACTATGTGTCAAACAGTGCTTTAAGTTGATATGTATACATAAAATTTAATCTTTCTAAGTCCTATGAAATAGGTAATATTGTTATCCCCGCTTTGCATACAAGGAAACTGTGACCAAAGACACAGTTCTAGTTGCTGAGGACACAAAGTAGTAAGTATGAGTCAGGCTCTTCTGTCATACCTAGGCTTCATGTATTATTCATTGACTTTGTAGATGGATGACTTAAGTGATAGAGCTGTTAGGTGCTACTCAGTCCCAAAGAACAAGAGATTATGTTTTTGCAAAAGCAGTCAGGGAAGGCTGCAGAGATGGAGATGTCCTTAGTTTGCTCCTGAAACTAGTTAAATGTTATTGAGATACATGAGGGAGTTCTAGAAAGTTGGTAAATTGTGGGGAAATCTGTTAGGGGGGCTATGATATTGGTGGTTTGAGTAGAGATGAGTTGAGTAGGTATAAAGGAATGGAAGTCTTACATGAAGCAAAAATGATGGCAGTAATGTGAAAATACACATCAGTAATTAGGACAGCTGGGTGCTCATTAAAAATGTTCTTCCAACCAACTGTGTGACCCAGTAGCTTTCTCATCTGTAAAGACAATAAACTAAATGACCTCTAAAATTCTTCAAGTTTTAACTAATTCTAAAGAAAAAAATAAATCTCAATTCAATGTAGAAATCGAGGTCCTATAGAAATTGAGGTCCTATAGAAATTAAGTGACTTGGCAAATGTACCTACTACATACCAATAAACAGCAGAACTAGATCTAAAACTCAGGTTCTGACATCCAGCTCTCAAATGGGGAATATTAGGGACATTATTTGCTACATTCATTATTCTAAAAAGTTGCAAGACTAAATATTTAAATGGGTTTAATAAAAATAGTTAAATTTAATAACAATAATTTTACCTAAAACCCCTCATGTTAAAGGCTTTTTTGTTTGTTTTTGTTTTTAAGTAAGTATAACATATCAAACAGCTCTTTTTTTAATGTTTGTCCTCCGTTCCCCCAGATTTTTTTTTCTTTTTCTTTCTTTAAGATAGAATTTGGGACTAGCGAGACCGTTGCAATAACCCAGGCTCAGAATTTGTTATTATTTATCTAAAATGGCATCTTTCTTTCTTTCTTTCTGTTTCTTCTATACTATATGAAAGAAGAATCATTGCTCAAAGCTGATGTGGCTTGGGTTGTGTTTGAAAAAAGAAAATGAAAGAAAGGGGAAAACACACACGCGCGCACACATACACACACGCCAACAACAACACTGATCCTGCAGTTGTTCACAGTGAGGTTCACCCATCAGAGCTGAAAATAACCTATATTTTATTTCCCTTATTTTTAGAAAACTGCCATGGACACAGGGGTGGCCGAGTGGCCAGCTGTGCCCTGAAATGCCTGAAGCCATTGCAATCAGTGCTCCACTGTCTGAGGCTTCCAAAATGAAACACTTTGAACACTCATTCAAAGGTGTGAAAGCATGAAATTGGCACAATGGCCAGCTACCGCAGCACTTCCTATTTTTTTGCACTGCCTTCTGCTTCCCTTGTCTGCTCTTTCCGCTCTCTGTCCCTTGATTCTGACAGTTCTTCAAATGTCTGCTTAAAGAGCTGTGGCAGCCTGGGAGAGAGAACTGGAACGTGTTCTTAGGGAGTCTCTATCTTGAAGTGAAGAAAGCTGAGGGAAAAAAACAACTGCATTCAAAAATCATGAAAAAGTTGGCCTAGGTAACAGACAAGATGGATATGAGAAAGATGATGCATACACGGAGATGCATTAGTGGACAGATCAGTTACTGGGTGAAATCAAAGCACCTCAGCCTTAAATTCACTTTCTTAGCTGTTTTCTATACCATTTCAATCCTATCACTCATTTCCTATCACTCAACTTGATTCAATTAGGACATTCTGCTTCAAGCTTTGCGATGATCTCACTGGATCTTTGTGTGTGTAGAAGAAGCTAGGCCAGTTGCTGCCATATTGATATCCCAATATTTTTACCTGGATATATTGTTGCATAAAATTAAGGCATAGCAAGTTTATATTTCACTAGGCAGATATTTTCAAAAAAGTTGCCTCACATGAGCCTGCACACCAATAATTCTTCCCAAATTGTCATAGGAAATTTACCCTATATCTGTGCCTTTATCCCTCCTTCCAAGAATATATTCTGTCTTCTTTTCTACCAGTCTTCATTCAAGAATTTGCTCAACACGGTTCCTTCAGGACACTTCCCTCTATCACTAGTTCATATTCTCCTATGCCTTTTCTCTGTGTAGAGATATGATATTTTGTATACTCCTATGTGTTTTTTAGTCCATGAAATTATTTTTTTTCCTGATAAGCCTTCCCTATCCTTTTTTAATTTCCTGTAGTATCCAGGATCATGTAGGTTTGCTGCCTCAGGGATGGGAAATCAACAGAACAATGTAGAACAATGGAGAACAAAAAGTCAATTCTCAGCTTTTTCATATAAAACGATTTTTCAAAATTCAAAGTGGAAATAAGAAGTTTTTGAATCTTAAACCTCAGTCTACACCATAAACATTAGATGTAGGAAGAATGTCTGGAGGTAAGAATCGGTGTGTATATTCTGGACTTCATAAATAATAAGTGGGCTGGGGAAACATCAGAAGGCAAATAAGAATTAGATGTTGGTGATTGTCCCCAAGAAGAGGTAACATTTCTATTAGACTATAACTACTAATTATAAGCCAAATACACAGAAGATGAATGCATATATTTGTAATACAAATGGATCCTTCCACTGGCAGACAGCATGACCTATTTCTTGTGCTCTGCCCTTTCTCAACTTTATGCCTCTTCTAAGATAGATACTATAACCATCCTTGGATGATAGCTGTTTATGTACTTTTTCTCTGGTTTGATTATAAGTCATTCAAGGGAAAAGACTGTTTTATTCATCTTTGTACAACCCATGATCACTTACCTTATCAATTTCTTAGTCAATCACAGCCAGATAAAATAAAATGGAATTTTTATTTAATAGGCTGACCTTCAATAGAATCAGACCTGGACTGGCCTTCCTGTATGTCAGCCTTGCTCTTCCGTGTGTGTGTGTGTGTGTGTGTGTGTGTGTGTGCATGTTTATGTATTTGTGTCTGTCCAAGTATGTGTGTTTATATGTGGAAGCAATGGGGCCTGGAGAAAAACATAAATTTATTTCATAATGTATCATTTATGATGCTTGAGGATGCAGGAAGCAAAAAATATGCTTTAAATTATCATTTAAAATAAAATTAAGTTTCTCAACAACAGTAAGTACTCAGATACATTAATAGGTTAATTTACTGGCTCCATGTTGACATATGAATAGCATTGCTTCTGTCTTTTAAATGTTTCTCTTTTTACATGTTTCTTTCTCTGAGTGTTGCTCTTTTCTTTGCCCAGTGTCCTTCGTTGTCACACGGGGTTGTCTCAGTCCTCCCCAACCTTTTATATACAAGAATATAACATGTAAGAGAAGAGGAGCTTTCTTTCATGTTCCTTTGTTGTAGTGAAAGAACTTTTGAAGAAGTTCCCCTGTAGTCTTCCCATTAACTTCTTTATTGGCCAAAGGCAAATGCTAAATTAGTCTCTGGCAAAGTCACTGGGACTACTACAAACTGCTTAAATTCTCAGGATTCTTCATAGTCACACTGAGGAGGATTGGACATAGTGTCCTTCAAAGAAGAAAAGTGTGATGGCAAGTGTCTAATAGAAGTAATAATACTAAGAACAATGATAGTGATAATAGTAACCAGCATTTGTTGAGTGGTTACTCTATTTGAGGCACCCTGCTGAACAGTTCAGTATACTATAGCATTTAATAAACATGGCAACCCTATAACAGATAAGTATATGGAAATCAAGGAATAGAATAGATATGTCCAAGGTTATACAGATAATAAAAGACAAAGAAGAGAATAGACATTTAAAACAACAGCTGTCTGTCTCCAAAGCTATTATTGTTTCCAGGGTTCCACAGTGAAGACTAGGAAGGAACATATGCTTTTGAAGCTGAGACAGAGATGGGTCTCACAAAGCCAGTGAACTATTTGCTACAGCCACCATGGCCACTTTCTAAAACATGTAATAGGCTTATCTAAACATAGTACTTGCTGATTGCAAACTTTCTTGTAATAGGAATATAAACGCTGCTTTCAAGTCTCTATCCCAGACTTCTCTTAATGATCTGTTTTAGGGTCACTCAAAATCTGGATTTCTTTGTCAATTAAACTAACTTAGGGGAGGCTAGAAACTGGATGTAGTGGATGATTCAGTCAATCTAATGCATGAACTTGTGAAATTGGACCATGACTCATTTCTTCTCCTTAAAGACAAACACAATCATTAAGGATAGCAACGCCACATCCTCAGACAGTTCTTTGCAAATTGCCGAAGGCTGCTTGCACTGAATTGCCCATCACTGGAGCTTCAAACTAGAGCTCAGATCTCATTTTAAGAGGAGACAATCATTGTATGTGTATGTTATCTTTTTAATGGCCAAACTCATATGGCTTTATAAAGTGTTTGAGAGAGTTCCAGGCTGATCTCTCCTCCATAGCCCTCCCTCCAAATCCAAATTTCAAAGATTATTGCATGTGCCTGCCTAGCCACGCCTTGGCCTTATCCATGCTTTGTACTTACCAGCAGTTGAAAACAAACTGTCCCTTCCTGACCTTGTCTATCTCTAAGCCCTCTAGCTAGTCCAGAATTTGTGTAAAGACACAGTTAATTCTTGACTCTACACTGCTACACTGTTATATGACTCTAATGTGTGGAAGAGTGTGCTTAGCTAAATCCCAAGGACACTGAGGGGAGGGACAAGTTGACATTTCTCTTCTAGTTATCACCGATAATAGTGTCTGACAAATGACTGGGCCCATAGTAGGTGTTGTTGAGAAATACCTTCTAATTTGTGTTAATTTACCTTTTCTTAACTCAACATTCCCTATCATGATCTTAGAGTACATTCTGAGGTAGCAGTTTGATCAGTGAGGGTATGATGGGTCAGTTGAACATGTTCAATACTGCTAGATAATAGATGGCCCAGAAAATTAAATGATTAAACAATTACCAATCATTTTCTATAGTGCCAAAGTTTGCTTGTTACTTTCACTTGTCTGATGTTTACTTCTTTTACCCCATTTCTTTTCTTATTTATTTTTAGCCCAGTGGCAGACATTGCCCTCTTTTCAGAAAGAAAACTAATAAAGATTCTTAAAATGCAAGCAAACTTGCCAAAATACATACATTATTTTACTGAACTCAAATACTGAAAGATGCAAGTGAAGAATATATCCATCAGCTACTGGATGCATTGATGAGATAAAAAATTGAACATATTCACTTGCCTCCATTTACTCTTTTCAGTGGTTCTGTGGCCTCAAGCTGCTTACTGCAAATTAGATTTTGCCTTAATATGCTAATGTTGAATAAGGGAATTGGACTCTAAATAATTAAGTTGTGAGAAGTACAAAACTAAAGCAATCTATTAATGCAATATGAACATCCCTTGATTATATTTGCAGAATGAATTCACCTGCTTTAAATGGTGAATTAGAATGGAAAGGTAAATTGAAATTTAGAAGAAAATACAATAATAAACCACCACATTCATTTTCCCCTTTTACTGTTGCAGATGTCAGAGGCTTCATTCGGTCATACTATTCACAAAAGGGCACATTACGATCACTGAGCCACAAGAAGTGTCTCTTGAATGATAAACTGGCTTTCGCCACCATTACCCATTTTCACCCCTCTTTCTGCCCCCACCAGAGGCAACAATTCCGTTGCAGTTAATGGGTGTTGTTTTGTTTAGAATTGTTCTTGTAAGATTGTGAACTGATTTTACTTCATGAAATTTGAAGACATGTAAAAGGGATCGTTGGGATATTTACATATTTATTCCTTGCTTTTTTTTTCCACTTGGTGGTCCTTTTGGTAAAACTAGGAGTTTCAAGGTCAGTGTCCCTTTTCAGCCCTTTGATGGGAATTCACATGGGCATATCTTGTCTAATGTGCCACTGAGAAGTTTTATGAGAAATCTTCCAGTCCCCATAAAAAGGGTTTGGAAAAAATAAAGAGCACAGCTCTTTATCAGAATAAGATCCCTACGCATAAGCTGAAACGGAAGGTCAGTCCAAGCATGAAGACCAGCTAGGATATCAGAGTTGGGCACTTAGGATGAAGAATTCCATTTTCAGATCCAGGAGATTCCAGGGTAAGGCTTCGCTGGACCTGAGGAGTAATATGGGGTTCCGGTTAAGGTTCTGTCTACTGATTTTCAGGTCGATCTTACGGTGATGATGGCTCTATCTTGAAGATCAATAAACAGGGGGCTCTGAGGCACCTGACTCACGCTGGATGGGGCTGAGACTGCAAGTGGGAAGACTGAGCTATGAGGTGGGCAGTGGAGCTGCAGAAAGCAGAGCCCTGAAAGAAAAGAGAGCCAAAGATAGACAGACACAATGCAGGGGCATCAAAACCTGGCTGTCTTGGGAAAGTAAGTCAGGCCTCCTCTGATGGGCATATGAATATATTTACACTGGAAATCCTATGAGAAGGTTAGGGGAGGGCACAGCAAAGTGAAAAACAACCAAATAAATAAAAGTCAACCAAATAAAGAGTCATAAATATTTTCTGAATTTCTCATAGTCTCCACACTATCTATTCTGTTTCCTTGAAAAATTGAATTATGATTCTTGAAAATCACAGCCTTATTGTATTTTTCCACGGCCTTGCCTTAATAGATGATGAATCGTTAAGTAGCACCTGTCACAGGCAAACACCCTTTGCAGTCGTGGCGCATTTTTACCTTGTGAACTGCAATTAAGCCTAGGTTTTTGCTTCCCAGTCTATCTCATTATCACAGATTTGAAAAATAACTAACAATGAAAAGTTTCATATTTGCATATGGAGAACTAATAAATTTACCTTTCCTGACTTGGAAATTAGAAATTGTGAGTGGGAAAGATAGGATTCATGGAATCAGAAGGCCTGGGCTTGAGTGCCATCCTTGCCTCTTGGTTTGATTTGGTTTCTTTAACTTGAGCAACTGGATCTCCTTTTCCACATCAATAAAAGAGTTAATATTAACCACTTCATAGTGAGAATAAAATAAAATACATAAAAGTTGTCCGGTAACGCATACCCAGGCACACGCAATGTTTTCATACACTATTCATGTATAGTGTCCCCAGGTAAACCACATTTAGTTTAAGGCTTTGAAGAGTTCTTTAATGATAGGCATGCAGACTGCTTCCTGCATCAGCTTGGAGTGCTCATTCTCCATTCTCAATCAATGCTAACTTTTATTATTTCAGACTTAGGTGGTCCCATAATGCAAAGGACACCACAAAGCCCCATCCTACTAAGAAGGCAGCCTTCCACAAGTCTCCATTAATTCTCTTTCTACCCCCTGGTACTCAGACTCTACAACTCCAAGTTAATCTCACTAAATCTCCACTTCTAACATAGTATACTTCTGTGTAAAAACATCTTTGGTTCCTCATTTTCTGCAGAATAAGGTTCAGATAAAAATCTCACTCCTTCCATGAAACCATCTCTGAATATCCCCCCACACATGCTATTTTGTTCCACTCTGTATTCATGTTTGTACAACTCCTATGACCCTGTCACGTTTTCTTCTCTACTCTAGCTTTGTGTTCCTATGTGTTTTCCTTGGGGAGCTAAGTTGGGGGAAGCAGAAATTCTGTCTTTCTCGCATATCTCCCATAGCACTTACTCTTGCCCTGCAAATAAAAGTCCCTCTCCCATTTTTATTGATATTAATATTAATGATAATTCCACGCAAGGCCAAAAGCATACATATTTCTGTGCACCTCTCTCAGGTGCTTAATTAATCCTATGATGTTGCTGGAAGAATTATTCAGATAAATTATCCATAGAGCAGATTGTTTTCTCTTACTTCCAAACATATATACAGACGTTCTTTACATTTATTTCAAAAAGAGACACAGATAGACCATATATGTCTATTTCTAGATATCCCTCTATCCTATGTATGTATGTATGTATGTATCTACCTATCTATCATCTAGAGTGAGAGAGTGAGAGAGAGAGAGAGAAAATGAGAGAGATCATACCTTAACACAGATTCCTGCTGTGCTGGCCCTATCATCTGTAAAATGAAGGGAAGCCGTTTCAGGTAATAAAGGTTTTTCTTTTTTAATTTGATGTCATCATTACCAGTTTATACTCTGTAAGACTTTCTTACTCCCAGGGAAATGAGGGAAACAGAGATCCAATGATCTCAAATCCACATACACTGATGCCTAAAATTTTCCACCTTGGAATCAGTGAAATGGTCTGAATATGCAACTCGAAAAGGTCAAATTGCCCAGGAATATAATTGGACCCAACATCACATTGTAATTAAAGCCGCAGAAGGTTCGTACATGCCACCTCTCTGTCTCTCAAATGCAGAGGGAAACACAGGCTTCACAGACCACAGGAAAATGCACTGATTAATTACACGGTGATGTGATATTATTCCTGCCAGGATAGTCCCTCTGAAATGTCAGAAGGATTAGAAGTGCCACATCTTCCTCCCAGACTCTAATCTTAAAGGGCCCTAGGATGAAAACACAGCAATTACGTTCATAGACTGTGTCAATTTTACAATAGAAAAAAGAGCGTTCCCAACAGCAAATAATTATAGCACTGCTTAATGATTGATTTAACATAGAAAACCCATCTAATTCCTTTTGTCATTACAATCTACAGTACTAACAATCTAACAATGCTGCCTTCGTGGATAGACATTACATTAGCATTAAGAATAATGCTAATACAACACGCAGTTTAACTTGTTATATTGTGAGTTGGCAATGCTCCCCCATACACAGTTATTAGTGTAGCACACCTTCTGAGTGAGACCGACCAGCTGAGAATTTGCTTTTCAGCATCTGTGCCAATGCAAAAGAGCATTGTAACCCAAAGTAGTCTCCTGCATATTTCATACAGCAAGAGAGAATGTGTTTTCTGTTTTCCTAGGATATAATTCCAAAGTCTGAAAAACGTAAACTCTTAGCAAATTGATTCATGATGATTCTAAATGGATCCCTATGTGGATGCCATGCAAATGCAACTCTTGCAAAAGATTACCTACAGAAATCTAGCTAGTCTACAAGTCAATAAGCATATTGCAGCCTAAAGAGAAACAAAACAAAACAAAACAATCTTGCGAGCTCTGAGGCTTTCTTGTGCTGAGTGATTAGGTGACAATAAGATCATTCCAGAACATTTAGAGTAGAATTAGGAAAAAGAAAAAGAAAAAAAATATGGAAAGTTATCTTTTTTTATGGTATTCTACAGGAAATTATATGGGTGATTAAGGAGTTTCCAAACCCATTTCCCAACCCCTGAGGCTTCAGGGAATAGCTTCAGATAAACCCCAGTCATTTACTGATCTGATCCAATCAGTGCCATTACTGATTCACAAACTCCATAAATTGCAAATATTTACTGAAGGCCTACCTGTGTTAGGGGATGGACAAACAAATACAAAATGCAGAAACCAGGCTTCCTATACTGGACAGCAGTGGTCGATGGACACCGGTTCAGTGGACATGAATACACACATCATTGTGTTAGCTCTGCAAGAACCACCTGGGGAATATGTTAAGATGTGTGGAGTTTCAGGTTTCATTCCATCAGGTGGAGGCTCATTTATGCGGTTAGTAGAAAGATCTGTGTGCACAGACAATTTTTAGGTAGTCAGACCATCTGCATTAAATACAGGCTCATTCTCTTACTATGTCTCTCATTCTGCAAGTGAGCTAATCTCTCTGTACCTCATTTACTCATGTGTAAAATGAGGGTAACAATGGAATCCCCAAATAGGCTGTTTGTCAAAGATGAAAGAGTTCATAGAAAGACCTTCCACTGGTGCCTAGCACCCACGGGGTTAATTATACTATTCCTATGACCCTTGGTAGGTCTGATCTTGTAGTGCTTCATTGTACATGAATCTCTTCATTCTGACATTATTTAACATGATGAGTCTTCTGGATTTCAGTATATCAGTGATATGCATTTTCATTGAAAAGAGAATGAATAGATGTATAAATTCATTTTTTAATTCCATTAAATACACATCTTGTATTGAAAACATATAATTCAAAATTCTGTTTCTCATTTTGTTCTTCAGTAAAAATAGTTGATGACAGTCTGTTCCTGATAGCTTGATATCTCTGGATGTGTCCGTTTTTTTAGTCTTTTGAGTATAGAACAAGAATACAGACCCACCAAGTTATTCACTGAAGAATGATATCTCAGTTTCCTATCAGTTCTCTCGTCACTGCTTGCAAATTACAATGTCATCATTAATGCTCTTAATAAAAATAGACACAATAACTTATCTTTAGGTATGTGACCTCATTGTGGCAGAGCCCTCTTCTTCTGTCTCAGAGGGAACTCATTGAGCTTGGTAGCTTGGGAAATACTCCTGGTGGAATCTGGAAATCCAACCTTACTAAGGCTGCCTACTAGGAATTATCTGACTGCAGAAATTCAGGTGGATTTATTCTTTTTTGGACTACATCTGTCTCCTTCCTTTACCCTCTTTCAATTTCTCTCTCTCTCTCTCTTTCCTCTTGCACATAGACCTTTCTTTAAATCTACACAATCTTGTCTTAAGAAAATTCTTCACCTTCTCTGGGGCACCTGGGTGGCTCAGTCGGTTAAGCATCCTACTCCTGATTTCTGCTCAGGTCATGATCGCACAGTTCATGGGATGGAGCCCCACATGAGGCTCTGCACTATCAGTTCAGAGCCTGCTTGGGATTCTCTCCCCAGCCCCTCTGCCCCTCACTGTATCTCTCAAAATAAATAAACTTAAAAAAAAAGAAAATTCTACATCTTCTCACAGAAGAGGAGGAATCTGGTCCCTAGGTAGCTCCTTGATTCTTATACATTTGGTCTCAAATTTTTGCCAAATGCTAATGAAGAGATTTGGAAGATTAAGCTCTACATCCTTGTGAAATGAGGCTCCTTATGTTTGAGATTCTTACATATAAACATGGGATAGGTGTTATAATTTCAGTTCAGTCTCTACATCAGAAACAACAATGGCTGATTTTAATTCTCCAGAGATGCAAGTATTGTTTTTTTCCTCAGAATATGTCATATTTGATTAAAATATAGTCACCTGTTAGTATGATTTTTATGTTGCCCCTGTCAATAAAATAGTAAAAATAAGAAAGCTCTATTTTATGAAGAATTTGACTCTTTGATTCTTTAAAACTCGTTTTATTTTCCCTCTAGGAGTGGTGATATCACTTTTGGGTATATTATTTAAAAATCAACATCCTCTCATTTCCTTGGAGATAACTCAGAGCATGTGTTCCCAGTTTGTACTATTATTCTTTGTATATTGAAATTTCTAATGTGATTTCACACATATGTCTCAATAAATCCCTGACTCAACCATGTTGCAGAGTTTGGACAGGATTAGTTATGTCATTACATGAACACTCTCTCCCATCTCCACCTCTCACTATCTTAGTGGGATTGTTTTGGGGAGTATTGTCTTAGACTGTAGGCCAGGTAGAACTAGGATAGGAATCGAGGGTTTTTTCTGGTTGGTAAAACTGCTTCTCTCCCCCATACACATAACCCAAGGAGACATAATAACCAATTGATGATATGTAATGGTGGGATTGGGATGGAGGTTTCCAGAATGGACAATGCACTTGTGCCCGCTGCTAGACTGCTGCTAGGATGAAAGTAATACTCGGACTCTTCAAGGTATAGCAATTACATATGAAGTAGAGAGAATGAAAAATACTCAAAATGAAGGATTTTGGTTTGAACTCTGAAATAGATATTTTTTAATTAACGATGGTAATAAAAGCATATGCTTCTTTTGACAAACTTTCTTACTATGTAGTTTTTGTTTTCCTTTCCAAGTAGGGTATTAGACTTAGAGTTTGCCCGTCTGTTCGTGGTCCCAAATCTGCTTATTTATTTATCTATCTATCTATCTATCTATCTATCGATCTATCAATTAATTTATTTAATGTTTATTTATTTTAATTAGTTTTTTAATATTTATTATTTGTGTATTTAAGGTTTATTTGCTTATTTTAAGAGAGAGGGAGAGATAGCATGGGGAGGGGGAAGGGCAATGAGAGAGGAAGAGAGAGAGAGAATCCCTAGCAGGCTCTGCGTTTTCAGTGTAGAGCCCAGCATGGGGTTTGATCCCATGAACCATGAGATCATGACCTGAGCCAAAGTCAAGAGTCAGACACTTAACCGATTAAGCCTACCCAGGTGCCCTTGAAAGATGTTTTTTTTTTCCCTCATTTCTCTTTATTTTCTCTTGAACCCAAACAGGTTATCCTCCTTCTCAAGGTTTATTTATATGTTTATTTTTTAAATGTTTATTTATTTTTGAAAGAGAGAGAGGAAGGGGCAGAGAGAGGGGGATGGAGGACCTGAAGTGGGCTCTGTGCTGACAACGGAGAACCTGATGTGGGCTCGAACTCATGAGCTGTGAAATCATGACCTGAGCAGAACTCGGATGCTCAACCAACTAAGCCACCCAGGTCCCCCTCAAGGTTTATTTAGATGATACCCTGAAAACCCTTTGAGAAGATATAGGTGCTTATATATGTCATTATCAATAATTATTGTTAATAATATCATTATTTCAGTTTAGATCACTGAGGTAAAGGTAAAGTCAATGATTATTAATTATTTTTAAAACTTGAATTCATTCATAACAGACTTTAGCTGTTTTTCCCAATCATAGTACTCTAGTGTAGACAGGTTAAGTACAGAGGTGTGAAATCATTAGGATTTATATCTCAGCATGTCTATAAGGTTTGGCTTGGTTTCTTTCCTGGAGTTGCTACTACTCCTTTCTGTTTAACACGTCAACGTGCGTATTTGGCACTTGACCGCACTATTGGATTTTTGCTGAATTTTATGCTCCAGGAAGGAGCACGTTTTCCCCTGGGCTCCACCCTTCTATATATTCAAATTTGTTGTAAACTTCAAGAACACTGGAACCCCATGTAAATACTGATAATCAATTCTTCTTTTTTCTTTCTGTCAGTATGTGGGCACACATTTTGAAAATGAATTATGCTTAAAAGTTACTACCATCAACAAAGAATTTCAGTAGAGAGAAACATTTAAATAAATGAGAGAAAGAATAGAAGAAGACAGGGAGGAAAAAGACAAAGTTTTCACTTAGAATCATGCACAATTGTAGGGAAAAAGAACTATTTCCTGCATTCTGAGGTATACAAATTAGCAGACCTCAGACTGAATCCAGCCCAGAGACATGCTTTGACCAACAAAGTGGGTTTTTATTGTTTTCATATTTGTAATTGAATGTCCATATTAAACGTTTGTCACAGGCCCCACCATTCCTATCGTTTATCTTTTGAGAGACACATCTATAGCACCTGGCTGGCCCCTTGGGCAAATGCCGGTGTTCCACGAATCCATTCAGGAATGGAAGTCATTTGTGAAATCTGAAGTGGTTCAGTGCAATAATAAGAATGTGAGTCTAAGGGGCACCTGGGTGGCTGAGTCGGTTAAGCATCCGACTCTTGATCTTGGCCCAAGTCATGATCTCACATTTCCTGAGACCGAGCCCTGCGTCAGGCTCTGCACTGACAGCACGGGACCCACTTGATTCTCTCTTTCTTCCTTTCTCTCTGGCTCTCCCTGGCTCATGCTTTCTCTTTCTTTATCTCTCCAAATAAATAAATAAACATAAAAAAATAAAAAAGTGTGAGTCCAAGACATAAAGCCTCCAAGTTCTTGTCCCTGGTTGCTATCACTTGAGTCACTTAGTGTTAAACTCCTCGAGTTTTACTTTCTTCTCCTGATGCACAGTAAGTATTTGATAAATGTCTAGGATTGAGTTAATATCCCATCTGGCAAAGTGAGAGTCTGAGGCCTGCCTGGGTTATATGAGTCACTCTTCATTCACTAAAACACATGTGCTTCCTAGGTAAGTCCATTTATGTTACTACTTAGATGACAACATTTTTATGTAAGGCAATAGGAGAAAGGATTAAGAGTTCTATTTGAGGTCATTGCTATGGGGCTAACTTGAACTGTGCCCATATGCTTCAATTAGAGAGAGTCATTTAATTTGGGGTAACTAAGTTTCTTTTTAAAATGTAATTGTTTTAACCAGCAGAAATAGATTAAAACATACTCATTACTTTAATCAAAGTCCAAGTAAGAACGATTTTTTTCTTATTTTTGGTATCTCAATGCTTTAAATAAAGGGGATTTTGCATTAGGAAAGGCAGTTAACATGAAAGGCATAACTGGGAAAGATGCTATGAAACCAGCTGATCTATTCATCTCCACAGCGATCTCTTTCAAAAGTGCTTATCTCTGCCGCTATTATTACAATCGCAGAACATGACAGCACGCTGCCGATCAGAGATAAAACCCAAAGCTTCAGAGGCAGCTGGAAATAACACAGCTTATAGTGTCATGGTCTCTATCCACTTTCCCCTCACCTCAGCCAGCCAGCTCTAGAAAACATTGTGAGCAAGAGAAAATGACGTTTGCTTTTGGTTTCTGTTTCTATTCTTTCTGTACTCGGCCTCGTTGCTCCCTTTGAGCACTAGCTCCCTTCTTCCCGTGATGCTAGATTCTCTTTGCTCTTCTCCATCAAAATCCACATCCCTCCCGTTACACATTCTTTAATGCCAGCGTTATAAGTATCAGAGGTGGTATTTTGCATGCTACATGCTTTGTTCCATGTTTGTACTTGGATATCTTCCGTTTGCCCTTCTTGCCTTCTCCCTAACTTTCATCTTTGCTCTCTGTCTAGGTCTCCCTTGCCTATTGGTTTCCAGTTGGACTAGACCAGGGGGTTGGGGGGCATCAGCATAAGATTAGAGAGTAGGAGAAAGGAGAGGATGGGTATTTGATCCCTTGCTGCCTGCTGGACTACCAGTCGGCAATAGTAAAATCACTGTACTGAAGGCCACAGCTCCTATCCAGCAGTCCTCTCTTGCCCACTTCTAATAACTGCTTCCCTGTCCCAGACAGAGCCTACAGACTCAAGAGTGGTGTGGTTTCACACTGTTGCTGGTTCTGTGGTGGTCAACACTTGGATTATCTTTAATCCATTCTGCACCTTTGTTAATAACTTCTTCATTAAGCTAGCTTTGAGTACCCCTTGAAGAATGCCGCAGCCTTCCTGCCACATTGCTGACTCATACACTGTACCCCTTTTAATCTGCTCCAAACTTGGATGGGGAGAAAAGTCCTGTTTGTAGGGCTCTTTTGGATACCAGATGTTCGTGTCCTCCTTTTTACAGCTCCCTGCTCAAATATCACCTCTTCTGAAGGGACTTTCCTGACCACCCTCAGCAGCCCTTATCGGATCACCTTGCAGTGATTTCTTTATAGTGTTTATTATCAGCTTTCATCTGTTGTCTTCCCCATCAAAGTATAGACCACGTGAGGGCAGGTGTTGCGTCTGCTTGATGTTCGCAGCAGTTCATCTTCGGTGTTCAGGACAGCACCCAGAATATAGTGAGCACGTAATTAAGAACTTCTGTTGCTTCCTCTTTCCCCAAATAGTGTGTGCTCCTTTGTAAATTGCTCTTTTTAAGAGGAAGTCCACTTAGGCAATGGTTGCTGAAATTCATAACCCGGACTGGGGCTGCACCATGCTCAGTGGCTCCTGGCTGTTCTGGATAAAGGCAGTGTTCTAGAACCCCATCTCCGTATACATGACTCCTACATGCACAAATAAGGCCAGACCTTGGTGTTGCCACTTCCTATAAGTGCTAAAACCTTAGTGTCCACAGTCCTAATGAAAATCGGTTTTCCATTAATTCACCTTAAGATGGACTCTTCAAAATGACTGTGAGTATAAAATGAGGGGAAATTCAAATGCATTTCAGAGAGAGGATGGGAAATGGCAGTGTGTCACACATAGTCACATTTGCTGTGATTGGCTCACTCTCCCCCCTCCAGATGTGCTTCTATTTTCAGCCATTATGTCACCAGAGCTGCCCATTCTGCTTCATTCTCTCCATCTCTGTCCTGACTCCTCCCTCAACCTTGGTCTTCCTGGCCCCACCTTTTACTCCTTCTGAACACTGTTTTGTCTTTGCCTGTCATGAACCGTGTGAGGCTAATGCTTGGTATCCTACTTTTTATTTCTTTGTGCCTTTTTCTTGCTTTTCCTACGCGGTCAGAGAAAGGACAGTCGAGTCTGTAATCTGAGAACAACATCCTCAAGGTAAGGCAGGGACACGTCTGGATAATAGCCCTGTGAGTGACCAGAGGCAGTGTCTGTGTATTTATAAGAGTCCCGTGTACTTTTAACCAGCAGGCATCAAGGTCTATAACCACATTTTTCTAGGGGCTGTATTCAGCCCCGTGCCGGCCACACTAAAAAGCTCATAAATAACTTGGATCAGAGGAAATTGGAAAATGATGACTACACAAATACAAGGAGAATTTTTATGTTTTCCAAAACCCAGAACGGCATTGACACTTACTTTCTCCTTGGCCATAAGTCACCATTCCTCAGAGAGCTGTTAGAACTTTGTGATAGGGGTAACAGAAGTCAGATTTGGGTAAGGGCAAGTCTTACAGCATAGAACAAAGTTGTGCAATTTGCTTTTGCCTCTCCTATATCTCATTTTTAGCACTCCTCTTATATTGCCAACATGTCTCCCCCGCCCCTTCAGTTCTCTGATGTTAAATTCTGTTGATCTGCAGGAAGATTCCCTCCATGACACTTCACCCTGGCCTATTTGAGTAGCATCCGAAAGTGTCACAGGCTTCAGAGTGAAGTCTCTTTCCCAATTCACCAGAAATGGATCCCTGGTATGTTTAGAGTGACTAATAGAAGCTCTGCATCAGCATATAGGGCTAATAACTTAAAAGTGAGCCTAGTAAAACAAGCACATTTCTAATTCATACTTTAGGCTGGCAGAAGGGGTAAAATGTATACTTTTAGGAAGAGGAGCATTTTCTCATGAGGGAGTTTATTTGACATCTCCACGTCTTTCCCTCCATGTGAAGCCTGACTTGGTGCTGGCTTGGGCAATGTTACAATATTTATGTAAAAAATCATGAAAGGATGAAATTTCTGATTTGGTGGAGGTTAAAGAAATAAATATTTTCCCCAAACTGCATAAATCAGTAATTTTGAAGACAAATCAACAGACGCAGCTCTTGAGCACTTAGCCTGATCATATTTTCTTCCTCCACCATATCCCCATGGTATCTTTATCATCTCAAACACTCTGGCTGGGCCAATGGCTGGAAATAACAGAGTCATCTTATCACATGGATGCAAATATTTTGAAAACAACATTGGAGTAGTCCTTTGAATAGATATTTTCTCTCTCTCATAGGTTTATGGGAACTTCATGAACACTTAAAATATTAATCTGTTTGTCATCTGCATTTTTTCTTATCTGTTATTTGTGTTTTGCTATCATTTAAAGTATCTTTGGGGGCACCTGAGTGGCTCAGTTGGTTAAACATCTGACTTCAGCTCAGGTCATAATCTCACAGTTCGTGCCTTCAAGCCCTGCATTGGGCTCTGTGCTCACAGCTCAGAGCCTGCAGCCTGCCTGCTTTGAATTCTGTGTCTCCCACTCTCTCTCTTCCCTTCCCCTGCTGGCGCTCTCTGCACCTCCCCTGCTGGCGCTCTCTCTCTCTCTCTCTCTCTCAAAAATAAATAAAAACATTTAAAAAATTAAAAAAAACACAAAGTATCTTTGAACACAAAAGAGTTTTAATTGTCATATAGCCCAATATCTTTTTCTTTTTCCTTATAGTTTCTTGACTTACTTTTTTTAAATTTTTTTAATGTTTATTTATTTTTCTGTTTATTTATTTATTTTTTAGAGAGAGATAAACACTAAAACATTAAAAAAGATATTTGCTGCAAAGTTTTACAGCAGTCTCTGTGAAGAATACTATACTTTCCTTGTTTCAGACAAAAAAAAAATCCAAAAGCAAAGATTAACCTCAGTCAAAATGATTTCTTTAAATTTTGAAACAAAATGGGTGCAATCATGTGTGACTAAGTCTGAGCGATATTTTCAGGATTAAAAATATTCATTAATAATGGTAAAAGAACTTCCTTGCATAAGAATGAATTAGTGCCCCTTTCTGCAATGTGGAGCCTGCCTTCCATAACATGCCTCAGTGCATTTGTTTATAGTCTGAGGCTGCTCCAAGCTGGGATGAGGCTATGCTTTCCAAGCCCCCACTTTCTCAAGTCACATTCAAAACTAGGAGCTGTCTTTAAAGATGGATGAAAAAATAAATCGATCTGAGACACCAGATCCATTAATAAAATTAAACATCGACAGAATAGTTATAATTGGGTGGCCACAAAAAAGCCTTTGCTCTCCCAACTCCATAGGCCTCTTAAGATGTTTGGAATTCGACCATTAAAATCCAGTACTTTTAGGTTCAAGAACTGAAATCCTTTTAAATTCTCTTGGGAGGTGTCACATTTTATACCATAGCATTTAATAAAAATAATGATGCTGGTAACATTTATTATTGGGTTTAAAATGTGCAAGAAATGCTTATAAGCATTAGTAATATCTCTTTTAATCCTTACAGTAGTCTCATTATGAGGTAGGTATAACTATCACCCTACTTTATAGACAAGGAAAAGGGAATCCCCTCCCTGTGGTTAAAGAACAGCGCGACATCACATCTGGTATGTGACAGAGCAAGGACTCTATCCTGACATATTGCATATCCAGTAAGTCACGTAGTGGGCACGGTGTAGTAGGCAATGAACATGAGCCAACTGTGTAAGCTGGGATTGAAGAGAGGGCACAACCAGGAAATGGAGCCTGGATAGAAGACACTGGGGAGTTCTACGTCCAGAAAGGGAAGAGAAGGGAGTACCAAACATGGGTTTTAGTGTGCACAAGTTTTCTCCAGCACTGCCTTATTGGATCCATCAGAATTTCCAGAAGGTGAAGTTCCATCTGCATCAGTCTCCTGCACATATTATCCTCCATCTCCTTAAATACTCAAGGTGCCTCTGGATCTTTTCACTCTGCTCCAGGGAAACACAGGTACTCTTCAGGTGGATGTGCTGTATTTTTCCTTCTCTGTTTTCCTCCTGTGATTTGGATCACGATGACCATCTCAGAGCCTTTCTTGCCTGGAAAGTGTTTTAGGGTACACAAGCAACTCCTCTCAGGCAAAAATGTGGCATTTATTATTTATCAAAATATAACTGACTTCAGACCTCAAGAACCACGAGGAGACTAGAATGCAGCCACATAAGCATAGTTGTTTGGTCCTGAGAAATTTTAGAAAAATATCTAAAAGATCAGCCAAACAAATGATCAAAACAACCTTGGGGAAAAGGTTCTTGAGGTCATTTTCATAGCATATTCCCCCTTGTCTTTATCTTCTTTGTCCCCTCGATGAAGAAAGAGATGCCCAAAGCTGATCCTTTTCTCTGCAGACTGTGGTGGGGGTAGGTGGGCTACAGGGATAAGGCCAGTGTCTTTTCTCTAGGCTATGTCTGCACAAGACCCACACACTTGTCCTTGGTCTGGTGCAGCTCTGCAACTGGTCTTTCCTGGTTGTGCAACTCATGATCACACAAGACAGGACCCATCCTCAAGATTCACACATAAATGCCACTTATTTTGGTTGGGGCTGGAGGAGCAGGCACTCTTAGGTTTTCTATGGGCTTGACTTGTTTACAGCAAGAAATATTGGTAGGACTAAGAGGTCATCCTAAGAAATTTCTTGATGGAACAAAAGGGATCCTTTGTAACTGATTCTTGGTTGGGGGTGGGGGCAGGCATTATATCAAAGGAAGCCTCTGACCTGGCAGGAGTGGCGTGGGGTGTAGAAGCTGAGCATCAGAGAGTCCTGGGTACTCAAACTCCCTCATCAAGGGGCCAATCCAAATATGCATCTATTCAGGGCCTGGTCCTGAAAAGCAAAGTTCATGTCACTTGCTACTACTTAGTATGCTATGTAGAAGTGGTGTCTCATTGCTTCTTTTCAGGTATGGAGTGATGCAGAAAAATAAGGAAAGAGTTAGCCTATGACTTGGCCTGTGCAGTCTTTGCATCTATAACAAGACCCAGATTAGCTGGCATGTAAGAAAATATCCTGTAGTCAAATTCATTCTTCTGTTTGCACAGAGAAACAGAAGCTTTAAAGGGCTCGTTAAAATAACACAAAGCTTCAGGGGCCCTGAACGGCTTTCACTAAACAACAATTTGATGGGTAAAGGGTAAATGAATCTGCAATGTATAGATTATATTGCCCCTAACAAAGATGCAAGTTTATAGAAGTTCACTGGGCAGTGATGTTTGGGGGCATCCCCAAGCTCTGGGCATTTGAAAGATTAATCAGGATATTTTGAAATAAAAAGCCTATCTGAGTATCTGCAGCAGCTATGGAAAGCATTTGTTTTGTTTTGGAAAGTCTTGGATGGGAAGACTGGAGTCTGTTTATTATATTTTGCTATTTGTCATATCTATCCAATGACCCAAATGTTCCATTTCATGCAGTTTAATCTCAGACCAAATGCCGTTAACTATCTGAGAATGACTTCTTCTGATTTTTCCACAGTTTCCAATTGAAGCTATAATAGCTCCTTATTCCAAGTCTCTGACCAGGTACTGTGAGAAATCACCACGTTTCACTGTGGGAGAGAGAATTGAGGTAAGGGCCAAAACAGTGACATTGGAAGCTTCTATCAATGAAAAGGGATGATAAAAATAAGCTGTAATGGGAAGCAGCATAAAGTGCATTAAAACAAAGCAAAGCAAAAGAAACAAACAAAAAAATGCAGTGGTCATTGCAATTCAATAGCCAAACCCGCAGAAAAAAAGAATAACAAAAGCTTATCCTCTGTGTTCAGTGAGTTTGTTTATGGCTTTGAAGATGACTGCTCCCTTAGAGTATTCCAACATATAACAAAGCCTGAATTCAAGAAAACGTGTGGTGTGCTGGGCTTTACAGTAAAGGAACTGACTTTTATTTTAGGGAAATGAAATTACCTCTCCTAAGGTGAAGGAAGGTTTTTATGATTCCTATTTGCTTCGAGTGACTTTACTGCCACATCAGGAAATATATAAAACATAAAACAAACAAACAAACAAACAAACAAAAAATAACAGAGGGTTGGCAGGGTTGTTGTTGGGTTTTTTTGTTTGTTTGTTTGTTTGTTTGTTTGTTTGTTTCTTTAGAAAAGGACTTTTGGTTTTACGAGCAATTATAAGGTCACAGTTCCCAAGAAAGGAAAACCAGGAACTAGTTTCAGTATGAGCAAAGTATTAGATAATACCAACAATGTGGTACAGTCCTATCTACAAAACTAAAGATGGGTGGTGCTATTGGTTACTGACTCCTACATGGGGGTCCATCCATCATCAGCATCCATCCACACAAGGATAAACAGGGTTGGGTAAAATTGATAAAACTAACATGTAAAAATACTAGATTTTCTTGCCAATTCCAAGAACTTTTTTCAGATATTTTGAAGTATTATTTTGAAAAGAGGTCAAAAGACTGCCAGGGAGGTGAATGTTGAAACTCCAGCTGGGCCTTCCTACTTTGGGGCCTGCTCTATTAGCTCTTTCATTGAAACTGCTGCATGAAATGGAGTACAGGCAGTAGGGGGCCTTGGTTTCTGATCCCAGTGGAGCTGGTGAATCCCAGTATTGGAAATTTCCTGGTGGATAGGACTGTGAGCTGTGTTCCACAAGGTATACAGGAATCAGCTATAATTCTAATTCTTTAGGGGCACTTCCCAAAAGTAAAATGAAGTCTTATCATTGCTTGATTCTCTGACCTTAAGAGACTAGGATCTCTACTGCTTTGTGGAAGTAGATTGTCCAGTGGACTATGGGCTCTGGTCTCATCGTGTAACTAACTCCGTATGTGGAGGGAAACTGGATGTGTGTCAAGTTCATTTGTCTTTCAGGAGTCAGAACAACAGATTTAAGATCTGACCTAAGCCTTCAGTGACAATTTGTAAAGACAGCATCAAAGCCTCTGCCAAGGTTCTGCTAGCTATCCCTCAGCCTACACTGCCCACTGTGTGGCATAAAGAATGGCTGTGCCTATCCAAAGCCCATGGTGTGGGTGACATAAGTGAGCACCTTAGAAAGCTTGGCTTGGTGGCAGGAGGTGGGGGCGCCGCCCAAATCCCTTCCTACTGTCTGTGGGCTCCAGAGTTCATCTAATGTCATTTCTTTGGGCCATCCTTTTTTTTCCCCCTGTTCTTTGGATATCTGAGTTGTTGTAAAGTCTATGCAGTTCAACTGTTGTTGGCCTCGAGGGCTATCTGCATTGTTGTGCATTCTCCTCAGCCCCAAGTGTTACATTAGAACTCAACAAGTGAATAACAACCAGAAAGCAAAAGCTCCATTTGGTGTTTCTTACTGTGATAGGAACTCCCAAACTCCATCACCTCTGAGATGCAGGGAACTCACACTAACCTTTAATTGGGTTGAGGGTTCAAAATCCCTTATATAATTTCCTGTTTACAAACATTTTTACAAATCTCAGAAGCGATAGAAATACGTGTTAGATTTTAAGTTGATCCTCAAGTCTCTGTTTTTACTTGTATTATTACAGAACCCTAATGTGTTTGCAAAGGCCAACTGTCTCCACGGTCCCCGTAGAGATAACATTCTATAATGCAGCATTTCTGAACCTATTTAAGGGGGTTGGGTGAGTTATCATAATCATATGTGGAGCCTTTTCCAACTTCACTTTTGCCCCAATTGTCGTTTCCCCTTGTTTGTTGTAGAAAATAGGTTAGTAAGATACTGGAAGGTTCACATCACCAGGACAGGTGGTCAGTTGAGTGTGGGGGAAAAGGGAGAGAGAAAGAAATGAAGGCAGCACTCAGGTGTCTGATTCAGGTGCACTATAAAAGATAGTACTATCGACTGAAACGTGGAAAGCAGAAGAAGAAGTCAGTTCCAGGGCATGCACATGAAAGGGATTGGTATTGTCCATCTGAAGAATATCCAGGCACATCTGCCTGCTGGGCAGTCTGTTTACTTTCTCATGTCTGAGCTGATATACTCAGCAGGGACAAGTCTCATTCAGTTAGTAATCACTGAAATTTCCATTTCCTGATTCAGAAAATGTGCTTCTGGTGCCATTTCTGCTCCTGACTGCTACTATACAACTCCAAGCAATGCTGGCACTCCGGGGCTATGACCTTTTGAAACACACTTCAAAGGACAATTCAATCTGCAAATGATCAAGTGATAAGGATGCTGAACAGGTCAAGGCCAAGGGCAGAACTCATTGTCAGGCCACTAGAGATCTATCTTCAGGTTAATGCCGATCTGTTGATTAGCTGCCCTTATGTGTGGTCATCTAGCTAGCTACAAGCCAGTTCATATTTATACAAAATAATGTACGAAGTGAAGTCAAATAAGTTGTTGAAATCCAGCTACTGTGTTTTTTAGGGCAGCCCACTTTTGATATACCTGTCTAATATCTATGTCAAAAACCCTATCATAGGATAGTATTTGGGGCTGAAATAGGATTCTCATGGCAAAGACAAAATGACAGGAAAGTTGGAGAGGTGTGGGTGGGTCTGAAACTGAATCAAGCGTGATAATACATGTTCCTGCTGCTCTGAGAACAGGAGAAGCAGCAAGTTCCATGAGACACCCTTCTAGGAACTGAATACAAGTATATTGGGGCTGTAAATCGACTGGCAGTGAACAGGGGAGTTCATGCTGAGTCCACTGGAAGGTCACTGGAGAGTGGAAGTCTCATTTCCCCAGACTCCTAATCAGTGTCAGTCAAACCACACCGGGACTGAACTTTGCTGTGCATGAGCACTGTGAGTATGGCGCTGGAGGAAAAAAAAGGCTCGTTCTCAGCACCTACCCTCAAACCAATGGATGAGAGAAGGCCACGGTTACCTGACATGTAGGGACTACGCATGCATGAATTCCTGGATCAAATGTTACTAGAGCCTCTCTACCGGGGAAGTGGTTAATGGAAAGCCTGCCAAAGGAGAGCACACTTTCAATGGGAGATGGATGCTCAGCTAAGATTCACTTAAGAGTGGATATTGGAGAAATGGAGGATGAAACAAATTGTGTTTTCTTATATGTATTGACTCATTAAATTTCATTAAAATTTTAAGTCCTTCTCCACTCACAATTTTTTCAACTATGGTTCACAAAAATGCAGCATTAAAAAAGAGAAATCAATGGGGAGCCTGGGTGGCTCAGTCAGTTAAGTGTCTGGCTTCAGCTCAGGTCATGATCTCACGGTTCATGAGTTCAAGCCCCAGATCAGGCTCTGTGCTTACAGCTGAAGCCTACTTCCAATTCTGTGTCTCCCTCTCTCTCTGCTCCTTCCCTGCTCGCTCTCTCTCTCTCTCTCTCTCTCTCTCTCAAAAAAATAAATGAACATTAAAAAAAAAATTTTTTTTAAATCAAGAGGCAGAAACAAAGTCCGCAGGATTCTAGTCCCACATACTCCCTCCCTTGAGTAAATCACTAAAGTTCTTTGAACTCTAGTCCCCACATTTGTCACTAGGCATAATAGGTCCCACCATGCTTATATAAAAATGAATGTTATCAGGATCCCGCAGCTCATTTGATTGGTAGTGTCACACAAAGCTGAAAGGACATATGGTTACAAAATATTAGGTCAGCCTTCTTAGCGGCCTGGAATTCCCCAAATCCCAATGAATATACAGCTCCTGTTTTTGTACTTATAAGCACTGAATGTTACTATCTCTTTTCTCACCAAGGATCTAGCAAATATTCTGTCTCCAATGGACCAACTAAAAGTATCTTACTAACTCCTCTTCTTGCTTCTTAGTAACTTCTCTTGCGCTTGCCATCTGCACAAGGCCATGCATGTAGTAGACATTCCAAAAACATTTGTTGATGCCTCATGGTATCTTGAACTGAGAGAAGTCCATGGATTTATAATACTTTTAAACCTCTCCACCGTTCATGGGAGAATTGGTGAGGAAGGAGGAGGAGGAAGAGGAGGAAGAGAAGTGTGTGTGTGAGGGAGGTGGGTGAGACAGAGACAGAGAGATAGAGGGAGAAAGACAGAGAGGTTTATTGTTCAATATGGTGGAAGCCCCTTTGTCCTTTGCTTTTCTTCCAATTTGGGAACCTTTAATATTTGCTATTGTTGAGAACCCTTGGTTAAAGTGGGAATGGGAAGGAATGTAAAAGAGACAATTACAGGGATATTCATACGAAAGGAAAAATAACTGAAACCTGTGAGTACTGATGAAACTCAGAATTGGTCCAATATGTAAAACAAGTAGGTTAAAGAAAACACATTAAAAAAAAGAAAGCTTAACAAATAAGCAAACAAATTAGACTTCCAGTAGAAGCTGTCATCTGAAGCTGTGCTGTCCAGTACAGCAGCAACAAGCCCCAAGAGGCCATGGACTACACAGAATGAGGCAGGTACACAAGATTGCTGTTAAGTGTAAGTATAAAAGGACACTGGAGTTTGAAGACTTTGCATGAAAAAAAGAATGCAACGTATTTCACTGATATTTTATATATTAATTACTTGTTGAAATTCAAATAGTTTAGATATATTGGGCTAAAAATATGTTCAAATTCATTTACTAGGGTTTTTTTTTTTGCTTTGTTTTTCGATTTCTAAATGTGACTATGGGAAAAATTTTGGCTGACATTATATTCCTATTGAGCAGAACTGATATAAAACATCCCAAATATGACAAAGCTTTGATAGTACAAATGTCCTTAATAAGGAAGTCTTCTTACAAGTGAGATGCAAAGGTCAGAGATGCAGCCCCAAATCACCAGCTGCTTTAAGAACATTGCAGATAGATCTGGGGGATTAGAGAATAAAGATACTTTAGTAGTAAAAAGAAACTATGTAAAATTACCAAAAGAGCCATTTCAAAAAGCCATTTTGTCATGAGATATGGCATGATGTGGGACATTTTTACATATTGGGTGAAATTTTAAATTTTATAAAAAGAGTAAGTGTGCTGCCTTGGAGAATTGAACTACTCTTTTTTTTAATAATAGAACTTAAAATTATATTTTAAATTGCATCATTATTTTTACTTTATAAAATAGAACTGGTAAGATGAACAGCTATTTTAATTGCATTCTGCTCCAGTGAAATCCAGGACTTAAAAATATATATTTTTTAAAAGCTATTGCTCTAGCATTTTTATTGGTCTGACTAGTGAAAAATGATGTTTTTGCTTTTTGCAGGAATATCTTGGGCAGAGCAATAATGATCAATCCCTGATGAATATAACAATGGCTCCAGGCCATCACTGGGGAATGGCAAGAACCTCATTTTTATAACTATGTTTAAACACAATACAGGGGATTTTGTTTGTTTGTCGGCTTTTTATAGAAATTACTCCTGTAAGCCTAATGAAAAATTGAGGCAGATTCATCAAATGTATATTTCAGACTGAAGGTCAGGATTCTATGTCTCTTGTTTTCTGTGCAACTCTATAAGCAAACTTCCCTCTCTCCTAATTCAACACATATTTCCTGAGCACCTCTCTGCCTGTCTTGTACTAGATAGGAAAGGCACGGAGACCAGTCAAATATGGACTCTCAATTTTAGAAACAGTGAATTTCTATTTTTAAACAACTTTAAAAGACCTTAAGGAACATGTCTAATTTTACCACCCTACTTTATACAGAGATCCAGAAAGAAAGAACAGAGATCCAGAGTGTCAAATGACTTGCTCAGGGTCACAGAGGCTGTTCTGGGAGAAGCCAGTGCTAGAAGCCATGTATTTTGTTTCCCAATTTAACGCTTTTGTATAACAATATGTTGCTTTAGTCTAGACAACTTCTGCTACCAAAACCAGATTATTTTTGTTTTTCCTATCCCAATTCTTCTGATGCAGATCACTTACTTTTTTCCAAGAAATGCCTCTTTGCAGTGAAGGCAATAATTGTATTTGGAGGATTACTCTAAACAGAACAAACCCAAGCAGAGAGCAGCCCTGGGCCCTCTCCATAGATCACAGCTTATGGCAGCTCCCCTGGGGAACAGAGAAGCGCTTGGACCAGCTTTAAGTTTAAGTGCATGTCACCATGATGTACGGTGTCTTTGGTGTCCGTATATCATAGAGTGGAAGGGGTGTCGCCCATGGACGGAGAGCATCCATTCTCCTCTCCTGACACTGTGCCTTTTCCCCAAACAAGACATATCTGTGCGATTATCATCTTATCCAGGCTGGCTTGCTTCCTCCAGAGCTCATCTGCAGTGAGGGGGGAGAGTCAGTCAGCATTTTGTAGAGAGAAGTTTTGGGGAGCATTCTTTGAGAAACAATGAAAGAGATATAGAATTGAGACTATATAAGGTTCTTCTAACTGCTTTGTTTTTAGCGTCTTGTTAACATTTCAAAGGGTCTAATTCCTGAGTGCAGAGAAATGTGTAAGAGCATGTTCTCAACTCATACTTTTCTTGATTAACCCTTGATTAACTCTTGATAACCACTTCCTGGCTGTGTGACTCAGGCAAGTTACCAACATATCTTTGCTTTAATAGGGATTATATGAAGATAGTGCTTACTTCATGCAATTATTATGAAGAATAAATGGATAAATACAAATGAAACCCTTAGTCTAGAGCCTGGAGATTGCATTGTCTTCAATACAAGTAATTGTTGTCATTATCATCTTTTCTTTCCTAAGACTTGGTCTAAGATACTCTCGGTAAAGTTTTTAAGTTAAGCAATTATTCTTTTAATAGTTAAGGAGCTTCTTAAGCAAAAGCTACTTCAGGACTCACCTTTACATATTACCTGGAGGACAGAAAGTGAAGCTCAGAAAGAGACAACCCAAGAATAAGTTGATCCATTCAGTCTTTTTTTTCCCTCCCATTCATCCATCCATCCATCCATCCATCCATCTATTTATCCATCTAGCTGTCTATTTATCTATCCATTTATTTATCCACCAACTGTCTTGCTGTCTTTGAGTTTTGTAGTCTAATTGAATGTGCTTGAGGACTTCTTGTTTCCTTGGGCTGATGATAGATCTTTTTCTTCTTCATTGTGAAGGCTTAAGGGAAAAGGTGAGGTTTAGCTTGTGCCCAAAGGCAGAAATTCTTCACTCAGATGTCTGATGCTTGTGTGGGCATCTGGCCTGAACTTGTGTTCTATATTATACTATATTATAGCATAGTATATATGTATGTGTGTATATATAAGAATGTAATCATGTAATGTAATCATATAATGTATGTGTGTGTATATATAAGAATGTAATCATGAGATTATCAAGGGGGCCAGCTGGATAAAGGCAGTAGGGCATATTTTCTCTAGTTGTGCATGTTGCAGAAAGAGGACATTGAGCACCATTCTAAGCTTAAGTTCCTGCACAGATCCCAGAGTTTTGTCCTGTCTCCTCTTTACTGTCCTCTTTTCAAACAAAGCCTTTGGCAATGTGGCTGTTGCCTAGAAATAACCGTGTAATACTACTTGGGGGGAGGAGGGGTGGAAGGAGATGCTCTCCAAAGTAAACAAACCTCTCCTCTCTGATTCAACACAGTGGAAGACTTTATAAGGATGAGCTATCACTCTGTCTCAGCAGTATGACAGACATTTATTAGCTGACACTCAACCTCCTTTCCTTACATGGTATTCTAAATCACCATACTTAGGATTTCTATACCACTCTAAATTGACTAGTACTCTTAATGTATGTTGGTCTCCCCTGCCCATGAAGACTATAAATCCCAAAGTTGAAATGCCACTGTTTCCTAGTTTTACATTTAATCTAGTGACTATCACAAACTGAGAATATAGTAAAGAATTATTCAGTGGTAGGTGAATAGATTGAATATTGAAATCAGAAGTTCTGGAAATGAGAAGAGTCTACTGATTCTTTATCTTAAGTCCGATTTATATGGTCTAATTACCATCCTTATTACCATAAGAATCACCACAACAGCCTCTCTTCCTTGCATGTGGAAATGGAGTTTTGTGATTTTCTTCCTTTGTGATTTTTTTTTCCTAGTGCTGTTTGATTGCTACATCACTTCCTGGTGACTTCATTCACCTACAAACATTCTGAATAACAAATACATCACATAAACCTAAGCTATCGCACATAGTAAACCACCAACTGTTTTCTATAGGATAGACTCAAGGGAGTGAACTAACAATTACTGAAGCTATAAAGTCACCCAAACAATACTTCAAACTACTTTATTCTTTTGTAAAGGAAACACACACACACACACACACACACACACACACACACAAAATAAACAAACAACATGGCTCCTCTCAATAGGCTGATGCTGAAAAGAGCACTGACTTTTGTTTTCTGAATGATGTTTGACTTTGAGTACTCAATAATTAGAAATATTTAATGCAAGCAAACATCAGCAAGTTAAAATTGTTTTCTGCTTAAGTCTTGTCATTTGCCAGAAAGGAAATGATATGTTAGACATGTTGCACTCTTTCTCAGTATGATAGCAACTAAAGTGGCTTAAAATTGGATTCATTTATAAAGCTGGACACTATTAATATCATTCCCTGCATGATGGTAATTCATTTTACTCTGCTTTGTCTCAGAAGCAGTAGGGGATCCATTCCTTATATTCAGTTTGCAGTCCTAATTAAGTATTCATTATAGAATACATATTTTTTCATTTAGGATTGAATATCAAACATTTGTGTGGTGTATTACAGTTGTTTACTATTAGGTCAATGTAGTCAATGTCGTGAGGTATTGCACGTCTAGTGGTTATGTGTCTTCAACCTGTAAAATTAAGGTTGGGAGGAAGTCAGCTAGAGGAACAACTTGTCCCCCTCAGGTTCTTATTTCACTGGCATTGCACCACACTGAAAACCTAACTAAATGTAACTACTCTGGTTCCCCCATTGAGAATAAAAAGATGCTCCATGGATTCAGTGTAAAGTTGACATGGCACATACAGAAATTTCATATGAGATTCTGTAGAACCATGATCCTGCAAACTTTTACTATTGGCAGTTGAAGGAGCTAGACATCAAGAAAGGAAGAGCGTGGAGAGCTTTAACTGAATAAAACTAAGCCAAATAAAATATAACTAGAACATTGGGAGATGTCATCTGATGAGATCTGTTAAATTATTGTTATGTGTTGTAAGATAACTGTTCTAGCAAGAAGTGGGTTTACAACCCTAATGTTTGAATCCTTCAAACTTGACTTGGTAAGCAATGGTATATATATATGTTATGTTTAGGGGTTGAAACAACCATAGAGAATTTGCTTTATTCAAAATCACATTGTAATCAGCAATAACTTTCAAAGGCTGCCTTTAAAACTCATAACTACATACACACACAACAACAACAACAACAACAACAACCATGGCAACAAATAAATTATCTAATTGGGCTCACTCAAAAATTCTGTGAGTCTCCTTAGGATTTGTATGGAAATGACCCAAATGAAATCATGATGAGAACATGAACCCATAACACTTCTTAATTAATTGTCAAATATTTCCTGAGTGTTGATTATGTACAAAGTCCTTTGTTTGTAGTTGTGAATGAAGGAGAAGGAGGGACTGGAAGAAAAGAAGAAGTAATAATTCTTCATTGTTAATCACAATCACATTGGACAAATAAGCTATAAACATAGGTTCATTAAATAATAATTGATTCTGTATACAATGGCACAAGACAAGGTGTGTTCCATTGGTAGGAACAATGGCCCATACAGTTTCATAGGAAGGAGAAACTATATTTATCATGAATGAACTGAGGCAGCTGCTTAGAAAAGGGAGCTCCTTATCTGGGCCTTGAAGGATTGTTTGAAATGAGAGCAAATGCATTTCGGTAAGAGAGGTAAGTATGAAGAAAGGAAGAGAAGTAAGATAATGCAGGGATTGTTGGAGCCCCAAATCTAGATTGACTTGCTAGCAGCAAAGGGCACAGAAGAGTAAAAGGGAAGATGGATTGGTTGGATTGTAGAAGGTCTGAATAGCATGCGAAGAATTTAAGGGTTTATCCTCTAGGAAATGAAAAGAAACTGAGAATTTTGCAACCAGAATTAAAGTGTTATATTCAAAAGACTTAGCTTGCTGCAGATTTAATTAATTTGATAAGGAAGAGACTGAAGGAAAGGGGATGGGGGACTGTTGCTGTAGTGCTGAATGGGATGATGGAAGCCTACAGTGAATTTGTGGCAGCGACAAAAGAAAAGAACTACTGCACGACACGGAGGGAGGAACTGGGCTTGGAGACTCCAGGAGTTTAGTTAGGTCAAGGCATCAAATGTCCCAAACCGATATTAAAGGGAAAATAATAAGACAATGTTTATTTTTTGCTTCTTTATTAAAAACAAACATTTATTTTGAGACAGAGAGCACAAGCGGGGGAGGGACAGAGATAAAGGGAGAGAGAGAGAATCCCAAGCGGGCTCTGCAGAGGCAGAACACCCCGCCCTTGATTCCATTAATCATGAGACCATGATCTGAGCTAAAACCAATTTGGAGGCTTAACCCACTGAGCCATCCAGTCACCCCTGTTTGCTTCTTTATTAATTACTGGTTTATTGACATTTTTCCCATTAGAATATATCATGGTACCAATATATGAAGCCAAAATATAAATATTTCCCCATCAAATCTTAGTTTTCCCATTGACTAATGACTAAGCTTAGTCTTTGGAAATTCATAATTTCTCTCTCTTTCATACGTACACACACACACACATACACCTACAATACACATATGTATATATGTACACATATGTACACACACACATATTTGTATATATATTTTTTCACAGAAGGAAAGGATTCTCTATTTACCCATTGTCTGTATATACAAAGAAAGATCAAAACATAGGCGCTATGTTGGGGAGAATTTTCTTTTTCCAACCGTGTAAAAGAATAAGGTTTTTAGGACTGAAAAAGCTTTCTATAGATGAGATCACCTGAATTTCAGGACTTCAAACATTCCTTACCTCTCTCTAGAATTGAGGGACTATGTACACATTTATTCAAAGGCCTGCAATATCTTCCATTGAGCTTTTTAATTATTTCAGTTTGTTTCAAGTTTTCTGATCTTCCTCTTCTTTTAAAGCATTTTGAAATTTCAAATGAATAAATATGGGCCATTCCAGACGTGTCTAATCTGAGCAACTGCTTGAAGATCACATACGATTCCATGTAATTCTCTTAGAAAACCTCCTCCTCTTTTGGTCATATAAGAAATGCTCCTGTTTAATTCATGGAAGATTCCCCAACACTGCCAAAAAAAGTCCCTCTGGCACCAGTGACTATCTTGCCCCATTTTTCACCTCTGGAGGTCTTTACACACATCAGCTAAATTCGTTCTCCAGGGCCTCTGTGAAGATGGTGACTTTACAAATTCCTCCTTTGACAAATTCCTCCCTGGGGAGACATTATGGATGTTGATGGGGAAAATGCATCTTGCCAAGATTATAACCTACTCAAAATGTGGAGCCTGAGAGTTTGGTAGCTGAGTGGTGCCTTTTAGGGCTAGAGATTTACTTAAGATTCAACAGCAAATGGTTAGCTAATGTTTACAGCAGGGATGCACAATTAATAAATGCAAAATTTGTGCTTCACTGCTATTTCCAAAGTGAATAGGATGTTTGTCAAAGCAAGAAACTTTGCTTTGATTATAAGCTACAGATAATGAAAATGTGTTTGTGTTTCACAAATACATTTGATTCTAGTGGATTGTATTTCCCATCAGGGAATCAGGTTCAGCAAATATTTTCACATGCTAACTCCTTAAATCAGGCAGAAGGTTTTAGTTGACTAGAAATACAATAAGCTTAGAGAATAAAGGTTTACACAGAAACTAAGTGATAGAGTTTATCATTGTTCTTCACTAGACTTTATAAGGACCAGCATTTGGTTGCTAACTGTAAAATAAGCATATCACCTACATTTTGTGGGGAGTGGGGTGGGGGAAAGTTCATGAAAACATCTCCACTTTTTCTCAATCTTCTTAACAAATCAAAGATAATTATTTCAAATATATCATCCATTTATGTTGGACATAAAGGACCCATACTAAAATGTTTTTGACAAGAAAGAAGTAATTGCAAGTAGGAAATGTACATCTGGAAAAGAGGATTTAGAATAGAAGACTGCATGAACATGTTTTAAAGAACAGAGTCACTGCAAAGAGATTCTGGCTAGGAATCCAGGCACATAGGAGTTAAAGGATTGCTACTCAGCCCCTTAGAGCATGTCTTTCTACAGAGTCAAGAAGAAATTGGCTACCAGAACTAGCAAGATATATTTTACTCTTGATCAGGGGAGTGAGATGAATTTTCCAGGGTTAGATTCCAGAATGAGCTAAAATATCCTACTTACATATACCATAGAGAGAGAGAGAGTCAGCCTGGAATAAAACTGAATTAAGAATGAGGGCTACCTCTCTCAGCAAAAGCAAAATGCTTTGCAGACTAAACTTAGAATTAATGGTCACAGACTTAATATACGACAACCTGATACTGAACATTCTCACACTGTAAGGACTGTAATTAAAACAAAGAAAGAAGAAATATCATTATGTATTTTAATTACTGAGTTTTTTCTTAAAACTTTCTTGGAACTAGTTCATTATAGAGGAAGGAATAACCTAGAGAGCAAAATATCTGTCTCAAACAAGAGTTGAGGTGATGTTGCTGGGTGATAAACAAGGGTAGTGTATATGACTGAGCTTGACTCTGAGGAATGCTTCTCCTCTACTGCCTTTGCTGTTGCTTGTTTGTTTTCTTGAGGCTGTTACCAGAAGTGCAACAGATTTCACCTGTTATGAAATTTCAGCTCAACTTTGCACTTCAACCAAGGACACTTGTCTAAGACTTTGATTTTAAAATTCTCAAAAAGAAAAAAAATAAAAAAACACAAAGCTGTTGGTCCCCTTCCTTCTCAGATATGGTGCTTCATCAGGACCTGAAAATCACACCTCATAATTGACATATGATCACCTAATTTCCTTCATGATTAGTCAGTGATGAGTTGAGACCAAGAAAGAACAATCTCTGTTAACCTATGACTTTTCCTGACACTCCATGGGTTCCAGGGCTGTTTGCTTACAAGTCCTCAGTACTTATATTCTCTAAACCATAGTCTGAAAAGTTGAAAGACTTGGTTTTCCATCATTTCTACTCTTTAGCTCAAAGAAGTTCTTCCTAAATCTCTGTGTCTTTCTTTTTCTTAAGTGTTTATTTATTGAGAGAGGGAGAGAGAGAGAAAGAGAGAGTGCAAGTGGAGGAAGGGCATAGAGAGAGAAGAAGAAGAAGAAGAAGAAGAAGAAGAAGAAGAAGAAGAAGAAGAAAGAGAGAGAGAGAGAGAGAGAGAGAGAGAGAGAGAGAGAGAGAGAATCCCAAGCAGACTCCACGCTGTCTGTGGAGAGTCTGACATGGCGCTCGATCTCAATCATGACATCATGACCTGAGCTGAAATCAAGAGTCGAACGCTTAATCAACTTAGCCACCCAGGTGCCCCTCTGTGTCTTTTTCTTATATTTCTCTCCCCATGTTGATTTATTCACTATTTCTACATGTTCTCTCAACTTTTCTCTTTTCTAAATTCCCATATTCCATGGTTGGATGCCATCAGTTCATGGATTTAGTTTCCATGACTTTTTAAAGACTCTTCCCAAATTCTTTAAGAGTATTGTGACTCTCCTACAGTGGGGAATGAGTAGTATGTTTCACTGCAGGTAGCTAACAAATACTTGTTTCCAAAGTTAATCATCCTAGAACTTTCTTAGCTTACAATGATAACTGCCATTCAGGATGGGGGAGGGGGCTGAGACTACTGGTCTAAAAGCTTTGCTGTTGATAGTCTAATACACTCTCCATTCACCAGGCCAAGTGATATTCTGAAAATATTAAAAAAGGAAAAAATACAGTTTAGTAGAGTCTCTTCCCACTGTTAGTATACTGGAAGCATGGAACTCTGAGATGATAGGACCTCATGGTGCTTCTCAGAGTCAGTATCTGGGGGACAAACCACCCAGGTTTTGGAGGGCCTCCAAACTGCATATACATGTGAAGTAAGTGAGAGATGAGCTTTGACTGTGTTAAGTTTGTGCTGACTTACTGTCACGGAAAAGCCTAGCCCAACCTCAATAATATGGATCTTAAACTGTATGGTTGGGAACTGGGAAGTATTCCTAAACATGAGATGTGTCTATGTATAGATAAATAGATGTGTCTTTGCACATATATGTGATTGCTTGCATGCCACTGACCAACTCTTTGACCTCTCCCCACAGTTTCAGTATCTTCATCTGTAAGATAATGCTGGGGTTAAAAGTTCCTTTAGCTTGAAATTTTCTTTGGAATATTGCTTGATGCTTATCCAAAAACAATCTTGCATTTATTCAGGTCTTAACATCTTCTCAAGTCTTTTTAACCCAAGAACAAAGCTCAGGGCTTGGACAGACTCTGATTTTAAGTTCATCCAAACCATCTCTTTGTTGCCTTTGCCCCCTTTAAGAAAATTCCAGATGAAAGCATAAATCTGCCACATGAACTGATTTGCTGCACAGCAAGATAATTCTTTTAAGTAGTTTCTATTATAGGAAAATTAATTTCAAGGCACTTCATACAGTTCTAGTAAAATCCTTCCGCTCAACAGGGGTCCATGAGCAACATTAACTGTGCAGCATTTGCTGGGTATGCTTCGTTATGACTTGGTGCAGTGAAGGATGTTTTTAAATTTTTTTTAAGATGGGTTGTTTGAAAATGCATTATGTTTTTTTTTTTTAAATCCCTGCATGAACATTTAAAGAACGCTAGAATCTGAGATATTTTTAACAAGGACAAAATATTTTTTCCTAACTTACTAAGGAAACAGAAATTATTTTTTCTGATAAAACTTTGTAGCTTATTTGTTTTTATTTAGGTAGTGCTGTGTTTGTGTGATACAACATGGATTCATTTGAGGAGGTTATAGAAAACAAACAAAGAACCCAATGTGCCAATAAGCACTTTTAAAGTTTGAAGAAGATATTGTCCAGCTCTCACTTGCCTAGCTTCTTTCATTCTTTCATAGGTGTTCTCAAGATAACTATGCACACTGTCTGCACATAAGTTTTCTGTTTCCTGGAGAGCCTGAGAGACACAAGACCTGCTAAATCAGGTGGCATTCAAAGTCTTTTATGGACTGGCTTCATTATATCTACTTTTCTGCTCCAGCAAACTTCTTAACTCACTCTCATACAAACACTTTCAGCTCCTCCTCTTCTTATCCTTCTTGCTTTGTTCACAATATTCCCTCTGCTTAACATCTTTCTTTGACTCTTCCTCTAGCTCATAAGAACTGCATAGGGCTTATTAAACTATGCTATAGCTCATGATTGCTGTATTCTCATTAAATGATCATAGTCAAATATTTTCAGTTTTTAGGGAAAGGTGATTAATGGGTGTATGTGAACAAAAGATACATCCCTATATTGTGAATTATTTATATTAACAAGCTATGTATTTATATTTCACAAAGTAATATACAGCAAATACTGAAGTAATTTTTACACAACTGACAGTATGAGACATTCAACAACAGTCCTCAGTTTTGATGCTTCTCCCAGTGAACATGTGTAATCTCAGGTGATCTTCTACAGGCCATGGTAGCTGGAAGATGTGAGATTCGGCACCTTAAGATTTCTTTAACATGAAATCTAAACCTCTATTGGGTACATTGATTTTACTTTCTTATGGAGCATGAAGTATTAATAATTTGATTAAAATTTTCATAGTTGCAAAGTACTTCTATGGTCCTTTTTCATGAGATTTAGTTTGGCATAAATCAGAAAAGATCTTCTCTGTTTTGTTCTACTGGACTGTCAATAAGAAACCAACGTAAGGGCACAAGAGTATCACTGTTATTGGAAGAACTCCTAAATGTTTCACACATACTCCATTTACCATTCCATCTGGAACCTAGAAAGCATCAGTTAGTTTCAGCCAATGACTGTTCTTTTCTTCATGGCCAAGATTTCCTCATCTCACCCAGCATTTTATAACCACCAGCATCTCCCTCCCATTGACTAGTGCCAGAGAAGATACTTAGAGTCTTCTTTAGATATAACACATCATGGTTCTATTTGAAGGTATTGCCTCTGACTCTTGGGCCCTTCTTTTTTTTTTTTTAATTTTTTTTTAACATTTATTTATTTTTGAGACAGAGAGAGACAGAGTATGAACGGGGGAGGGGCCGAGAGAGAGGGAGACACAGAATCGGAAGCAGGCTCCAGGCTCTGGGCCATCAGCCCAGAGCCTGACACGGGGCTCGAACTCATGGACCGCAAGATCGTGACCTGAGCTGAAGTCGGACGCTCAACCGACTGAGCCACCCAGGTGCCCCTCTTGGGCCCTTCTGATCTGGGAAACATCTTAAATAGGACTAGCTACTGCGGGATCATGATAATCCTTACCAAAGTAATAAATTTTAGTAGACTTGATTGATTAATATAAAAAGTTGGGAACTAAATTTTGTGACCCAGGCATAGATACCAACCTTCAACATAGCTGCAGACATTTACAAATGGATCTTCTTTGTGTTCAAAGTGGAACCAGTAATTATAACATGGAGATCAAACTTCATTTCCGCTCTCTCTCTCTCTCTCTCTCTCTCTCTCTCTCTCTCTATATATATATATATATATATCAAGAAGAGGGAAATCATGTATATAAATAATCATATATACAAAATAATATTATTGCCTGTATATATATAATAGGCTCAAGAAGAAGGAAATCATGACCCACATAGGACATAGGTATTAGTCTATTAATTTGCATGGATATATTATCCCCATCCCACTTCCATAGTTTGTCTTTTCCCTCCCAAGTAATTGAGTCAGACAAAAAGAAATGCCTTCTCCTGTTTGTCCAATTGATTTCTGATTAGTTTCTTTCAGTTGGATCTACCATGTGCAAATGTATGTCTTTTCAGACCAGTATACTTTGTTGAATGGAGATGATCTAATATTGTATGCAGGTCTTTTAAAAACAAGTCGTGCTTTAAAGCCCCCTCTTCCTGCCTATATTCATTTATCCTTCCTGAGAAAAATTATATAAGGCTTTTAAATGATCAATTTACATCAGCATGAATGTCCTGTGCTAGCAAGGCAGGGAGATTTCCAAATCAGGCAACCTGACCCAGAAACAATAAAATTCCAAAAAAAGACAAGTAAAAACTTCTCTTATGTTCTTAATTAATCTTGTGGGATTTTTCTCTTACATTTTTTCCTTCTTTCTATGGGACATGAGTTAAAAGTTGTTCATAAATAAAACTGTTAATTCATTATTTATATTGTATATATGGTCTCATGATGTATATTTTGGGTTTTTTTCTAAATTTCTTAAATGAGGAAAACAATCATAAAAGTTAGAATTGTCAGAACTTTTATGTTCATCTCTCAAGTCTCAATTCTAGATTACAGATACTTCTAAGGAAGTGATCATGATTAAAGCAAAGAGAAATGAACTAGGAGTCATAAAACAAGAAACCTAGTTTTAGGGGTCACCAATCAAATATGGCCAGGGCAAACCATACCATGTTTCTTCTCTCAGCTTCAAATTCCCTGTGTGAAGAAGGGCTTTGGATCTGGAACTCCTTTCAGCTTTTACTCTGCCATCGTTGTGATCTCACACCAGTTCTGCAGATTGATATGATGCTGAATGGCCAGCAGCATTGCTGAGTTGGTGGTGCTCAACTTTGATGTCCCCAGCCTCTGGATTAAGGGAAGTATGTGACCTTGAGTCGTTCCACGTGAGATGAATCTCAGGCACCATGTTCCTTTCCCACTGGGTTCTCTGCCTTTTTACTCTCTCAGTGTAATAAGAAAGAAAAACACAGATAACAATTTTACCGGAACTCTAGGTATCAGAAAGCTGGCAAGGACCCTTGTACAAGGGTGTGTTTCTGTGATTTGGGGTAGGATTCTTCTTTTTGGGCCCCTGATAATACTTCATGCTTATACACTCATAGGATGCCTGTGATGTGAGTATATTACACTGACAGCTTCTTTCCTGCAGCTGTGTCAATCTGACACCCCCAATCTGGAAAATAAATGGAAAATTCACCTCATAATCACATTGTTCTTAAAATCCTTAATGTTTTTGTGTGTCTATCAAAATAATGGGGTGTTCACCAGTTGGAGACATTTGTCTCTTGCATTGCCCATGCTGCTGGCTGAAGTTAGGTAATTCTCATCCCACTTCAGGTTTGACGTGGAATTCAGAGACAGCTGAAGGCATATAGGGAGAGAGAATCCCATCCTGAGCAGCACGGTGGAGGAGAAGCGTTATCCACTCCACCACAGTCATAGATTCTAATGTCCTGCCCCTCATTCTCTAATTATTCGGGATCATTAATTCAGACGATGTGTTATATTTTAGCTCTTTCTCTTTTCCTTACTGTATATCAGAAAAAGCTCCACCACTTTCTGGTAAATTCAGAAATGTGCTTTGATATGACTCATTCACATCACAATGACAACAGTTGAATGGATTTTTCTTTCTTTTTTTTCACCCCCTGTCTTCTGCAAACATACATTGACTATCTTCGAGCAAGGTGCTATATGGGGCTGGTCACTCTGGTGGGAAAATGAGAAGATTCTGAGCTTCATCTTTGAGGAAATGGCAGTCCAGTGGAGAGGTAGAGGTGGCTCAGAGCATCAGACTGTATGACAGACCAGGTGATAAGAGCAATAGTGGCAGCCAGGAAGCAGATCTAATGCTACATGGGAAGCCAAGCGGGGCTGTGCAGAAGTGACACTTGGACCAATAGCATGGTTTTCCAGGTGAACAAGTTCACAAAAGGATCCTCAAAGGAAGCAATGTCATGTGCAGAAAATCAGGAAGGAAAATGTCATGATCTTGGAGAAGAGGTGGTTCATATTGCTAGAGCAACATAATAGAAGTATGAGAGCAGAAAATGGGGTTAGAGAACTATACTTAGGGTAAATATTTGTCTTTGAACAGACACTTCCAATAGGTTATTATAGATGGGGAGGCAGAAAACCCTTGTAGCAGAGTACTCAGGTCAGGGGTCCCATTACGTTTCTAATAGGTTCACACCAATACTGCTACACAAGTCCAAAAGAAAAACAAACTAACTAACTAACAACAAAAAACAACAACAAAAAGATGCCAATTGTGATATTAGGATACTCCTAGTCATCTTATTTGAGCCAGAATCCTTGTCTCCATTTAACACAAACTGAACCTAGGCTGACTACTATATGCCAACTCTTTTATGTTTTAGTAAGTATAGAATCTTTGTGTGTGTGTGTGTGTGTGTGTGTGTGTGTGTGTGTTATGAAATATGTCACTGTTACCAAAAATGTTTACATAATTATATATGTATGTGTAAAAAAAAAGATAATGTAATGAACATCCAAGTGGCCAGTACCAATGTGCTTTAACACAATATTATTATTTAGAAAAGTTTTTTTACTTTTTTTTAATTTGAGTATAGTTGATACACAATGTTACATTAATTGCAGGTGTACAACATAGTGATTGGACAAGTTTATACATTATGTTATGCTCACCACAAGTGTAGCTACCATCTGTCACCATACAGCACTATTACAGTATCACTGACTATATTCCTTATGCTTGTGCCTTTTATTTAGGAAAAGTTGTTTCTAAACCATCTTTCACAAAGAGGTCATTAATGGGGACAGAGGTCCAGATGAGAAAACAGTCATATTGCTGACCCTCTGTGCACCCAGAGTACCTCATCAGGACCAGAAATCAGTGACTTGGCAGCAATAATCATCCATTCAGCCAACATGTATACAGTGAATGTGTGTTAAAAGTCTGGTAGCATGCCCAGTATTGGGTTTTCTAGGGTAGCTAGGGCATTTAGAGACTCAAAATGGTGGTATCTATGGGTAGAATTTCTTTAATAACATGCTCTTGTAAAAACCATTCAAGTGTTTTGCTTTCTCCTAGATCTTTTATTACTCTTACTCAAATAATATTCTGTTAGGATTCAGCATGCACGAACAATATAAACACACATCTTCAAAACAATGAAATTCTACCTCACTTTTCTTGCCAAGATGCTTGAATAAGCGAAGAGTTTATTCTATAATGTGAATTTGGTCATAGGGAGAGAAATAACTGGGTTCATGAAAAATGCAATCTTATTTGACCTTAATAACAAAACTTAAGCAACAAATAGAAACCCCACCACATTGCCTTTGCTTTAGTAACAACCAGAATACTAATAACAACTTAAACATTCCCCTTCCTAAGGACACAGCACTATTAAAATCAATAAGGAAAAAAAAAAGTTTTTTTTTCCAAGTATTATTTAGCAATGGAACCATTGCATCAGGAGAAAATGTAAATGAAAGCCAATTTTTTAAGGCAGACAAATTCATAATTGCTTCATTTGAGGTAGAAAAATGAGTCAGGAACCTCAATAGGTCACCCAGCATTCGCTTTTCCAGTAGCCTGGGAAGTATCACAGGACTTCATTAAATCTGTGTTAAAAGGACCCTATTGGACTACTCACTATTCCTTTTGGGTTTAGCTGTAGCTGTCTATAGACAAATCTTGCATTTATTTAACCAAAATTTGCTTTCCTAACTTCTTATGAATCTTTTAGATCCAGAAGTATAAATCTATTTCTTTGCTGTTTGATGTTTTCATTCTGAATGGAATAAATTTCTAATGAATTTCTAATGGGGAAAATAGGTTGAGCAATTGAAGACACGTTTTTAAGACATGGTATCGGAAGAGGGGTGTGTGGTACTAAGAAATCATATCATATGGGTGGCTACATCTTCTGCCCTCATGTAACACTGACTGGAAATTAGAAAATGAGAGAAGAAAATGGGAAACCAAATATTATTTAAGGAAAAAAATGAGCAAGAGGGTTAGTGAATAAAAGGAAAATAAAATTGGAATTTAAGATTAGCAACCCGATCCTTCAGCTTTTCTCTAATGGAGGAGGTCTCTTCATTAATTTGTTTCCAGTCTGGTTGCCTAACCCAAGGGAGTAAGAACAAAGCAGCTTCTGAGGAGTTAGAGGCGAGAGGTTCATTCTACAGATCCAACTCACTGAGACATGAGTGAGACATACAGTTCCCCAATAACATGCTTCTGAATCCAACAGCACACTCTACATAAGGAACACAGAACATTTCCCTTAATTGCTCCTTATCAAATTCAGCCAGTTTATTGGCATATCTATCAGAGGTTATTTGATAACCTGTCTTCCGTCCCAGAGCTGTGAGTTGACAACATCAGACCTCACTGGGTACTAAGCCAAATGGGGTGACCACTACCCTAGTGGGGTAAGGTTCCAAATGTGACTCCAAGAGAGCCTTTCAGTTAATAGAATGAGAGCATAAGTATTATATTCCCACAGCTTAAGGCATACTCCAGTAGCACTTTATAAATTGTGTCAACCTAAGGTTCATATCCCATTTCTTAATTCTAGTTCCTGATAGGAAAGTACTGACAATTACCTCACAAAGACAAGGGAGCATAGGAATGTGGGTGAATATGTGCACATCCTTCATCAAAACATGGGAGAAATTTGTAAGAAGCTCACATGATTGTGGAATGGCTACTTCATCTGTAGATATCAAGAGCATAGTACCATGAGTGTCTATGTCTAAAGGTATGTGTGTGAATCCTGTAATGGTGCCTACCCCTCACATTCCTCTGTAGACATTTACTATTTCCCATGGTGATGTGTTATAATTTGTGATGATGGGGGCAATGGTAGCAATAGTGCAGGGATCAGCATATGACTATCAGAGAGAGCCAGCACTATGGAACTCAGTGTAAGAATAGAGGTCTGTGACCTGGGCAGAAATGTTTGACATGAAATGTCAACCATTTATCAGAGTAGACTGACTACAAAACAAAATTTTGCTTGTGTAGTCCATTTGCATAAAAGGTTAGCATAGATACCGCTACAGAAAAAAATTTGCCTAAGTTCCCAGAGAAAAGATAATTCTATAAGGCAAACAAATTTCTCGTTCAAAGAACATCTCATATAAATTTTTCTGATTCTAAATGTGGAGTGTAGCCCTGGTCCAAATCCTCCTGAGAGTGACTAAGAGAGAGTGAATGTTAGCTACAAACTTTTCCATCTTCAATGAGCAGCTTCTCCTGGAACTAGATTGCTGTTATTAATGACAATGATTTTTGTTTACAACACAATTGTTGGACTGTAATTATTTCCTGGTATGAATTGCTTACTCACTTCTTCCCCCCAATTAGTTGGCCTATTGCTTCCTACATATTTTTGTTGTTCCTTCAATATTCTGGATAAATAGCCTGCCTGTGGACTGAACTGTTCTTCAGCAGTTCTGATGGGTTTTTCCCCTTCCTCCTATAAATTGCTGAATAAAATTCAGGAACATAAAAAAGGTCACCAGAGGTGATTAACTGTGATATTTTCTCAAACTATATTTGATTGCCTGGTGGTTTACATTAAGATAAAAGCTCTTATTCTAGCGTAACAAACAGCAAGCTTGATTGCTTGCTGTTTTGAGAGACTGGCTGACGGCATGCTCAGGGGTTCAATATGGAACCTGTTAGTGGGAAGAGAGTGAGAGTACACACTTTGTAGTCTGCCTGGGTGATTATCGGCCCATTCCTCAAAATTAGGGGACACATGTCTTCAAAGTCCCCTTCTCTGGCTTCTACATGCATATGACCATTGAGAGCATGGGTAGAGGAAGAGATGTCCATGTCCAATTACCAAAGCTACCAACCATCCATTAATGAATCTTCACTGACACACCTGCTGTTTGCTCCATTCTTTGCTAGTCACTATGTAAATCACTGAAGAAAAATACAAAATTCCTTCCTAAGAAGAGATATCATAGTATATGACAGGATGCTACAAAACAACATAAGGTATTGTAATTTAGAACTAAGATGAGTATTTCAGATTTGAAGTGCTGAAGTAGGTTAAAAGGGCACAAAGGAACAAAAATGGAAGTCTTCTTGGAGGAGAGAGTTTACCTAAGGTGGGTAGAATTTAGTTACACAAGGAGGGAAGGAAAGGCAACTGAAGCGGCCAGGAAAGCATAAGTAAATCTGCACCACCTACTTCTCACTGATGGTACTGGCATACTTAAATCATATCTCCATTAGTTTTTCCTTGTTCTTACTTCAAGTTCTCCTTCTGCAGGGTGAGTGAACAGGGTTCTATTTGCTAAACTCATTCTATGTAATAATAAAATAATCTTGATCTTTAATGCAAATTAAAAAAAAAGAAATTGATTTTTAGCTTCAGAAATCTCGATTAATTGAGACCACTTACAACTGGCTGGCAGCCTGAGATTTAAAAGGCCCTCAGGCAAAAATATGCAGGGATACTGGAGGGTGGCATTGCCTCCATTCCTCCATCTGAGGGCATAGTCTTTCTCATTGATTCACCCACCCAGTTCTACCACTTGGCAAAATTAATTAATGCTTTATTGAATTCTTCACTAACAGAGAAGGAGAAAATAAAACCTCAAAAGAGCAGGAGATTACCACTGATACCATGAATATCCAAGAGTAAACCAACATATCATGGCAAATAAACAAACAATAAACAGACAAATAAAAGAACAGAAACTGTGGAGTTGATCATGAATTTAGCACTCTTATTTTGGAGGTTTTGATCATAGTTACAGGTGAAAATAGAACCCATGTTGGAAAGAAGATACAGCATGGCTTTGTATCTTTCAGACTGTGGTACATACAAGCTCTCACATACTTGCTACTATTTACTCATGCATTCTTTCATTCAAGAGAATTTTGTTGATATTTACTATGCATCAGATAATGTGCCAGAAATACTTTGACTATAAAAATAAATCTGACAGAGTCATTGTGTAGTAAAGAGGCTATAACTACAACGCACTGTTTAAGATCTGTGAAAGTAGTAGGTAGCGGATACAGGGCAAGCCTAAAGAAGTTCACACAGATCATTATGGCTTACAGGAGGGTGATGACAGTAACGGCCATAGAAACTTTAGGATGGTCAAATGGGTAGCATTTCAATAGAAATAGAAAAGATAGGAGAAAAGGACTGCAAAATACATCTCACAGAAAAGTATATCCCAAACAGAAGCAAAGAAGCCTGGAACACCAATGTATCAGGAATATTGCAAGTGGTCAGGATAGCTGAAGTCTGTGATTTGCTCAAACTTCCAAAATCAACTAGAGAAAGATAATTAAAGGAAGTTAATATCACACTAAAAAATCCAGTTATTTTCAAATCATTTCAGCTAGTGGAACGTTTTTTTTGTCAAAATAATTATTTGATGAGTTTTAGTAAATAAAAATGATAACAACAAACATAACAGGGGTTAGGCTGAAGGAATATTAAAAACACAAGACCCTTTTCTACTCATGCACATTTTCCCTGTCTCATGGTTGCTTTAGATGCATTGTGGTGTTTTTAAAATGAAATATTTACTTTCATTTATGTATCTTTCCGTATATCCATCCATCTTTCTACTATCATGAGTTTTAGAAAATCTTTACATTTTTAAACAATAATAAATTTCTAATAATAATATAGAAACTTAGGAACTTCTTTTGTGTAGGTGCAGTAACAAACTGGATTTAACCTAATGCATGACACAACCCCCAAACCAAAATACATGCAAAAATAATTTTTAAGTCATTGGACATTCAGCAATGAAGAATAGTGATCCCTGGTAAATTGGAAACATAAAGGTGAGCCCTATAATTGCCCTACCTTACTGCTTTGAGAGAGTTCTCAGAGCACAATTCCAGAGGAAGTAAAATGAGGCAGATCACGGAAATGTGCAGACAGAGTTGAGAATCTGAGGAAGCCAAGGTAACTAAACTTCATAGAACAGAGTACTGAAAAGGACACAGATGGGCAGAGAGAGAATCCTGGAGATCTGCAAAGAATCACCCTCAAGTATTCAACTGAGTACTGATCAGCAGATGTGTGTGGAGAAACTACCTGAGACAAGGGGGAAAAAATCATCCAAAAGAATCAGCAAGCCCAGCACTCACTCAGGGCAGAGAATAGTCTGTTTCCACCAGTTAGAGTGGAAAAATTCATAATTCATGGAGCATTAAGGAAAATACTCGTAAAGATCATGTCTCAGTAGTAGGAAATAATTAGCTCTATATGGAACTACTCCAGACCCATCTAACAAACTATAGAAGCAAGACCTGAATTTCCAGAGCTGATAGAAATGATAAACCCATGGAAGCTTAACAAATCCCAGGCAAAAGAAACATGAAGAAAACAACACCAAACCATATCATAAGCAAGCTGCTCAAAATCAGAGATGAAGATAAAATCTTTACCCAGAGAAAGAAGATATGTTATGTACGAAATAAAAAGATAAGATGGCAGCAGATATCTCTTCAAAAAAAAAAATGCTGTGGAAGAGATGTTGGATAAAAGTCATTCAATCATTAAAAGAAAAAAATTATCAACTTTGAATTCTATAACAAGTGAAAACACCTTCAAAAAATTGAAGTGGAATAAAGGTTTTTTAAGATGTAAAAATGCTTAAATGATTCATTAGCAGTAGACCCATATCACAAGACATATTAAAGGAAATTCTTCAAGAAAATAGAAAAATACTATATAGAAATACAGATCTACACAAAAGATAAAAAGCACCAGAAACAATAACTCCATGTTAATAACATATTTTTGTTATTTAAATCTCTTCAAAAACGATTGGTTAAACAAAAAGTATAACTATGTAGTTGTGGTTTATAGCATATAGAAAAGTGAAATGTGTGGCAACAAGAGCACAAAGGCTGGAAGGGGACGAATGAAAGTGTAATGTTTAAGGTTTTTATACTAGCCCTGAAGTGATATATTCTGATTTGAAGTTAGGCAGTGAGAAACTAAAGGTATGTGCTATAAACTCTCAAGCAACAACAAAAATGACAATAAGAAAAGCTATTGCTAATAAGTCTCTAACAGAGAAAAAAATAAAATAATAATGGTAAAAAAAAAACAACTCAGTATGCTAAGAATAGAAGGGAATTTCCTCAATCTGGTAAAGGACATCTATCAAAAAACCTGGAACTAACATCATACACTTTAGTGAACCTGAATTTTCCCCCCAGTAGCAGGAACAAGACATGTCACTTTTATTCAACATTAAATTAGAGGCTCTGACCTGTGCAATCAGGCAAGAAAAATAAAACATTCATAGTGGAAAAGAAGATGTAGACATAAATATCTATGGAAAAAAATCTGATGGAAACTTAAAAATGTTACTGAGGTTAGCAAGGGTGTAGGATACAGAATCATACAAAAATCAATTGCATTTATATATACAAGAAATGAAGAATCAGAAATTGAGAAACAATACCATTTGGAAGGGCATTACAATGGGAAATCTTCAGGGATAAATCTGGCAAGATGTGATAACACTCTACTTAAAAAACTAAAAAGAAATTGTTGAGAGAAATAAAAGAACTAATTAAACAAGAGGTATATTTTGTTATTAGGCCTGAAAATTCACTATTGTTGAGATGTCAATTATTTCCAAATGACAAGCTGATTTTAAAATTCATATGGAGGGGTGCCTGGGTGGTTCAGTTGGCTGAGCATCCAACTTAACTTGACATTGGCTCAGGTTGTGATCTAGCAGTCATGAGAGTGACCCCCGTTTAGGGCTCCATGCTGAGCATGGAACCTGCTTGGAATTCTCTCCCTCCCTCCCTCTCTCTTTCTGTCCATCCCCCACTTGCATGCATCCTCTGTCTCTCTCAACATAAATAAACAAACATGTAAAAAATAAAATTCATGTGGCTCCTGGGTGGCTCAGTCGGTTAAGCATCCGACTTTGGCTCAGGTCACCATCTCACAGTTCATGGATTCGAGCTCCGTGTTGGGCTCTGTGCTGACAGCTCAGAGCCTGGAGCCTGCTTCCGATTCTGTGTCTCCCTCGCTCTCTGCCCCTCCCCCACTGCGCTCACACTCTCTCTCTATCTAAAAGTTAAAAAAAATTAACAACTGAAATTAATATTGAAATATAAAGCATTGAATAGTCAAATCAACTATGAAAAATGGAAAGTCGATTGACTAAAAATACATGATTTTAAGATTTAGCATAAAGCTATAGTAGTCAAAACAGTGTGTGGGGGGGGGGCGGGTATCATCAAAAAGAGATAAATCGGGGCACCTGGGTGGCGCAGTCGGTTAAGCGTCCGACTTCAGCCAGGTCACGATCTCGCTGTCCGGGAGTTCGAGCCCCGCGTCAGGCTCTGGGCTCATGGCTCATGGCTCAGAGCCTGGAGCCTGTTTCCGATTCTGTGTCTCCCTCTCTCTCTGCCCCTCCCCCATTCATGCTCTGTCTCTCTCTGTCCCAAAAATAAATAAACGTTGAAAAAAAAAAAGAGATAAATCAATCAATGGAACAGTAGAGAGTTCACAAATAGATATATGTTTGTGTGTGAGTACATGGGTGTCTCTAAGATATACATTATATGTAACAACATTATATGTATATATCTTGTCACCTATTTTTTTACAAAGGTACAAAGGCAGTACAGTGGAGAAAGCATAGTTTTTTTTTTGACAAATGTTACTAGAACAACTTGATATCCATTTGCAAAACAAGGAACTTAAATTCACATCTCACACCATAGGCAAAAATTAATTCAAAATATATTATAGATTTAAATATAAAGCCTAGAATTATTAAACTGGTTTAAAAGAAGAGAAAATCTTTGTGACTTAGGGCTTGGTAAAATTTCTTACACAGGACACGAAAGCATGATCTGTAAAGGAACAAACTGACAAACTGGACTTGATTAAAATTAAAACCTATTCTTCACAAGAACTGTTAAGGGAATAAGAAGACAAGTCACAGGTGAGGAGTAAGTATTTGTAAATCACATTTCTGAGAAAGCAGTTGTATTCAGAAATTTCAAAACTCAATGATAATACTAAAAAAAACAACTCAATAAAAAAAGTGGGCAAAAGGTTCAACAGAGAAGCTATGGCCTATGAGCATATGAAGACATGTTCAACATCATTTATCACTAGAGAAATGCAAATTGAAACTATGATAAGGTAACACCATATACCTATGGAATGACTAGAATTAAAAAGACTGACCATATCTAGTTTTGGTAAAGATTTGAAGGAAGGAAAACTTTCTAACACCAGTAGTGGGAATGTAAAGTGGCACAACCCTGTTAGAAAATAGTTTGACAGATTCTTAAAAAGTTAAGCATGTGTCAATTATATGATTCCACCGTTCTACTCATAGGTATTTACCCAAGAAAAATAAAAGCTAATGCACTAACTTGTATACAGTAATACTTGCACACAAGTATTCATAATAGTTTCATTTATAATAGCTAAAACCTGGAAACGATCCAAATATTCTTCAAAAGACGAATGGATAAACAATTTGTAGAGTACAGACTACTTCTTAGCAATAAAAATGAATTAACTAAAAATTAATGAACACACAACATGGAAGAATCTTCAAATAATTATACCAAATGAAATAAGCTAGACCAAAAAAAAAGAGTATAGGCTGTGTGATTCCATTTATAGATAACTCTAGAAAATGAAAACTAATCTATACTGACAGAAAGCAGATTAATGGTTGCCTGTGAAGATATGTGACGGAAAAGACAGGAAGGAGGAATTACAAAGGGGCACAAGGAAACCTTGGGAAACAGTAAATATGTTCACTACCTTGACTGGGTTGATGGTTTCAGGGGTATATGTCAAAACTTATCAAATTATGCTTTTTAAATATGCTGAGTTTATTTTCTGTTAATTTCATAAAGCTGTTAATACTTTAATATTGCATTGTACTTAATCATTTAAAGTGCTTTTATACATACCATCTCACATAATAGTTCTACGGACTTTTGATTATTCTAAATGCTATCACAGCTTGCAGGTGACAGAGAACAATACTCACATCCACATCTCTAGTGTATCTCCATAAATTTCTGGTCCTGTTTGGAAGTGAAGCACACTCAGAAAAATCAGTTCAGTGAGCTGGTGTTACTGGTGATTTCTCACATTCATGTTCCCGTACAGTCTTGGGAGACTGACTAGCTACATAAAATGAACTCTGACTGGCATATACTACCTAACTTGCACCAGTTTTGCTTTTTTGCTGCTGCGCAGTCTCACTGTATTTGCATGAGGCCAAGTATTTAGAGACTATTAACAGAGTTGGCATCTGATTTGAGTTTCCTGAGGCCTTTCTGGGTCTTTAAACTTATAGCACTCATCACTACTTCTCATTTAGCTATTAGTTGTCTGTTTCCCCCAACATGTTACATATTGCCTCTTTTATGGTTATGCAATTCCTTTTGTTTGGTTTGGGTTTTTTTGACATCCTACATCATCAATTCAGTTTTCTATTCCTTGAAGATAGGACAGTGAATATACTATTGTAAAATATTCCAATGAACCCCAATGCATTTTCCTTTTACTTCCAATAGATGGGCAAGTAAGTTTTGTTGATGTGGACACTAATTTTTCCAGTATCTATCTGGATAGTTTATGAATGCTTTCTATAGCCTTAAGCTTTTCCTTTGCATCATTCTC